>NC_140367.1:8365000-8400000 GCF_054491055.1 Hypomesus nipponensis
GTATAAATGCTAAATGATTAATGACTAAGATGTAATGACTGAGATGTGAATGTCCAGGGGTCCGGTCTCACCTGGTCTTGAGGGGGATGGAGAAGGGAAGGCTCTGGAACACGGCTTGTTTGAACAGCGGCTTGCTGCTCTGGATCATCAGGTGGAGACTCACAGACTGGGCGCCTGCGCTCTCCCCAAATATGGTCACCTGTTTCAGACACCATGGAAGACACGGTTATCATGCCGGCTAATAGATCACCACACACACCGTAGGTGGGATTTTTATAGGCTCATTTACTATACTATGTGAGGGTGATGTTGAACTATAAGCAAGTACACACACAACCAATACTGACATATGATTTGAGGCGGTGAGGCACTGAATGAATTCCAACAGAGCCAGTTTACATGTTCAGAACTTTTTCTTGAATGTTTTCTTGCCATCACGACCCAGCCCCTAAGTGGTGTATGTGTGTGTGTGTGTGTGTGTCACTGTGTAGTGCGTGGCAGGATGTGTAGTGTATATGTGTTTGTGCGTGTGTGTGTCAGCCCCATCTCCACTCTTCAGACACAGCACTGTGCACAGAGCCTCAGACAGCCTTCAATCCCCCCACCATGGTTGCTACACAAATCAGTCACGACCACACCAAAAGAACCCGGTAGCCAAAAACACCGCTTCCAACACCGCCGCCTAAACCACCTCCCCATAGACTCGCCCTGCTCCTGTCTGACTGACTGACTGACTGTCTGACTGTCTGTGTTACACTCAAGCAAGGCCTTACTTCACAGACAAAATACATGGAAACCAAAAACAAATACTGCATTATCCAAAAGTTCCATTACTGAACTACATTATCACGCTGAATTCTATGGAACTGTGTACTTTGATGTCTTATGGAGAAAAAAAACTGGAATTTGTAAAATTTGTAAGTGATACAGTAGGTCTGAAGGCTCATGAGAATACACATCGCTCATGTATAGTTTCTCTCTGCTTGCTTTTGTATACGTGTTATTTCTTTCACTTGCATGCTTGCCTTGCTAGGGTCCCCTCCAAACAGAGCGATGTTCCTCTGTACCCAGAGAAGAGCAGCCTGCTGGTCCAGAATCCCATAATTCCCTGATGCAGACGTCTTGGGATCTTTACCAGAGACGAGGAAACCAAAAGCACCTGGGAGAAAAAAGCCACATCCATGAATGTTAATCCTGACCAGTATATTGACTTTACTTTACCCTCCCTCCACCCCCACCACTATAATGAATTGCACGAGATGTCCACAAAAGTCAATTTGTACACAGCACAGACTCTCTCACGAAAGTGCAACCCCCCGTCAATGATCCTAACTCGATTATAGACAACCAGAAGCCTCAAAGCAGCTACCCAGCCTTACCCAGCCTGTACTCCAGGCTCACCACCACCGAGTGGGTGAAGTTGCTGATGAACCTGCCATCGTACAGTGGCTTGGAGGCGGAGCCGGCGATGAAGTCTCCCCCATGGATCCACACTAACACCGGCAGGGGCTTCAGCAGAGGAGAGCTGAAGTTCACATCCAGAGGAACGAAGATGTTGAGATAGAGGCAGTCCTCACTGACCTAAGGGACAGGTGAAGCCTCTGGTCAAATACGTGATGTCAGAACATACTAAAGTCCATCATGGTGGTACGGCATCCACCCCACCCCCCCGCCCTACCAACCAAGAAAGTATTGATGATGTCCCCCAAATCTTTAAACACAACACAGAACATCTACCTAACACATTGGATGTGGAGAGAAACTGTATTTTTCGAACACTGCCACAAAATACAATTACAAATCACCTAACACATGTTTTTTCCTACATTACAAATGGAAAATCTCATGACAAAGAGGCTCTATCTCCCATACCTTCTGAGGACACTCGTCAGAAATGGGACCACTGCAGCCTTGCATGCAGGCGTCCCTGGGGAAAGTGGCGTCATGGACGCCCGGCCAGGGGGTCACAGCTCTGGGAGGCTTCCACCTGTATGCTCCCACCGGAGGATCCGCATAGGGGATCCCATAGAACACATGACACTTGTCCACCGTCAGCCCCTTGATCACTCCGTCCTTGGTCAACACTATGGGGCCGTAATCAGGGATTCCTGCATTGTGAGGGTTTGGCCGGAGGGAAAGATCTGCAAAATCTTTGAGGGAGTTTTCTTTGAGCGGCAGGTCTCGTTGGATGACAAGAGGCTCGTCTCTCACGAGCAGTCCAGAGGAAATGCTTCTCAGGAAGTTGAACAGGTCGATCTCATTCTCGTACACGGCCTCTCCAGTCCTCAGCGCCAGACTAAGACCACAGAACAGCAAAAAATACGGACAGCTCTCCATCTTCAGACTAGAAACTAAGACATTTGTTGACTGAGGTACTACGGCTCATTTTATTCTTTCCTTGAATAGTATATATCCTTGTCGGGGTAAGGGCACAAGACCGAAGCCTGTGCCAAGAGTCTCCTTCAGTCTGTTCTGTGTTTGTTCTTGTGATATCAATTTGGCCAACTGGAAAACCAGGGGCAGTAGTTAGACAAAACCACCCTTGTCACAGCATGTGGGTCTGGACCCATGACAGTGATGTAGAGAGTGGGCTGGACCGTGTGATGCAGGTCCAGTAATTGGAGACAAGAGGTCTTTCACTTATCTAATGGGATAATACAGATCCCCATGATGTGAAGCTCATTCTTGGGAAGGCACTAAAGTATTATATCTATGGGATGCAGTTTTGGACAATATGTCATTCTATGGCGGCGCGGTGAGAGAATAGGTTTCTGAATTTAGGCAACATTTTGAAAAAAGAATTGTCAAAGTCTATTGTTTTATTTTATACGAACATAAACCTGTAATGAAAACGTTAATGTAAGATGTCACTAAAATTACACGAACCTTATGGTAACAAATGCTCATCTGCACACCTGCTACTTATGCCTCTCGTTAATCGACATTGACGTCAGGTAGTTCGTGGAATCAACACCCTTTGATCAAGCGTAATTCGAGCAAAATAACACTGTCAAACATGTAAATATGTTTGTTGTTCTCATTCCCTAAGTCGTTAAAACCTTTTCTGTTTTTAAGTTTATCTTGACTAATTGTTACAAACGTTTGCAGGAGCTACTTTACGTGTCCAATTGTCTTATTCGTTCTTGTACCCCAGACGATATCACTCGGTAAGTATGCAAATCGAGAGATTCACGTCAGTATTCAAGCACCTTTTCATTCTTTCCTAACCCTTGTTGCAAAGTGAGTTTGGCAGGAAAGAAATCTCCACATGGATAATGCAATACCAATTTGCCACGTCTTGTCCTTTTTCAGTAAGATGCAAAGGTTTTACACTCTCCATGTGCTGGACAATTAGGAACATCAGCTTGTTTGACAGGTGACTGAACACGGTTTCTTTTACTTAAGTTCTGTTGCACCATGTTAAATACAATTGTGTCTACCCATAGATCAGATAATATATGGTTGAACACCAACAAAATCCAATCAATGTGGAAAAAGGACAAATTCACATCATTGACAGTTTCCCCATCTTTGAACCACACTGTAACCCTTGAGTATGGAGACGAGGTCTGGAAATGGACATTTTCAGTCTTGCCGAGTGAGTATGCCTGCGTCTCCCTTAATCAGCAAGAAATAATAATTTAATGGAGAAACATTCTTATCCGTGTTCCCAAATGTGAGCACAAGGACTGCTTTTCTTTCACCTTCTCAGGTACTAGCAACATTGTAGTCAGAGGTCAACTTAAGCCTGAGCAGCAGCCCTCCAACACCACCCTGGTGGGTATGATGTCAGAGACACCATCTCTCAGTTGGACACACATGCATATCTCCCCTCCCATGGACACACCTGTTCATCAGTTCTCACTGCTGATCTGAGAACTACATGATCAATTGTATTCTTCTGTAAATAACCGTCAAGGATGTCTGGAATCCAACATTTCATCGCCAGTAACTGTGTTCATGTGCATATGACAATGTGAGCCCCTGTCCATGTGAACAAATATCAAACAAGCATCTCGTCCTCCCAAGTAGGAAGCCATGCTGTTGTTGTCCGACGATGAGGTTTTTCCATGTGAGGCAGGCACTCGGTACCTCTATCAGGATGACAACCTCATCATCGCTCTGGGTATGTTTCTATGACAAAACATGTCATTATGATTGAACGAAAGATACATATGTGTGTGTTGTGAGAGGGTGCGATAGAGAAGAGTAGATGAGACAGACAGACAGAGAAACAACAAGAAACAAGACTTACAAGAGCGAACAATGTCTTCAGAGCATGTAAGCTGAGCTGCACCTAGATTCCTCTGTTTTGGATTCCTTTCTGCTCACGCCCCTTTGTCTCCCCTCCAGGCCACACCCCACGATACCCTCTCAAAATGGAGCCCAGGAGTGCCTCAATGTTACTGATATCCTGGCAGAGGGCGTCCTCTCACTTCTCTGCCTCCCCTGCCAACCTAGTGTCTCTCTACCAGCCTGATACGAAGGCCTACGATCTTCTGACTTCAGACACTACCCACTCCAACTACTACCGCTTCACTGGCCTGGATTCCTGTAGCCCCTACGCTGCCTGTATAGAGAGGGAAGGCACTCACACGCTCACCTGCCTCTATGCCAACACAAGTAGGGATTAAAAACAGGCGCCAGCCTAAGCGTATGAAAGGTCACTGCATTTGTAAGGATGTATGTGTTTTGGTTATGTCATTTGCTTCATTTTGAATTATTATTGTTTTGGGATGATAGTCCCGGAAATGCCTAAAAATTTCCAGGTGGTATCATGGAACGTCACCAGCATCACGGTGGCTTGGGGCTGTCCGGACAACAACAAGTTCTCCCTCTTTCTCGTCACGGCCTTTTACCTCAACGGAAGCGACTACATCCTTGAGGAGAGGTACTTCAGGCACACTCTGAAGAGCTTTGTGTTTACCCTGCTGGACCTTCAGCCCTGTAGCAGGGTGAAGTTTGGTCTGCAGACCGTGTGTGAGTTTGACACAGGGTCTCACTTCAGCAGGATGGTCCTTATCGATGGGAACACTGGTGAGAAAAGAGAAAAAAAAGCTGTAATTTGTCAGATAATTATTTCGATATTTTTGTGTTTTTATCTCCCAGGAGGAAATCTCCTGTTCAGCAGGAGGTCTCCTCCATTTGTTTTGTTCTCTTGAAAGTTTTAAGGGAGTTGTTCCATGTGAGGGCATGTGCAAATCCCCCTGTGACATTGCTCGTAATTTATTTTGTATCCCCTTGTCCATCCTCCAGTCCACTCAGACATCCATAACCTGCATCAAACCTCCTCTGGGCCTGGCAGCTACACCCTGACCTGGGAGGTGAAGAACATCTCAACAATCTCTTCATTCAGAGTGTACCACCAGGGGGCGCTCCACGCCTCCACCCTGCTCACCACACACACGGTGGACGGCCTGGAGCCCTGCCAGTACTACCTCACCAGGGTGGAGGCCATGTGTGGGGACAACGTGGTCATGAGCTGGAGGAGCGTAACTGCGTGCTCGGGTACTGGAGGACCACCTTTCACGTTTGGGTGATTGAGATGTCGTTCGCTGAAAGTACAGCAGATCATCTTACAGAGCTTGGATTTGTTGTAGTGTTTTATCTGTGAGTGCATCCGTGTGTGTGTGTGTGTGTGTACATGGGTGTGTCCTTCCTCCCACAGGAACTCGAGGTGTGTTGGATCTGAAGTATCACTCTGAAAACTCCACGGCTCTGTGGACGGCCGATGCCGGCGGCGAGGCAGTATTCCAGTACCAGCTGTCGTACCCAAACGACAGCTCCATCATCCAGAAGGGCTATCTGACGGAGACCATGCTCCCCCTCCCAGGGCTGATCGAGGGGGCCCGCTATGTCCTGGACGTGTGGGAGGAGTGCAACGGGGAGATGAGTGCCAACCAAGCACTGCTGGTCTTCAATGGGATCAACGTGCCCCTCAGACCCTTAGATCTGGACTTTGGTTGGTTTTGTGTGCTGTGAATATGTTTGAAAAATCTGTCAGGGAATGATTTATTATTCATCAGTGTTTACTGATGAGTGTGATTTAGTCCACGTCACGTCACTGAAAATCCCTTCATTATCTCTTTTAATATGAATGCATTCAGTAGACCTCATGTTGTGACCTGCAGTTAAATGCTGTACATCCCCCCCCCCCCCCCCCCCAGGGTTAGGGATGGACGACCCCAGCCCAGTCCTGGTTCTGGTGGTGCCCTGGCTGCTGCCAGAGGCCCTGCAGAGCCCCACATCTGAGCCCAGGGCCAAACTGCAGCACATCATTGAAAAAAAAGTGAGGGTTGATTTAAAAATAATAATGACTTATTCGTGTTTTAGGTCTTTTAGCTTCAACCTGAAACCTCTCACAAAAGGTATGTTTGTCTAGACTGAGGGCATCTGAGTCAGACGCATCCAGTAGTGTACTTGCCAACAGATGCACACACAGAAATGCTTACTAATATGACAATATTTGAAAACACTTATGGACCTTGTGTAAATATGATTCTCAACATCCAAGCCAGTCATATTTTACTCATTCTTTGTCAAAGAGACAATAGAATGACTATTTGGGGGTACAGGAAATTGCCTAAATTCAACCATATCTTTTTGTCAGTTGGAGGAGCTGCTGAAAGACTTCCCACAGAAAGCCAGGGTACAGTTGGATGGCTTCAGGAATGCAAGCCAGTCAAATACAAACATCCTTTTTAGTGTGTTTGATGCCTTGATAACAGACACGGACGTGCCACTGCTAGTAGGAGACCTGCTGGACCATGTCCAGTCCCTCCAGCTGCCCAGTGTACACGTCAACAATGGCATCATTTACTGGGACGGTGAGAAGGATCTCCTCACCTGCGTTCTATATACGTAAAAACGATTTAAAAACATAATTGAACCGATTCACCTTTGTTAAGTTTTGCTTTCTCCTTTACAAAATAGTTTAAAAAGTTTACTTGGCTACTATATACTGTACCTGGTTGCACTTTGATTACAGACAGAATTTATGTTCTAAAATGTATTTTCTTATTTGAGTTCTAAAAGTGTTTCTATTCCCTAGACCCAGATGAGTGCTCCTCCCCTGACCTGATCAAGTGTCCCTCCCACGCTCTTTGTATCAACACCCTGGACTCCTATACCTGTGTCTGTCACCCTGGTTACTATGATGTCCGCTCACCCCTGACCCCCCCCCTGGACCTAGCGTCTGCTCCTGTCTGTTACAGTATGTCAGTCCACTCCACCACACCTCCAAAGTCGAGTACAAATTGCTAGAGTCAAACCCAGTGACCATGCGTCCTAACACCATCAACAACACAGATTGGCCACAACCCTCTCTACATTTCCCCCCCTCACCCCCCCCACCCCGCTTCCCAGTATGACAGTTGTCAATCCCACTGCTATCATTATCGGAACATAATTTGTTGACTATCCCACTGCTATCATTATCACAACGTATCAAGGGCTTGACGATGAGTAGCATCATTGAAAGGTGTTTGTGTGAGAGAGAGTCACTGCTCTCCCCGCGTCTTCTCCGTACAAACAGAGAACGGAATGTTCACCCAGTGCCTGGACAGACGGATGGCGGGAGGCGTCTCCAAAGCCTTTCTGGCTGCTTACCTGGGCGGCGACGTGACGGTCTTCCTGAACGACGGCCGCTGCGCCGTGAACGAGAGCGAGACGCTGTACCACTTCAGCTCCTCGCAGTGCGGGACCGAGAGGCTGGTGAGTGGTCCAGTCGAAGATGGAGGACGTCACGTAGGAACAAACACGGCGATCCCTAAGGGATGGTCATATTCTAGTCATGTGCACGCCATTGTCATGAACGCATTACTAGACAGGCAGGCGGTATGCCAAGGAAATCTTTAACGAAATTACGCTTGTGTACACTGCACTTTCTGTAGACGTAATGGGATTGTGTGTGGTGTGTTCCGTCTCGAGGTGAACACGACGCACATCGAGTTCCAGAACTCTCTGACTGTCGCCTTGAGCAGCCAGATGACCATCACACGCAGGGATCTGAAGGTTATCTGGAAGTGCGTGTACCCACGAACCTACTACATCCTCAATGTGCGGATTAACGTGGATCAAGATAGGTGACAAATGAAACATTTTGTGTGTCCTTGAAGTAAACATCTAGGTTTTCTGTACTAAAACACATTGTATAGATCACAAGTGTCATGGCGTTGCTTGACAGTATTCCTCCCTCACTTGCCCTCTCCTGGGATCAATCCAGGATCCTCTGACTAACGCAGTCAACAACCACCTTTCATAATCACCGCTTTAGCTACTATATACGTAGCTACCATCCCTGAAAAACTTTAGTGGGTGTGATTTATACCAAGGACAAGTTGAACCAATTCTACTCGTATCTCATTCATTATAGTTCAGTCTGCTTCGCTCCGTTAACAAGCCTCCATTCACAGAAAAACTTCCTGTCCGTTTCACAATCTCCAGGGTGTCCTCCCACTCTGTGGTCGTCTTCAACTCGTCCCACAGTCTGCTCCTGACCATGAGCTTGTACAGCGACCTCTCCTACAGCCACAGAGAGCCCGTCTCCATCACCCAGGCCGACTCGCTGTTCTTCGAAGTGGCCCTGCAGACAGAGCACACCTTCACCCCCGAGGTGCTCCTGAAGGTCTTGACCTGCTGGGCCACGGAGAGCCCCGCACCCAACAACACGGTCGGTGGCATCTTCCTCCTGGATGGGTGAGTTTCCTTGGTGGTGGTGGGGGGGGGGGGGGTGAAAGGGTGGCGGGGGGGGGAAGTATTAATAGTTTTGAGTGCATTCATACTCTTTGTATTTCGTAATCTAAACAGACTTGCAAGTTACATGGTTAGGTGAAAAAAGACCCAGACACACACAGCCGCTACATTTATTGTTTGTAACTGTTTACTCTCTCTTCGACTCTCATTTTGAATTGCATGGAGATGAACAATGCAATCCTATTCCCCCCAATCAGATGCCCTGTGGACAGTACGTTCCACTGGCTGTCACTGAACGGAGTGGCACAGAGGAGCAGGTTTTCTCTCCAGATGTTCACCATGCCTCGGGGCCTGCCCATCTACTTCCACTGTCTGGCCCACATATGCAGACACGATGAGGACTGCGCCACTGTAAACCAATTCAATTCACTTAATTAAATTGATCGTGTTTGCTGTCTTGTCATTAGTTGATTAACATCATGTCTCTTATACTTGTAAGATGTCATGTGTTTCACAGTTGAGCTTCTTTTAGTGTTCAATTCTTCTGGATTGAATAACTGTTCTTTGACTATTGATTAGAATTTATGGACTATTTGCTTATTGATGTGTTTATTGACACTGTATCGATTTCTCTAATCCCATGTTTATATTTTAAAGAATTGTACCGCTCCACGACTTTCTAAGAGGTCAGTGTCCCAGAAGAATGTGAACTCCAGACAGGTGTCAGTGGTGTCAGCTGGCCCTCTGGTGGTCAGCCTGAAAGCAAAGCCAGACACCAAACCCTATGACTGTGAGTAGATTTGCTGGGATCACGGCTGTGTAGATAAATGGGCCTACCTCCCTGCCTATGTCTAGTTTTTGATTTTGTGTTTCTTTCATTCAGGGGATGAAATGGGGACACTGATCTCCGTTGTTGGTGGGACTGTAGGCTTCTTTTTGTTGGCTGTTCTTGGAAGCATTGCATCCAAAGCCATAATGATGTATTATAAGAGGCCAAGGCTTCAATGAATATATGAATGAATGTAGTGGTTCTAGTGAAATGCATTCAGTATGACCCTATTTCATTTTCAGTGCTACTGCAATGTACATACAGTTATGTATTCCTCCAGTGATATCACATTGCTAAATAAAATTTCAAAAACGATCACGTTAATTTATTGAATTAATTGCCACAGAATATAATATAATTGCCACTCAAACATGATGGTAAAAAATGGTTCATTACAACTGAAAATGCAGAAACCCCCGGTGGATATAGTACTTCCGGTTTAGAATATCTGGTACAACAACAATGGCGACCTCCACGAGTGAGGAAAGCATGATCGATGCACAGTCTGGAAAGAAGACGAAAAAGAGTAAAAATCAAGGTAAGTGATCTATATATGACACATTTTAACATACGTTAATATTTTATTTCTGCTAATGGCATGCTTTTTGTTAATTTGGAGGTATAAATTATCTAGAGTTAGCATCAGTTACCCAGGCTGTAGCAAAACGTGTTGGCTGGCTACTATGATAAACATGGCAGCACTAGCCCAATCAGATAACTTGCTGTTACCTAGTAATCGTAGCTGTCATATTGAATACGATGATGTGTATTTTGAAAAAATAATAAAATAATAACTATTAGTGCCTCAAATCTGCGAATTATTAACAAGGTAAATTGCGCAGTGTAGCCTACACATGAACCATACTCGTGACACATGTACATGGTTGGGTCAGAGTCTGTACCAGTTATTTTCTTTCACTACAGTTTCTGTTCTCTTTCCCCCAGTGGACGAATCGGACCTCCTCACTGTGCCAGACGGCTGGAAGGAGCCAGCGTTCACCAAAGATGACAATCCCAGAGGTATGCTGGAGGAGAGCAGCTTCGCCACACTTTTCCCCAAGTACAGAGAAGCATATCTCAAAGAGTGCTGGCCGCTGGTGCAGAAAGCTCTTGGAGAAGCGGTAAGTTCAGCCAATGGAGGGTTTTTTAGACCAGGGGAAGGCAACCCTGGTCCTCAGGTGCCACTGTCCTGCATGTTTTAGATGTTCATTTGCTCCTACACACCTGACTCAAATGGGTTGTTATCAAGCTCTGTGGAAGCCAGGTAATGACCATTCATTTAAATCAGGTGTGCTTAAGCAGGGAAATATCTAAAACATGCAGGACAGTGGCACCTGAGGACCAGGGTTGCCTACCCCTGTTTTAGACTGAAGCCTGTCTTCAGTTGCAAGCAATTTGTTTGGAAGTTAAGTATGTCACTGGAAGTTAAGTTTTAACTGTTGCGATTACAGCACATCAAGGCCAACCTTGATTTGATTGAAGGCAGCATCACTGTCACCACCACCAAGAAGACCTTTGACCCCTATTCCATAGTGAGGGCACGGGACCTCATCAAGCTGCTGGCTCGAAGTGTTCCGTTTGAGCAGGTACCCTCACGTAGCACATACATTTAATTTATTTTCTGCTCCACTAACTGTATGCACTTGTTTTGAAGCGTACGCTAAATAATTCAACTATAAAATAAAACAAGCTGCTTCTTTGCCAAGGCTGTGAGGATACTGGAGGATGAAATGGCATGTGATATCATAAAGATCGGGACGCTGGTACGAAACCGGGAGAGGTTTGTGAAGAGAAGGCAGAGACTAATAGGACCCAAGGGCTCGACTCTAAAGGTAGGACATCAACCATGTAGTGGAGGCCAACACACACTAAGGGGCACTCTTTTGTGGTCCCGCCCACCATCCTGATTAGATTTTAGATCTTTTTTTCTTTTTGTTCTGATTGATTCCAGTTTCTTGTTAAAAAAGTTTCATTTTCTTCTTGTGGAAATCACTATGTTCTGTCTCCCACAGGCTTTAGAACTATTGACCAACTGCTATGTGATGGTGCAGGGAAACACTGTGTCGGCCCTGGGGCCCTTTAATGGCCTCAAGGAGGTGTGTGGACTGTTTCTGTAACACAAGCCCAAGTAAATGTTGTTTTCATGCTCAGTATACTTTATATACAGGATGAACTAAGCTAAATATATTATGCATGCAGGTACGTAAAGTGGTGTTGGACACCATGAAGAACATCCATCCCATCTATAACATCAAGGTAAGACCTAGTGTTACTCTTTGTGCAGGTTTGTTTCGAGGCAATGAAGGTGATCCGAACCACTGATGGGGTAAAGGTATCTTGCCTACCTAAAAAACTCTGCAACTTTAAGTACCATTGCAAACCTGCTAAGGTTTTAAATATGAAATATCCTAGAAAAAGAAAATGAATAATCTTGTGTGTTCTTATATTTTGCAGCTACAGACTCCAGGTGGTTTCTGAGGTTCTAAAAGTGGTAGTTACTATTTTAGTATGACAGGAAGTGTGTGCAAGACATAGGATGTGGTTAAATATATTTAAAAAAGGAAACACAAGCAAAAAAATCATAATCTGCAGCTAAATATTTATATTTTTTTTCGATAATATTCAGTCAGTAATATTAAAAAGGTTTATTTTTTATTTTTATTGCTCTAAAAATTTGAAAATTTTAAGGGTAGTCTTAGGGGGTATTCCAGAAAGCAGGTTATGCAACATAACTGGGTAAGTTAACCCACCAACTGATTCACAATGTTGTAGCAACCTACTTGAAATGTTGCTACAATGCTAGGTTTCAGCTTTTCTTAGTCCATCGCCGCCATAGCCAGGTACATAGTTTTATTGTGCCCAATGATGATTATCCATCCTTGTTCTGGATTCCGTGAATGATAAAAAGCCATCTCCAGGCTTGCTTGCCATTGTGGCAAAGCTTGGAGCTGAGGGCACCAGTATTCTCTCAGATACATTATTATTTGTTCATAGTAGTATAGAACAGGTTTGCTTCGTCAAACGCCTCAAATATCCTAAACCTGTAAAATATCAAATTTTCACACACTTTTGCCTTTTCTCATCCTTGATTGTGTTCCATGTCGGGGCGTATGAACACAGACCCTCATGATCAAGAGGGAGCTGGCTAAAGACCCGGAGCTCCGGACACAGAGCTGGGAGCGCTTCCTGCCTAACTTCCGTCACAAGAATCTGACCAAGCGCAAGGAACCCAAGAAGAAGACCACAAAGAAGGAGTACACACCGTTCCCCCCCCAGCAGCCTGAGAGCCAGGTGGGTGGACCCTCCACACATACACACACACACACACTCACACACTCGGCAGCCCAAGAGCCTGATTTGTGGACCTTTCACACACAGAACACAAGTCTGTTTCAATATTTTCGCAATTTCTTTTTATTCCAGATTGACAAAGAACTAGCCACCGGTGAGTTCTTCCTCCGAGAGAGTGTGAAGAAGAGGAAGAAGATGGAGGAGATCAAGGTATGCAGCTCCGTCCATTTTTCTCTTATACTTCTGCTGTCACTTTGATAACTTATGCCCGGCAAATCAGTACAGTTCAATAAAATCACCATTGTCCAAAGTATGGGGCCTCAGTACAGTCTTTCATTTGTTGCAGGGAAAACAAGCTGAAGCACTGACCAAGAAGCAAGAGGAGAGAAATAAGGCTTTTATTCCACCCAAGGAGAAAGCTGCTGTAAAGAAGACCAACAAAGGTATGTGCCATGATCGTTTCTTTCCATGCCATTACTTTGTGCGTTGTCATCTGTTCACAACCAGGTTCGTACGGTCAATGTACAAACATACTCACGCGACTAAAAGGGATCAACAACATCATTCTCTCTTCTGCTTTTGCAGCTCCCTCAGATGGCAAGATCGATATTGAGGCAATCAAAGCTAAAGTAAAAAATGCTAAGACAAAGAAACTGGGAGCTCCCCCGGTCAACCCAACCCCCCCGACCAACACTAGTGACAAAAAGAAGAAAAAGAAGAACAAAGGCTAGTTGTGAAAGCCTGGTCAGTTATGGACTTGAGCTCTGCAGTTAAAACGTCAGAATTGGAGACCAGCATGTTGACTGCAAGAGATGGAACAGGAACTCGGAAGGATTGTGACATGGTCATATGTGACAGTTTGAGTCCACGCAATGAGTGAAGTACTGTAAAGTATATAGCAGTGTCAATGGTGTTTTCCATTCCCCTGTTCTGTGAGGTTTATTTTGGATATTCCTACAACTTCAACAAGATGCATGGACTTTATTAACATGACTCTGAACCAGACGGATTAACACAGCTCTGCATACACCTTTTCTTAACTTTTATTTGGTCAATTATGATTGACGTGTAGAGACATTTCGTTTCTGCCCAACCCATGTTTGCCAGGCATGCAGGTTAATGGACATAAACGCATAATTTACCAAGCATTTCTATTGATAAATAACATGCATATGAAGCGGAATTCATTGCTGTCTGTTCTCTCTTTATATTGGGACATTTTGTAAGTACAAAATAAATGTTAATGTATTTAAAGGGATTGTAGTGTGTGCGTGTAACACCATACAAACATTTTCAAATTTCATCCTATGGTCTCTTGAGGCACATCCCAAATGCATAGTGATCATGAAACACCAGACTGCGTAATCTATTCATAGAAGAAGATGTCAGGGTAGTAATGCTTTGCACCATATGCAGAAAGGAAGGTGAGGAGCAGGGCTAGTGGTCGGATGACCAGAATAGACACGCAGGAAGGCCCACAGGTTGTCCCAGTTAGGTAGTCCCAGTCAGGAGTCCAGCTGTAGCCTGTATACAAACACACAGGTTACCACACAGGTAAATACCAGTCCACTGCACTGTCCCTGGACAGGAGGGGAATGTAGGTCCTGTGAATAGGGATGGCTATAGCTAGGTATGCTACGTATCTTGGCCACGTTTCCCAGGTTTGTTAAGAAGCTCTTAGCGTTAAGAGCTTCTTATCGAATCTGGGAAATGTGTCCCTTATTTTTGTCTCTACCAATGTGAAAAGACCATTGGAGTCCCCACTAGTAATTAGTGGTAGGGCTGATGTAGTGTTGGCATACAGGGTGATGATACAAATTGCTGTCCTCAGTAATGTTCAAACCAAACCTACACTACTGGTGCTGTTCTTCTACGTATGTCATAGAGAACAATACATGGGAATGTACCAAACAGAGATAAAAGCACATGATTAAATCAATAATGTAACCAAAAATGGAAGAATAGCTTTTAGCTGATGAGTGTACAGTTTACATAGTACTACACTCTGAGTCTGCTTTTTCTTGCACTGTTCTTATGTTACAGTGTTATGTAGTATTTACTATGACTTACTTCTTGGTGTATCTCGTTCTCGGTTGCCTGTGAAGAGAGAGGGCACCGTAAGATGTAGTCAGGATTCATAAAGGTTCCAGGTAATTTGAAGAAGCTGAAGTAGGTGGAGCAGTCGGGGCCCAGGTGTGATGAAGAGGACAGGGGTAGAAATGGAGTGGCCGTGTTGTGCAACACCTTTGCACAGCAATTCCCTTTGGGGGTTTCAAAGTGCTTTTCCAAACTGATTGCAACAGTGGCTTACAGAAAACATGACAGCTTTGTGGTTTCCTGCTAGCTGGGTGTGAAATGAGACTCACGGCACAGTTTCCCCTCACATTCGTCGGTTCCACCCTCACAATCGCTACAAGCAGCTCCAGTCTTGTATGGTCTCCTCCGAGCCACGTTGCCCCTGGTGACGGAAGCGTAAAGCACACCCAAAGATACGTATGGAAAAAGATATTCATTTATAGATGAATGTTTGTGTGCAGTTTTATCTTGACTCACGCAGGAGCATAGTTGCACACAAATATAGCCGCCTCTTTTGTAGGAAAGTTGGTCCGAGCCACTCCGTCTGGACAGATGTTGACTGCACAGCCAACCTTGTAGCTGCTAGCCCATACAACCTGGGAATAGCAGCACTTATCAAGCCAAAGTAATTACATTCTGTGGCTGTTAACAAGATCAACAATTTCCAAGTGACCATCTTATTGAAAACCAGCAAATATTTATGGGGTTGTGTACTTTATCACAGCAAGCATGCACAGTGTTGAAGCTCATTATACTGTACCTGAGTGTAGTGGCCACAGCTCTTACCCTGCATACAGGCATTGCTTTGATTGTGGTAGTCTTTCACCTCAGCAACCCACAGGTTCAAAGAACTTTGTACTGAGAACATTGAGGTGGGGTATCCTGTCCAGATGTTCTCTCCAACAGAGGAGAAGGAGGGATGGACTCGCTTGGGATCTTTCAGGTAGATGTTGTGTTGGTAATCACACCTTCTGGACCATGCTCTGGCTGTGATGGCCAGTCCCTCATCCCAGGTCTGGATGGAAACAAAGCCATAATAATGTAAGGATCAACATTAGCATGAAGACAGGAAGAAAAAAGGTGGAACGTAGATTAGCTATGTTCCCCTTTTGATGAAGATTGTATGTGAAGTAACCTCACGTCTTACCATATAAAGCATGTCACTGGCATCTTTCACCGTAGATCGCACAGAGTTGTGCATCTTCACACAGTCATCGATGAATTGTCTGTCTTTGATGTCTGGCAGTGACGGGGAATCCTGTCCTGACACCAGACATCTAGACATACCAAGAACAAGCCCAGTACAAAGCAGCCGAGGTAATACTATCAGCCACATACTTCTAATCAGAGAACAATTCAGTTGTCTGGAACTTGAACAGTAAACATTGAGGATCTTATCTCACATAACATCTTTCTACTTCTTCCGTGTCACTGTGAGGAAAGTTCAGTTACAGACTGAACTGTAATAGCTTTGGAGGAAGTAGAATATTTGGAAAAAATATGTTAGGCAAGTGTGATAAAGGGGTGGGGTTTGAGCAAGAGAGAAGCGAGGGGTGTGCATGTTTAAGAATGTATGGTGACTAATGGTGATTGAATTGAATACGTTTATTTTAATAAACAAAATACATTCCCTAAATTACTCGACTCAATGGAAAGAGATCCAAAATTCAACCCAAGTCTCTAATAAATGCCCCAAATTATACTAGTCATTTTATTACACACAATCATAAACTTTCACTTTCAGTTTATTTATAAAGTGAATACATTCTGTAGCAAATCTATTAAGTCTCTAAATTAACAAATAAAGTCTCAGAAATCAACAGTTGTGTTAAATCAGTATTTGCATGTAATAAACATATACCTTCCACCATCATTCACATTCATAATTATGCTAAAATTGAATTAGAGTGGATTATTTCACTGTGGATATTTCTTAGCCTATGTGTAAGAATGAAGTTAATGGGTAACTGTGTATGTATGAAGTTAATGGGTAACTGTGTATGTATGAAGTTAATGGGTAACTGTGTATGTATGAAGTTAATGGGTAACTGTGTATGTATGAAGTTAATGGGTAACTGTGTATGTATGAAGTTAATGGGTAACTGTGTATGTATGAAGTTAATGGGTAACTGTGTATGTATGAAGTTAATGGGTAACTGTGTATGTATGAAGTTAATGGGTAACTGTGTATGTATGAAGTTAATGGGTAACTGTGTATGTATGAAGTTAATGGGTAACTGTGTATGTATGAAGTTAATGGGTAACTGTGTATGTATGAAGTTAATGGGTAACTGTGTATGTATGAAGTTAATGGGTAACTGTGTATGTATGAAGTTAATGGGTAACTGTGTATGTATGAAGTTAATGGGTAACTGTGTATGTATGAAGTTAATGGGTAACTGTGTAAGAATGAAGTTAATGGGTAACTGTGTATGTATGAAGTTAATGGGTAACTGTGTATGTATGAAGTTAATGGGTAACTGTGTATGTATGAAGTTAATGGGTAACTGTGTAAGAATGAAGTTAATGGGTAACTGTGTATGTATGAAGTTAATGGGTAACTGTGTATGTATGAAGTTAATGGGTAACTGTGTATGTATGAAGTTAATGGGTAACTGTGTATGTATGAAGTTAATGGGTAACTGTGTATGTATGAAGTTAATGGGTAACTGTGTATGTATGAAGTTAATGGGTAACTGTGTATGTATGAAGTTAATGGGTAACTGTGTATGTATGAAGTTAATGGGTAACTGTGTATGTATGAAGTTAAGGAACTACTTTGCGAGACAAAAACCTGATGTCATGATTGAACCATGTCATGATTGTCAAAACAAGTTAATTAGTGCTGAAACCCTTGTTGGTTTTGTGTAATACAACATGGAAGCACCACAGCTATGACAATGCACACCCTTGTGTGTAGCCACTGGGTTTTCCCCCCTGTGTGACCATGTTGGGTCTTGGTTCAGAGAGTTTCTGCACGAGGAACTGGTCCCAATCAGGTCCAGTTGTGGGCAACCCTGTCTGGAAGTGGTTCCAGAACCTGGAAAGAGAGATTTTGTTACTCTGTGTTAGAAGAAATGTTTTAAAGTTGTAAGGAGAGATGACGGCAGGCGTGAAATGTGGAGTATTGTGTCTGTGAACAGGCCTGGGACGGGGGGGTCACCTGTGGTGGTAGACGTCTGGGTCTCTGCTGATGCGATTCTGGAAACCGATGTACAGGTTGTCCCAGAGCAGACCGTTCAGAACCACGTGTCTCATGACTCCAATCCTGCTCTTTATCTACACAGGAGGAAATAATACAGATATACAATATATATTTTCTACATTTGATAAATGACTATGTTATACTATACTATTTACACAGATATAATGTACTATGTGTGTATATTACATTGGACGTGCATTCAATTTCCACAAACTAGCTCTTTGTACACTTGAAGGGTAGCGTTAAAACTCGTCTTGCTCAACAGATCCTGTTTCATCTGTTTGCACTAGTTACATCTTACCAGCCATTATTGGCTTATCAGCCATCCTACCTCCACATATGCATGTTCTCTTGTGGGCCTCTCTGTGGGAAAGGTCAAATTCAGGAAGTCCACAAGATAATCATAGCCAACGGGCTTGAAGTCATCATCTGTCTCAATGACCTGTAGCGCAGATGCCATAGGGGCAGTAGTTAGAACAGAAACACTTGACACATTTGAAAAATATGTATGCGGATGTATTTACCCGCACAACTAGCTCGTAGTTTTGAAAGCCAGCCCAGGTGTAATAAACCGGTATCCAGCTGCCATCTCGAAATATCTCGGCAGTGATGGAGCTGTTGATTTGGCTCACGTACATATCAAAATCCCAGCTGTCCTTATAGATCTTTGTACCAGCCGGAGGTTCGGTGATGGCCTTCCTATAAAGTAGCAGAGGAGATGTTGAACATGTGATATATGTAATGATCACATCCTGCATTCATCAAGTAGGGAAGCATCTGGCTCAATGGGACATTTCAACAAACACGTACACAGTCGTATTCATTTGCATATGCACACACAAACGCTACACACCTGTTGATTGGGTCTCTCAAAGCCAAGCCCAGATCCAGCACAGCCCCTGGCTTTGGAGTCCAGGTTGTGATCCCTGGGTCAGTCTTCCTGATCAGGGCGTTGAGCTCCTCTGCTGTGTTTTTCCTGTTCATGTCCTTGATGTTCCTGTGAGAACACACAACATCATTTTAGAGGACGTTCTGCTGGATTCTCAAGGGGAAAGGCATTTCAGCACTTGACTGCAGGTCAAGCAGTGGTAGGTTCTAAATCGCCAAACCCATGTGTGACGTTGATAAAAGGATCTGATATGCTAATTATAATGCTATTCGTTATCATTACAGGGCATTATTATTATCATTACCTGTCTGAGGGATGGGCTTCTACAAAGTAGCCTGCAAATGGACAGTAGATTCTGGGTTGCAGAGTTTTTACCAACTGGGCCTTGTAGTTCAGAAGTTTCCTTCTGTCACTCTTGATAAAGTCTGCCTTCCACTCGTCTGAAAGGGAAAACAAGGATAACAAAATAACTGACACATGGCACATAAACAAGCTAGAACATTTTCACATTTTCCTGGTTTCCTCATTTAAATTAAGTTTAGATGTGCTCAAGTACACTCTCCTCAATGCCCAATAAACATGGCCGTTGAAGAGGATGGTGATTGACTGTTTGATATGTCGAATCTGTCAGGTGTGTTCGATCTGGATACAAGCATCAACACAACAACCCACTTCCATGGCAGATCATAGGTGGGCTCCGACCTCACCTGTGTACCTGCCCCCTTCAAAGGTCATAGGGAACCCAGAGGCCCCTCCGGCGAAGTCGCTCATCATCAGGTCCACGTTGCGGGGCAATTGCCCCCCGTTTGGGTTGGTGCAGTCCACCGTATTCAAAATCCTGTGACCTGGATGGAGGGATCATGAGCAGCATTAGTGGTATAGCGCTGAACTGCAGATCGAGAGGTCGCAGGTTCAAAACCCCCTCTGTACCCAGTGAACGACCTGACAGCCCCCAAACACACATTCTCCATGTGCACACCAGATACTAACACTTTTTTTTTACTTATTTGTTTTACCATGCAGCACCATGGGCCTGTGAAGCTTCACATTTAAATACATTGTATGTCTCTATTTTACTGCTTATGGTGAAATTACAAAAGAAAGTGCAATTGAACTTTGAAAATTGAAATTGAAAATTGTGTACGGCGTCAAGATGCCACACTAACCCAATGTCCCATATGCCTTAACCTTTAATGAGTTCGTTGACCCTTTGTCCCGTGATCTACTTCCTGATTTTGCATGATAGCATAGCAGATAATGCCTTTTTATTGACTTTGATGGCTCATGATACCTTATCAATGAGTGTAGTTATAAAAGGTGATGGCGGCTTGGATTGTTGTAACCCTGATGTTGGACTGTGATGGATGAGTCTGAGGTCATTCTACCCACCTCAAGAGTTTGCTAATGCCCTTATCAGCTCTGATCCTGCTGCCCCCAATAGCAGTGCCTCGAGGGCTGTGACACAGGTGGCACACTGCGCTCAGGAAAAACTACAGCACACCCCACACTATGGTCTGTACACTATGGCATGATGGCAGCATCGTGTGTGTGCAAGTGTATTGTGTGTGTGCATATGTATGTATGTATGTATGTATGTATGTATGTATGTATGTATGTATGTATGTATGTATGTATGTATGTATTAATCGGTCATTCTGACAGTATATATGTGTATATACTGTCAGTATATAGCAAATCATGTAAGTGTCCAAGAAGACCAATTTATATCCGGGGCAGTAATCTATGTATCTTATCTTGTCTAGAATGTATGGTTGTATTTATTGTTTACATAAGCATCATTAAGACAAACCATACAAGTATACCTTTGTACTCCACTAAGATACAGGTGTCAATTTCTGGATGGACGCCATCTGTCAGAATCATAAACCTCAACTGCTCGTCAATCTGACAAAGAAGAAATGAAGAACAAAGAGGATGATATCACGAGAAACATCTTTGGAAAAGCCGTCATATCATAGAGAAATTTGCATGAGCTTACATTTAGCCAAACTCCAAATTGGACCACGTTGATATTTGTCAGTTTGAGTGTGCTGTTTTTCAGGTACCTAAAGTGAAGAGAGTATTATAGAGAGTATAACATGGTTTTGTGGCACCATTTTAATGTGCCATGATGCTTGTAAAACTAAGGATGAGTTTATAATCATGGTATAAAGCAACAACTTTCCCTCTGCCATGTCATAACTGAATACTGACCAACCAATCACTCACCAGAACACTGGCCTTGAGGTGTTACCGACATAGATAGGGATATCTGGTCTTCTCTCAGACAATGTTTTCAAGGTGGGGTAGCTAACAAAAAGAAAGAAAAGATCAACAAGAACATCCACAGAGGAGCTTCGAATGGAATACACATTCAAATACACATTCAAATACTTGGATTTGAGCGTACCACATCCCACCTGTGTTTACCTGAGGTGGTCAGAGTGCATGTGGCTGATATAGATGAGGTCAGCGCTGCACAATCTCTCCATGGAGTCAGCAGGAGGCTGATGGAGTAACCACCAGCCCCTCGCAAAGGCTGGGCCTGTCAGCCAGGGGTCGAACAACATCCTTCGCCCCCCCAAGCAGAGCTCCATGCAGGCATGGGTGAAGTAGGTCACCTGAAACAGAAACAGGATGTGGTGGCAGGGGTGAGGGCATGAGGGTGGGGGGTTGAACCATCCTTTTAATATTGCATGCACATTGAGGAAGCAAGGCAAACAAAAGCGAGTGTGTGGGCAGTTCAATAGCCCTCTCCGCACAGTCACTTCTCCCTCTTGTAGTTCCAGAGTATCTCGAGGATCTGACAGCCAGGGCTCCGGTGGGAACAGCTCCACCAGCTGAAGATCCCCCTCAGCTAGTGTCTCGATACCTGCAGGTCAGAGAACACATCTGCATTCTCTGTGCTCCTCTCCTTTTTCTTTGAACAAAAGAAAGACAGACAGAAAGAAAGATCATGTTCTCCCAAAGAGGACTGATCCCACTACCAAGAGATTTGGGTTTGGTTTTAACCTCTGTTGTGTATTCGCATTAAACTCTGTTGTAGTGGTAGATTAACACACACATACGTGTTGGATCAATCAATTTTTAGACAATAATACATTGTTACCTGGTGTTTGAGTACTTACTAAGTTCCTCCTGTGTGAAGCTGTTTGGGGGGTTAACATACTGCATTGTTGAGGTGTTCAGCTTCCAGTGGTGTTTTGTACAACGCACTGTTCTGTAAAATCAAAACCACCTGTTAGGTTGTCCACTGATAAATTGACAACTATATGGATTACAAATAGTGATTATTATTTTGTTTATTATGCTGTTTTGAATGTTTTGAATATAATAAAAATGTTGATCTATACCCTGCTATATTAGCTCATTCAAACATGACCCTTGGTCAATCCAGGAGAAAAATAAATGAATTATTATGTTGGTAGCATTGATAAACTGTCATTATGCTGTTTGCTAAAGCTTGCTTATGCCGACATAGCCACGAGTTGGTCATTTGTAAGATGCGACTAGGAAATGTCTGTGACACTAGATTTGAGGTCAGAAGTCACAATGTTACCAAAGTGTATACCGGTAATGCCATTCAACTTAGAATGATGAAAATAGCAGCAATGCATACAATAAGAGACTTCTTCCTATGCTAAGATACTCTTCCAGCTTACCTGCCATCTAAGTCTTCTATGTCCTTTATGAAAGAGCCTCCTTGATGTTTGCACTGGTTCTTGCAAGCCTTAAGACCATATTTATCCTTGTATATGATATATCTCTTACCAGTCTTTGGGTTGTTCTTGAAGTTAATGCCATATTCTAGGTTTCTCACCACTTCAGAGTTGAGATAAAGAACAACTTCTGAGTATTGAGCTGACATTTGGGAAGGAAGGTGTGCTGTAATGAAACAACAATGTGGTGTTAAAGGGGAATAAAGTGTCAAGTACTGAAAACCACTTTGCAGAGATGCTTTGTGATTCAATGAGGACTGAATATAGTAATTGACAATGTCTCATACATCATGATAATGGCACTGTTATTTCTATAATTGTCACTGCATCATTAGTGTCCCCTCTCCTCGTCATCTGAATTTGAACAGTACACTTTGCCTCTTTCTGCTAGGTAAAAAAGTTCAATCTAGAACAGATAAAACAATGTCAAAATGATTTATCTGTAAACATCAGTTCTGTAAACTTTGTATGTAGTTAGAAAAAAACATAAAGGTGAGTGTGCTGTTTTTCAGGTACCTAAAGTGAAGAGAGTATTATAGAGAGTATAACATGGTTTTGTGGCACCATTTTAATGTGCCATGATGCTTGTAAAACTAAGGATGAGTTTATGATCATGGTATAAAGCAACAACTTTCCCTCTGCCATGTCATAACTGAATACTGACCAACCAATCACTCACCCGAACACTGGCCTTGAGGTGTTACCGACATAGATAGGGATATCTGGTCTTCTCTCAGACAATGTTTTCAAGGTGGGGGTAGCTAACAAAAAGAAAGAAAAGATCAACAAGAACATCCACAGAGGAGCTTCGAATGGAATACACATTCAAATACACATTCAAATACACATATATAGCAATAACTTCAAATAAAATGTGATTGTTTGTGGACAGTTAATCAGATTTGTGGATCTTGATTCACATTTGTGGAAAGCAATTTACATTTGTGGAACCAGTTTTACATTTGCCAAACATGTTTTACATTTGTGGAACATGTTTTACATTTGCGGAACACGTTTTATATATGTGGATCGTTCTATACGCGTTTGCAATACTTTTGGCCCCGTTTTAATCCCATATTTCAGCGAGGGACGCAGATCCTCAACTTTGGTTGGAGGTCGATGCAAAGTATGTCGGCCCCAACACTCTGACCACTTCTTTCCATGGTCAAAACAATGATAATACAGGGCCTGATTCCGTTTTCCCCAGCTGTTATGACAGCCACAAACTGCAGTTGACACTGGGCATCTCTATTAGCCTTAAATTAGCACCAGAGCCTGTTTAAGACATTTTCTTTTAGTAGCCTACCGTTATAAAGCGGAAAGTATCTAAACTGGAAATGAGAATAAGCGGATGGCCGCGCCTGAGATGTCTAGCCGCACCATCGCGACTTCCAGAAGGAAGTCTCCCTTCCTAAGGAAACCTAACAAAGATGAACAAAAGTACAAAGAAACAATCAACATATCCGAAAATAATTAATTCGGGGAAAGGTGCACCGGCACCTAACACAACAAAGACAAAATAAGCTGAAAATCAAATGTGATGCATGAATTCCACAATAACTTAGTATTTACATGAACTACATATTGTAACAATATCCCCCAAAAAAACATTTATTGGAATTCAACTTCAATGTGTATCCAGTCAATTGAAACAAGAGGATTCGCTTCCAGGAAAGTTTGAGGGTGGAATGAGATCATGGCCTCATGGCCAGATCTATATACATATTTAATATTCATTGGCATTGCAAGGCAAGACAATAAGACCCAATGGCAAAAGAGCGCTTGGAGCGCTAAAGGTGACGGCATAACAGCATCAAGGATCAACATGCTTCAAGCTAATTAGTAACAAGTACAAGAACAGATACAAGAACAGTTCCGTATAAAATTGTGATCGACAAATACAATATTGGATAAATTAGAGAGGGATTGAAAGGGTATTGAGAGGGACAAGTCATTAATTAATTCTCAAGTCAACACAGGGGCCCATGCCCCAGTATAAAACTGCTTTGCCCCAGTAAAATCTAAAGTTTGAGTTTTAACAATTTACTTTATTGGTCAGTGCATTAATTTAGAATGATAGTCAGAATTGAGGTAGGCTAAGAAAACATTACAAAACTTAAGATTATTTCTAAATCTGTGGTTCTGAACCACTGTTAATGATAGGCCTACTGATCATCTTATTTTGACTAAAACATAAAAACTAATTTCATGAAGCTCAAGAAACGGTATTTGCACTCAAATGAATGTGAAAACAAATGTGCTTGCATTAACTATTGATGTCCCTGCCAAAGCTGATTTCAAACTTGCGTCCCTAAACTGTTGTGTATTGGGTAAAGTAAGGGGAGTTTCTATAGCCTAGTAGTGCATTGTGCGCAGCAAGCTTGAAAGAAAAAAAGAGATATGAATTAGGGGCATATTGATGTCTAACAATGTCTCTGTGTCAATCTGTGCTGACATAAAGGGCAAAATAACTGCCCTTTATAGCCATTTGAACAAATTATGTCACTGTGTAATTATTGTTGCAAAGTCATCCCATGTAGCTCCTTATCCCTGACACACGTTTTGCTTGACTCCTGCTCCCTTTCCTCGTCAATACTGGTTCATAATTACAATTGCACGTTTCTTGGCAATAAGATGGATACAGTTATTACTGTAATATAAAAAAAATGAAAATGTGTATTACCTTTTCTTCTCAACAAGAGACCCAGAGTATGTGATTATGGAAGAGTACAGGAAGAGATTGGAAAAAGCAGGCTGCATAGGGAGGGAGGAGAGAGAGGGTTCCACCTAAGTGGTGAAAAACAGTCATAGCAGTGACCACTCCCACAAGAAGAGGAAGCTGTGAACAAGCCAAAAATAACTTGCGGCCTCTTATGCACAAAGTGTTGTAGGTCAGGGGGTCGCCCACATCCAGGATTCTCTCACCATTGATTTACCCAATCCTGTTCCTGGAGGGCTTCCTTCTTTTGGGGTCCAAGCCCAGTTGTAACTGGACACTATATGTGAATTGGGTGGGCAAAATTGATGTTGGACCAAAACCCTGCCAGAAGTTAGTCCTGAAAAACTACACATGTCTTGTAATATCCTAATAATTGTACTTTGAATATCTTAGGCCTATTGGTCTTATTGTCTTGCCTTGCATGACATGAAAACTTAATGTTAAAGGTTATTTAACATGAATATGAGTTCTCCTAGCCTGCCTTTGGTCCCCCAGTGGCTAGAAATTTCGATAGGTGTAAACCAAGCCCTGGGTCCCTTTGAGAAAACGAGAGTCCAAACTCAGTTTTGAAAATCCCCCTATTGTGACGTCACAATAGGGAAGGTTACCTCCTCCTCCCCTCTGCTTTGCCCACTTTGCAACATTGGTTTGTCCTCCAGACATCATGGCTTGCAAATGACTGAAGTATGGCAGTTAGCCCCGCCTCTTTCTTCATCATAGCATTTAAAGCTACAGAGAGAGAAACGGCATGTCCTTAGTTTATTTGCTTTTTGTTAGAAGTACAATTACAGAATGATTAGGTCCTGCTCCTCTTGACTGAAGAATTCCATTGTACCTGTTCTTGTACTTGTTTCCAGTTAACTTGAAGCATATTGATCCTGTTTATGCTGTTAAGTATGCACCCTCAAGAGGATAAACCTAGAATAGGATACAAAAGTTTACAGACAAATAATCTTGACATTTTTGTATCTATTCTAGATGGTATTTTGACTTAGCAGCCAGAAGGCAAAGTGTACGGTTTCAAATTCAGATGACGAGGAGCGGGGAACTTGGACAATAATGTTGGCGTGACAATTATAGAAATAACAGTGCCATTATCATGATGCATGCGACATTGTCAATTAATATATTCAGTCCTCGTTGAATGCCCCAGCATCTCTGCAAAGTGGCTTTCAGTACTTGACACCTTTTTCACCTTTAACATCACATTGTTGTTCTATTATAACGCACCTTCCTTTAATGTCAGCTCAATACGCAGAAATGGTCCTTTATGTCAACTCTGAGGGGGTGAGAAATCTAGAATATGGCATTAATTTCAAGAACAACCCAAAGACTGGTAAGATATATATCATTTACAAGGATAAATATGGTCTCGACCCATATTCAATGAACGGACCACAAATTAAATCTTCACAAAAGAACATAATCATTTCAGAGAACATGTGAGCGTACACTACGTTCTCATGGTCTAAGACACATTTTAATTGCAAACACCTGTGCGCTTTAATCCCGGGGGAGGCAGGAGTTAATCAACCTTCCTCATCTCCTCAACCCCGGTCCTCGGGGCCCACTGCCTTTTATGTTTACCTGTTACAACCCGAGAAAAGCATTGAGAAAGGATGTTTAATCTGTTACAGGATTCACCTGGGTGCGTATGAATTATTGAAACGTATTTTTATGTCTGTGAAGCATGTTATCAGCTGTAGCCTTTTTTCGCGTACATTCCCCGTTGAGTGTGCACCTCCCCTCCGCTAGATGGCAATAAAAGGCATATTTGTTCAGCATTTCAGGAAGTCAATAGCAGCTGTCTTTTATCATTCAAAAATAGTCCGAAATATTCTTTGCTCTAATAAAGAAGCAACGGACATTTTTTATTTCAATTTAAATCTAGTTTAAGCCAGCCCGTCATACACGTCACTGTTCTTGGGATTACTGCCGTTTTACTGTCGCTGTAGGATGGTTTTGTCATCATCACAGCAAGTCGTGGTCGCATTCACGGTTGTGCTATTTGCTTTTGTAGTTTTACCAAGAATGTTCGGCGTTGGAACAACTGGATCGAAAGATAAAGCGTTTGATCCAAGATACAACAGAAAAGGTAGCCGTCTAGCACGTATGGTGAATGAGATACTAATATCACAACACTTTGCGTTAATCTGATATATCATTTCACGACTGAAGTGTAGGCTATGATTACTAAAAGAGGCAGCACATGTCAGACGAAACAGTGCAAAGCATTTTAATGATAATTAAATGAGAATAAGAATCTTCACAGATTTGTTTGAGGCACCCATTTAAATATCAGCAACCTTTGAAAGGGTGATTGAAAATGTCGTACTGTGCAAATTGTGCCTATCTCTATCACCCGCTGTGTACCCGAACACTTTTCTTCCGTGAATGTGGTGCGCTGCAGCTGGCCCAGGTCCCGGGCCAGGAGCCGTGAGAGGACAGCCCGTGAGCATGAAGACCCCCCCTGGCTCCAAAGCTCAGACACTCGAGAACATGCAACAGATGAAGATGATGATGGAGCAGGAGATGAAGAGCGACAAGTACAAACCTAACAGCAACAAGGGTTATGTGTTCACACTGATGCCTCTCTATGCTATTGGAGTGGGCTTGTTTGCAGCTTACAAGTTTCTGAAGGTAATGCATTTGAAATCATTGCATTGACTACTGGGAGGGAAATCTTTCTCTGCTTCGTGGCTGACTGGCTCACACACACACACACACACACACACACACACACACACACACACACACACACACAGGAATAGCTTAAGCGTCTATTTCACACTGTGTACTGGTAATCAACGTCATTAATGACATGAGCAGGTAATGCTACTGATGGACAGGCTGCGTCACTGTGTCTCTCCCTCCATAGATCAAGTCTGCAGATGACACCAATATCCAGAAAAACAAGGTTGCCAAAGGAGCCAAGAAATCAGAGGAGACAGGTGGGTGGTGTGTGCTCAGATGCATCACAGGGTTGTGTTGACTCATCTTTTGTGTACAAAGCTGACAAGAGACGAGAGCTTTGCATGAGCGTGGCTTTGTTCGATTTCCATAGAGAGCCAGCTCACAGAGCTGGAGCAACGACTGGCCCAGACCGAGAAGATGCTCAACTCTATCCTCACCCAGCTGGACCCACTGACAAACTGGTAACGCACAGGCACACTCTTACTCTCTCACACGCTTTTACATTGCAGGCCCAGCGTTTGTGATTTAGATGTGGTCTGTACTCTGATGGTAATTTTTTTTTTTTAACTCCTCCCTTTTCTTTGTTCTATCCTCAGTGTGAAGTCTGTGGCACAGGAGCAGAAGAACGAGATCATGTCTCAGCTCCAGACCATACGCCACCTGATGAAGAAGAGAGGCATGGACTGTCCTCCTCTGAACATCGAAGGTAGCGTCCTCTCCCAGTTCCTCTGCACCTCCATGAGCGTTCTCCCTTAACCCACAGCTCTCCCACTTTGCTCTTGGAGATGAAACCTTGTAGGTTATTATTTTTTTTTTACTCCCAAGTTCCCAACCCCGGTTGTACCAAAGATGTTTCCGTTTGTCATTCAACCAATGATCAGAATAGGGTGTGCTGGATTGGGGTTGGAGTGTAAACCTACAGGAGGGTCAATCTGAGTTTCCAACCCGTTCTTCCTGACACCCCCCCCCCCCCTCTCTTAGAACCTTCCTGCGAGAAGAACCTGGACGACCTGATAGAATCACTGGCAGCCCATGAATCCTTACCTGAGGAGCACACCTCAGTGACCAAGCCACAAGATGGTGCCAGAGCGGAGAGGGCAGGGGAGCCTCCCCTCCATCCACAACCCTCAGCGCTGGAGACGGAGGAGACACGTGAGGATGGAGAGGACGAACACCAGCTGGACAAGCTTGAGGGAGAGGAGGTGGAGGTGGCAGAGGGAGATGAGAACATAGACGATAGGGAGCTTATGCCATCTTTAGAGTGTTCCTCTGACACCAACATTGAGGACTTGGGGCCTGTACAGAACATTGCAGAAGAACCGTCTGGTCTCAGACGACGCAACAGACCAGAATGAACGATCCATACATCTTTCAAACCAAATGATTTATATTCTTTTAAATAGCACTACAGTCATTTATCAGGATTGCTTTTTCATTGAAAAAAAAGCACAAGCAAAACAGCTAGTTATAACTTGTGTGTCATGACAATGCGTGTGCTGGTGTATCATTGCCCTGTATGTATGCATTTAATAGCTTCGTACATCTAAACTTTATCCTAGCTATGACAATTGCCAGTGAATTTCAGGTCTTAGGTTTTTGTGCGTCACCCGACCTTTGACCTTCTTCTATAGCTTTCTCGTTAGTGAACACCTGTCAGCGTGGTTTCACCTGTGCTGCTGGTTCTCTGTTTGATTGACTCATGGTTTGCGGATGTTCTGTGAGTTCATAGCACCCTGTTGTCCTTTAAAGCTAATGCAAGACTCCAAAACCTTACTGTTACATGTTATGCAGATTTGCACGCCATAGAATAGTCCACACTACTTAAAACACAACAGCCTCAGTAGACAGAATCTAGTCGAGTAGTTAGTCTTGTGGCATGTGTTATGTGGTTTCCAATATTTTATGCATGTTTCTGTTTTCCTGCCAAAATAGTTTTGTGGTAGGATGTGTGTTCTAGTGATGAATGTGTTCAGATTGTTTGAGAGGGAAACAAGTGACAATCAGGATAGGCTCATGAATTTGATGCTTGAAATGGCTTGTAAATGTTTGTTTTTGGTATTTCTTTGTTTGAAAAAATCCAGTTTAGACAGAAAACATTTGATTTATACACATCCATTGATGTGTGCTATATATTGTCCTGGTCTGCATATACTTTTTTCATATAGTAGTAGATTTATATAGTAGATTTTTATAAAAAGTCCTCTGATGAAGTCTTCAGGTTGATATAGTCTCATTGTGAGATTTTTGATTGTGCATCACAGTTAGCCCTGAGGCTAGCGCAAGTGAGGAAAAACTGAAGTGTTTGTAATATTGAATGATTCATGTCAAGCAATCAATAACTAATATTATACATCCAGATTCCAATCTTAACCTTACAAAAAAAGTACATGAGCTGATATTTCAACACATTGTACATAGTTGATTTTTTAAATTGTGGTGTGCTCAACATCCTTTGAAATAATTTATTTAGTGTACCTGTTTCCTGAGTATTCATGCTGTGTGATGAATACTGCGCGTCGAGGGAAACTGAAGCAAAGGAGCACATGTTCCATGCCTTACTAGAAAATAAAGTTGTGATGTGTGGTTGCCTTTGCTCTTTTTATGTTTTTCCTTAGGCAAAATACTGTATGTCTATTTATCATACCCCCTCACTTCTTAAAATAAATGTTTGTCCCTTTTTTGGGTTCACACCCTACAGAATACTTATTGAATCATGCTCCACCTTAAAAGAAAAACAACTTAAGGAAAGAATACAAACTACAGCCATCTGTATTGATTACTAGCACCCAGCAGATGGCGCAAGAGGAGTATTCTCTTGCTTAAGGGCCCAGAAAACAAGTGAACTGGAGTTCTGTACACGGGATGAGTTCAATACAACTTCAAGGCCTGCTTTCACGCAAGTCAAATGGTTGTGGACGGTATATCATGTAAAACCTACCATTTATATTCTTATTTCTGGAGTTTGACAATGTGCTTAATGTGAAGGCAACACCTTCTAACCTACATTAACCAGTTTTTTTTCTGCTGTTGATGCAGCTTAATACAAAGGTGACAGATTGATAAAGGTCATACACATTTTTGCTTGTTACAAGAGTAATCCATCCGTGTTGATTCAGGGTCCTGTACATGTGCTGCAAATCTGCTCCAACAGTATGGAATGATCCACAGTTTCCTTGCTGAGGAGCTGTGTTCAGAAACTCAGCCATGCGTGGGAGAACACAAGTTTAACATCAGACCTCCCAGACCCTTCATTATGGTGCTGCGGTCTGAGTTAATCTGGGTGACACTGAAGGACAATGGAGAACACTGAGGAGAGAAGCACGCCTGTTCCAGAACAGAACACACATGCATTTTAAAATTGCCGTCCCAGAACATTAAAGCCAAAGATGGGGTGTATGTTCCCTGGGCGCATGACATTGCAGGGAGGAAAGGTAAAGATGAAGAAGGTAAAGATGAAAGTGAAGTAGGTGGAAATGATGTAGGTTTAAATGATGGTAAAGAAGGTGAAGATGATGAAGATTAAGTTGAAGATGAAGAAGGTAAGGTAAAGTTAGATGGGGGTACATGACAATATTCTTGTAAAAAAAAAGATACAGCATAACTGTAATATCTGTAATAAATGATCTTATATTTACACAAAGTAGGCGTGTTGGTGGCATGTTTGTTAGATATATAGTGTGTGAAAATGTGTTTGTGTGCATGTATTGTGTACATGTATATACGTGTCGGTGCACAAGTGCTTGTGTGTGTGTGCAGTTGTGATAGACTTATATACAGAATATACAGAAAGGAAACGTCAAATAATAGCACTTCCAACGTCATTGCACACCAGTGTTGTGGATTAGATCTAAGAATAAGGCGAATAATGTTCTGAGTGGGTTAAGGAGCCCAACGCAAATACCTTGTTGCCATTGGTTTCTCTTCCTGCTTTCCATTGACAAATTATAACACACATCTTTTCATGCTTTTTTGTTCAGCTATGTTGCCCTTGGCAAGAAATGTAACGTGGGTGGCCATTTTGTTGCCAACCATGTCAAGGCTGCGCACGACTATTTCCATACAAGGGTATGAGCACATTGCAATTTGCACTATTGTATCGTTCTCTTGCACTATCTCTTTTTATTAGGTTAGATTGTAAATTATGGCTACTTATATTTTATATTTTATTCCCCTCAGTATTAGCTAGACCCCCCTTAGTATTAGCTAGACTTTGCTCCTTTTGTATAGTTAGTCCACATATTTATGTCAATATTCCTATATGTTTAATGTATGCACCTCCCTGTCAAAGTAAATTCCTTGTTTGTGCAAACATCCATGGCGAATAAAATCCCTTCTGATTCTAATTCTAAAGCAGCATACGACATAACTGCACTGATTTGAAGGCAGCAAAAGACATGATGGCACATGTATGCAGACACGCATTCGGGGTGACATTGAGCTGGAGAATGTGTGTCCGTCCGTGCGGATGCGGGTCAGTCCGTGTGCATGCGCGTGTGTGTCTGTGTGGATGTGTCTGAGAACATTTATGATGATCAGGGTACTGACATACCACAGTCATTCTCTCCCATCAGGGACAACAGATAGGGCTCCCATGACAGACATCTCCAGATAGGATGTGAAAAAAGCCCTGCGGATGATGGATTGCTTCTCGAACATTATTAGGTGACCATTTGAGTGAGGGAAGAGGCCCCATTTGCATGCAAATGGTGTGTCTCTGTAAATCAGTGATGGATGAGACACCCCAAATGGACTCCTTTGCTATTTGGTTTTTCTTCTGTGAAGGATGTATGTCACAACCATTAGGGTGTCTCATTGAAACCGCTTCAACACAGTTTCCAGACCTTTCCTGACGAAAGATGTCAAGTAACCAGGATCACAAAGTCTCCATCGCTCACTTAGTCACACTTCCTGGTGTATTACCTGTACTGACACTGTGGCAGAGATGCTGTCCTCAGAGTTAAGTGGGATCTCATTAATCTGCTGAGTCACGCGTGCCGCCACCCCTGGTCTGGATACTGGGGTTTAGAGATGCCACTCAACCTAGAGTCACAGAGGGGCTCCGGCCAATTGGTTCTCTATTAACCCCTTTGCTGCCCTTTAAGGCAAAGGTTGCACTGTCCCGTAAGTCACCACACAACTCTCTCACACCACTTATGTTGGGCATAGGTGTAGGTTGACATTGACTTTACATTAGATTTATGTAAGCAGACGCTTTTACGTAATGAAAGTGACATACAAATAGAAATTCAAGGATATGAATTGTACAGTTCTAACAATATTTTGGTAATTAGAGTCAAGGAACAGACTGTGTTTGGCACGGCTCAAAGGGACAACATCTTGGCTACCACGCACGGATCAGGGACAGACAGTAAGGATATGTCCCTACCAATGACAAGAGATGATTGAAACACCCCCACAAATACTTAGACCAGAGCAGGGGTAGTGTTAGCAAATAGGGTGATCATTTGCAACCCAAACCTACAGCCCTGGATGTTGGGTAATGAAACTCTGGGCAAGAGTGATCTATGCTGCTGCCCAGAGGAAATCTTTTCTGAATTCTATCTTCTTCGTTATCACTTCTCATTTGATCACCTTTCACCTGAGGATCAATGCTGTACTGTAGGGGTAATAGGGTCAAATACTTGTCTTCCTGTAATGTTGACCTTTTTTGGTCAATGGAACATTCCCTTAAAACAGAGTTCAGAGACTGTTGAAATGGCTGACCTGTATTCTTCAGTGATGTTGTGAAAAACTGAACGCTAATTTTGGTTTCTCTGACACAACGGATAGCGAATGAGAGGTGAGCTAGAGAGAAGAGATAGAGAGTGAGAGAGAGAGAGAGAGAGAGAGAGAGAGAGAGAGAGAGAGAGAGAGAGAGAGAGAGAGAGAGAAGAGAGAGATGATGTGTTGTTGAAGAGACCTAGAGGGTTTGTTGTGTGTGCTCTGATCAGGTCACTGTCCTTACATAGCTGTCAAAGACATTTCTGTCTGCTTGTCAGATAGGATTGTCTGATAAAGACATCCACTGGAAGTTTCCATGACACACAAGCTGAAACTGCTGAACCAGGATCACTTTTCTCTTTCACTACGTTTCAGCAGAATTCGGATTGTAGAAGTATAAAAGCATGAGTAAAACATCAACAATATTTATAGATCTTTACAACACAAAAAAATAATCATTTGAAATGCTACTTTTATGTACACATTGAATATTGAGTCATAAATTAATTCTCAAATAGATAAACCAACTGAGTTGAGTTTAATTCAAGAAGGAGTGACTTGTTTTGGATGTTGCTGAGATGTTGTGAAACATCCCATTACATCAATGGATGGGACATGTTGGAGACCTAATCAAGTTGCATTTACATGTTATTCATTTCGCAGATGCAAGTAAGCTGACTGTATTGTAGCTGTACTGGACTGTGTTTACTGACGCTGTACTGGACTGTGTTTACTGATGCTGTACTGGACTGTGTTTACTGATGCTGTACTGGACTGTGTTTACTGATGCTGTACTGGACTGTGTTTACTGAAACTGTACTGGACTGTGTTTACTGAAGCTGTACTGGACTGTGTTTACTGATGCTGTACTGGACTGTGTTTACTGAAGCTGTACTGGACTGTGTTTACTGAAGCTGTACTGGACTGTGTTTACTGATGCTGTACTGGACTGTGTTTACTGATGCTGTACTGGACTGTAAGCTTCAGCTACATTAGTTACAATCCCCCAGGTAGAGCATGCAGGTCCACAAAAACATTTGATTTAATGCGGTCACATCATAGTGAGGTTCTTTAAGGTTTCTAGATGTGAACCTCAGGTCCAGACTGATGAGCCTTTTTTCTTCTGCAGAGATTAAATTGCTCTTATCTTTCACGGATGAGGT
>NC_140367.1:8405000-8887500 GCF_054491055.1 Hypomesus nipponensis
AGTGACGCATTCATGGTGACACTGAATTGTTGGAGGACAAAATTGGACCACTGAAATACTGTTAGACCTTGGCATTTTTGATCCTTGATTTTCCGCTGTACTTTCTACATGCACTATTTATATGTCGCGTTGGATAAAAGCATCTGCTGAATGAACACAATGTGATAACTAAATGAATAAACAAAATGGTCGAGAAGCGTCTGCTTAAGATGTTTTACGTACTCACATTGTGGAGCAACAAGATGAGGAAACAGGCAGGCTTTATTTTCTAACCTTGTGTAATGATGACCATCCCATGGCAGCACATTATACACACAGTCCTATAGGGTTGTTACCTTTCAGACAAATGATTCAGTGGGATATGAGGGCTTTTATTACTGCACCCTGTCATGTGTGATGTATATCTGGGATTCTCACCTGATATCTGAACGCACACATATCACAAGCAAAGACACACCACAAATAAACACACAGACACACACACACACAGACACACAGACACACAGACACATACCACAGACACACACACACACACACACACACACACACACAGACACACAGACACACAGACACAGACACACAGACACATACCACAGACGCGTATGAGATATATGATGCCTCAGACCTGTTTTGCCAAATATCAATGAGTGCAGGCTTAGAAGCTTGGAGAATAGATAGAGATAAGAAACTGCTCTCCAACCTATTTTCCTTTTAGAATTGCCTCATAAATGTACACGAACATCCAGTGTCCTCAGATAAGCATTACGCACAGTCCCAACCCTGGAGATTACTGAAGGGCTAGAGGCTACTGCTTTCTCAGGCTTGTGTGGAAATTTTGTGGAAAACTGAATAAATAACTTCACTCTAAGTCATTATTATCTGTTATTGGGATATTTGAAATGGTCTTGCAGCACGCATCCCTTTTCCCCTCATACAAGAAAGTTTATGTTTTCCACAGTAATCACTTGTTTTTGCACTTTTCTACTGGGCATGCATGATTTCCTGAAACACAGAAAATGTTTATGTGACTGAGGTGCCTTGTGCTATGGTGACTGTGGTGCTGTGCGACATTGTGATCAGTTACTGTGCTTCCATGCAGATGGCAGGGAGATGACAGAAATACTAAAGGTAGTCACTGGAACAAAGTGCCTAATAAATGTTGTGAGGCGAGCTATTAGGGATAATAATGATCTATTGGCTTCTGCCATATCGAGGAGCCTTCAGGTAATGAAACAAAAAGAGATTTTAAAAAGACCTTCAGATGACTTCTTATAGTGAGGAGTCTCACCGTGATGAAATAAATGTGATTAATAAAACAAAGGCCATGGGTGTTTATGGTTAGGACCACAGCCCGACAATCCGAGCCAGAGAGATGCATGTTAAAATGTTATATCTTATGCATTTGCATTTGTGCGTGTTTCTGTGTGTGTGTCTGTGTGGGTGTGTGTGCCCACATATGTTTGTTTGTGCTGTAGGAATCTTGCCCTTTCATGTAAATGTACTGCCTCTCATAGTAGCAGCTCAAGTCATGCCTTACATCAAGGGACAGTTTGGTGCTTGGATCTGGTCCCTTGGAGTGATGGAATTGGCGTGAGTTTTTGGTATTAAATACGTCGAGAAATAAAAAGGCTTGAGGCAGTCAATAATTTCCTTGAGATGGAAACATCTGGAAAGGTGGAACAGTGGGCTATGCTGTGTTAAAACATTTAAATCGAAAAGAGCTGTCGGATTCTACCATGTGGAGGAAAGGGAAATGGCATGTGATGTCACTTGCCCAACCTTTTCGGACAAAAGCCCCAACCACTCACCCCAGAAGCCATCTATCCCACAGTGTACCAGATAGTAGTTGGTTCTGCCTGTGCCATGCCTCATTGGTCGACTTGCCCATTCCAGTCTATCTTTCGTCCCTCCCCATTGTCATTTACATTTTGATAGTTGTCGGCCTGCGATGCATACTGATACAGCCCAAGGTCAGAGCAGTCAGTAGTGTTGATAGGAGAGAGAGGTGGGGGCATGAGTAAGAGAGTGAGTTAAAGAAGAATAGTGAGTGAGTGACAGACAGACTGAGATAAATAAATACAACATATAATAACAACAATAAATATAACATAGGTTTTAGTAAAAATGAAGAGACCACTGCACCTTTTTATTTCCTTTCCAAAAACGTTGAAAAATGACATTTTGAGTAAGGAACAGAAGGGCTCAATTTACACATTGTCACTGCCATGTCCAAGTCTCATCCCTGGCTGATGTCACATGAGGAACCTGAGGTTCAACACACACACACCCGCATTTCTCAGAGCTCAGATAGCTGTTCTGAGACATGATTCCATGATTGCTTTGTCATGTAGCTTGGGGAGAAGGCCCAGTAGGGCAATTCCTCAGAGCCCCACAGCTTTCTCAGTCTCTCGCTGCCTCCTCACTTTGTTCTAACACAGTCTGCTTACGTCCTTGTGACTTTGTGTGACAGTTTTCCAACACGAATCTCAGCTCTCGAACGTCAAGACTCATTCAGATTTCACAAGACCTGAGAGAGAGGGAACCTATAAAAAAAGAACCCTGCAGTTAACAAACTTTGAGTCATATAAACCTCGTCATAATCACTGACGACCATGACTTGTATGTGTTTGCCTTGTTGCCATGGCAATCCGTTAAAGAATGGATGGCCTACTTGTTGGAACGTGAACTGGATGGATAAAGCAGCTGAATGAAGGAACTGAATCCATGAAGTGCTGTGAACCCACAAGTTTTAGTAATACATAGAAGTCAGGGAAAACTGATACTGTCTTGCTTTAGTGGTGCAGTACCAAAATAGACACACCTATTTTGTTACATTTTTTATTTATTTTTTGTTCAGAGGGGAAAGATTCAGCAGCAGAAGAACACTTCTCAGGAAGACAGATCACCTTTGTCTGCCGGGGAGATACACCACTTTGGTCTGGAGGGAAAGGAGGCCACACAGACTGGGGCAGAAACCCAGCGGTCACACACACGCACAGACCGAATCACTCTCAAAACCACGCACAGTTCACCTACAGCCTTCAGCAGACAGAGTGACAGAAAGAGAGAGATGGCAACAAGGGGGGAGAGAGATGGAGAGAAAGAGATGGAGAGAGAGAGAGAGAGAGAGAGAGAGAGAGAGAGAGAGAGAGAGAGAGAGAGAGAGAGAGAGAGAGATGTATTGTTGAAGAGACGTTTCCCAGGAACCACTTAGAGTCATTGTGTTTTTTGGAAGACTAACTAGCACAGAACACGAGCCCCCAAGGACCTCTTCTGCAGAACCTTGGTCGAGCAAAACCAACATAATCTGATCATAATAAGAGTGTATGACTGTGTGTTTGTAAGAGAGCATATAAGATACATATGAGCGTGTGTGTGGGCTAAATTGAATAAACATTATGCTTAGTCCACAGGAACAGCACCACATGTTACCTTACAGTCTGCTGTACCGTATCTCAGAGAAGATAACAGCTCTTTCCGATATAGCAAAACGTTTTTCCAACCTGAATATGCTTCACTTAACATCAGATTTATTGTACAGTCTCACTGTCTTGTTTGAATGAATTTTCTTTGTTCGTACAGTAATGGATTGTTTAGAAAACCGGTTGTGTCCTCTTCATTACAAGCATGGTCAGCCAATGATGTAATATAGACCACTATAGTAAATCTAGTAAAGCACGAGTACATGAAGTGGAATGGTGTGGAGCTTTCTAGTACAGTGCATCCTGTAGACTTCCCCTGAATAACGGTGGAATATTCCAGAAAATCATATTTATAAATGTGTGAGTAGGGATGGCACACGTGTGTATGTGTGTGTGTGTGTGTGTGTGTGGAGTTTCTGGGTCAGCGTGGTTGGTCTTGATCACTGTTTTAAGAGGACTATTTGTTTTCACCATGTGCCTGTCTGCTCCATAGAGATGAATGTAAAGCAGGTGAGGCTTGCTGTCTCTCTGGATGTATCTGTACACTCCAGTGTCTTGTGTCATGGCTTCTCCTCCGTGATCTGTTGAAAGCTGGGTTATCACACACACTCATTTTATGCTGTGTCTGATCTGAGAGGGAGACAAGCTCACTCCCTCAAGGGCAAATGGTTTACAAATGCATTCACAAACACACACACACACACAAACACACACGATAACACACATATACACAAGCATACAAATAAAAATATATACGTACACGCAGTTCCCTTCATCTGCGGCCCAGGACATCCCATGGAGTGAGTTCACATGTGGGCTATGGACGAAAAACCCTCTGCCTCCACCAACTGTGCGACTTCTGGAGTTTAGACAACATCAGTTAAACAGGGAAACGTCAGACAAGAGATGGCACTGAAGTAGAAGGGAGCAGATCAAGTAGTACTACTAAAAGGTAGAGCCGCCCGGGCAGACGGTGGGCCCAGCGAAGCACCAGGTAGGCCGCAGACTGGACTCTCATCACTCGGATGTGTTGTGACTCGTGGATGAGCTCCTCACAAGAGGCCAGTTCTCGTAGGCACACCTGACAGGCCTGGCTGCCGCCCATCCTGGGCTGTCTGTGGTCTCCAGAGCCTCTGCACCCGACACACACACACACACACGCTTGCAAGCGCACACACAGACCCATACATACACATGCACACACTGGAGGTTTCCCATGTGGGCAGGATAGTTGGTGGGGGTCGGTGAGTCGTCTCCTCCCCATGTGTCACCAAAGTGCTGATATCTACACAAGACAGATGAACATACTGGCAATATCTATGTTTTACGTTTTCATGTTTTGACATCCTTTAGATGGGAAATGTGCTTCGCAATCTGCACTGTGAGCCAAGGAGAGGCACAGGCCCTCTGTTTCTGAAGCCATTTTTATGTCTCATATTGCATATTTACAAGAATGTAAATGTATATTAGCTTGTTCTTCCACTCACACGATGCTCAGCAAGAAAGACAAACATGCAAACATTTTGTGTAAAAAAGAACTACCGCATCCCATAAAACTGACATAACAATTCATCCATCATCCCCATCCAGGGTACACCTCTCTTTTCACCAATATTCTAGCCCCACACCAGAGGGATGGAATCAAGGTAGCTGCAAAGGGCGGAGGGTTGTTCATGAGAAATATTTGCGTTGCTGTTTTGCAACAGTTGATGATGAAAACCTTCTGTTCGCACATTGTTCTGACCCTTGGCTATAAAAAGACCATGTTAAGCACTATAGATGAGGTGGCTTGCCAGCAAACTCCACAGCAGATGGTATCTTCTTCAAGCGTGGCCTGCCCACATGCCTGCAAGTGGTAATGGTATCCCATTAGGTTGGCAGTGAAGAACAAGAAGGGTTCTGCACTCAATTATATGTGTTGCCCTTCATTCACCTCCACCGTGAATCAGGTGGCGGTTAGTGACAACGCACAAAGACGACTACTATGACGTCATTGTAAGTGGTTTCCATTAACATTTTAGTTTAGGTGATTTTTGGTAGGATTCATCTCGAAACTCCTGATGGCTGATTTAGTCTTGAAATAGCAAGGAAGCATGAAAGAAAAGGCTAAAAGACAAAATCATAGCAACAAACAAAAAGCTATACAAAAACTTATGAACGGTTCATATAGCAATGGTGGGGCCAGACAGTAGGAAGATAGATGGCAGGTTTCACCATCAGGCTGAGGAGAGATAAGCTGAAGCACAAGGAGCTGTCCTCTCTCTTTAACCTGACGGATCAGAGAGGGTCAAAAGTGTGAGCATCCAATCCATCATCTCAAATGGCACATGAGGACAGTCATTTGTCCCTTGTCTTAAGACACATCACATGGCTCATTCTCTGGTGTCCGGACACCTCCCCTGGCAACCATTTTGTCATTTTGGAGAATGCCTTAAAAATGTCAGCTCAAAGTTGGAATGTTACAGTAACGTGTCTGTGTCTTGAGTACTGAACTACTTCTAGAAATGAATGGAAAATGTATCTTACTTTTACTTTGAAACTACAGTATAGGCTTCAAGATTAATTATTTTGCAACCGTCAATGTTTTTACCCCCATTAACTAAAGGTCAACAGGTAAAATTCAGTTACTTGATGTGTCCACGGATGCAACTTCACACAAGATATTTTCCTGAAGCCCTTTTCAAAGACTTTTGATAAAGGGCAAGATTTCATCGAAGCTCAATCAAAGCATTTTTCAGAAGTAGTATATTGACATACTGTTCCTATGGCCGAATACATATAAATACACTACACTGTCAATGCAAGGAGATGGGTATAGTTCTGTGGTGGAGCATTTGACTGTGTGGAGATGACTTTTGTCCTCCACCCTATCCACTGCAGATCACTGCTTTACTTCATCCAAATCTGATTATATATCATGTTTTTTGATCAAAGCTAAATCGATGGAAAAAATCCTAAATAATCAGTCCAACTAAAACATTTGCCTTGTAGAATATATGCAAAGACTCATCTTCTAGAACAGATGGGAACATGAATATATGCAAAACAACTCTAAAATAACCTGAACTGCAAAGGTCAACACAACTCAGTTGAAAAAAGACCCCTCCCCCCCTCCGACACACACACACACACACACACACACTTCCCGCACTGTCTCCTCTTCAACTTCACTTGCATGGCTCAGAGATGTCTGTGTTTATGTTACTCGGTAGAATTACTACTGTGTGAAACTACTCTACCTCCCACGTCCTATTCCCTCCCCCGTCGATCTCCAGTCTGAGATCCGAGGTAAGACTCTGAAATGGCTGAGCGGTGCAGCGTGGTTCTCTGAGGCGGATGGTTGCTCGGTCGCTTCTGTATTTACCCCCTCTGTCAGTTTGATGGATCTAGCGCCAGGCTAGCCTTGTGTTACTACGCCCAAGACGTCTGCTTGACAATTCTGCTGGAAAGGATGGCCACATAACCACACAGTCTGGAAAATCGCAATGGAAGTGTGTGTTTGTGAATAAGTGTGTGCGTGTGTGTGCAGGAGTGAGTGTGTGTGTGTGTGTGTGTGTGTGAAAGAGAGAGTATGTGCCTGTATCTCTCTCATCTAGCTTTGCCTCTCACTTTCAGTTGCTCACTCTCCCTGTTTCTTTTTCCCTCTCTTACTTTCTCTCTCATTTCTTCTTTCTGTCTTCCTTCCTAAACCATTTAAAGTTGGGTGTCATATGAGAGATTTCCTTTTTCCTCCACAAGCACTGCCACTGTCAGCTAACCCAATGATCTTTTCATTTCATGTGATGTAGAAAAAAAGCAGAGAATGGAAAGGTTCTTTGTCTTGATGGAAATTGCATCCATTTTCAAAAAACTTTGATATTGTTGCCCAGTTATCAGAAGTTGAGGAGCCTTGGGGAGGTACTTGGTGAGCTTGGTGGGCTTCTGGTTCTTTGTCATCTGAAGTCGATTCTTAGCTGGTTGAAAAGTCAAGGGTTGAGGGGGTGAGGATGTCAGAAAAAAATCAATTTAGATTTAATCACACGCATAGAAATATGCCCCCCCCCCCCCCCCCCCCAAGTCTTAACCAGACAAAAATGAACAAGGAAGTGCCTTCCCTTCGACATACAATTGAATCCACTTTCCATGGTGGGCAAACTCGTAACAGTAAGTTCAATACCCTTCTGCTCCTTCATGGTCAGCCTCTTCAATTTTCTTCAGATTTTCTCCTAGAACTTGCTCATGACATAACAGTCAAAACTAAGCAGTTATGAAGGGTAACTGAACTAAGTTTGACACTAGAATACACTGGACAAAGATACAGTAAGGCATGCCATCTTACTGACTCTTTGAAACTGCATTTTTTTTTTTTTACAAAAACAATTTCAGAAGATAACAGATGTATTCAGGAATGTACTGGATCCAGACCAACTCCAGACATAAAGGAACCATTTTCCTTATTGTTAGTGTGGTGATAGCTGCAATTGCAGACTTAATAACAGACCAGGCGATGACAAGGCAAGCTTGCACTGCACCCCCCTAGACAGCATCTTGACCCAGTCATAGCAACCCTCAGTGTAATAATACAATGCCTTATATACACATTCACCATTATTGGATTATTTGACACTGTCACTAAGTGCTCTATGTCAAGGCCTTTGCTCTGTTTATTTAGTTCTGCATCTTTCTGGGAAGCCTGCCAGGCATTTTCCCACCTCAGCCTGTCTACACAAATGTGCTATTGGATGCATTATTCATTTTTGAAAAATACTGTATAATGGATCGCAGAAAAGAAAAAAGACATCTCCTAATAGCTTCCTAGCTGTCTTGTAGCATTAGTTCTTTGTCTACCAATGCCTCTTCATACTGAAGCTCTTGATCTACTGCCAAGAATATGCTGAGGAAAGAATGTACTGCATTATGTGTAGTACGTAGACCCGGACAATGGATGACTTTCTAACCTTTTTATTTACTCCTGTTGCATTATGGGTTTTGAATTATTTTGAGAGCATTAAATGCTCTGGGGCTCTGGGGCAGAGTTCCTCGAGCAATCGTTTGTAACTGCGTGTGGTGTGTCGGGGTGTTTTGTCTGTGTGCGTACAGAAGCATGTGTGAGTTTAGTGTTTGTGTGTGTTTGGTGTGTATACCCTTTGAGCATGTGTGTGTGTTTAGAGTGTGTGCGTGTGAGTCACTGCGGCACTTTTATCATCCCACTCACATCAAGACGGCCGTTTCCAGGTCAGAATGCTGCCAACAATATTCACCATTCAGACAGTAATAATCAAATGATGCTAATCAAACAAACCCTCAGTATTGACGGCCTGGTAAAAGGCAAAATGGGTGGATAAATGTCCTTGGAGAAAGAACTTACTTAAAAAAATTAGGTTGTTAAAATTATTTTTGGTAATATTGTGCACTTTTCAATTAAGTAGCCTACGCTCAAAGTGAATACATGACGCAAGGAAGAAGAATGCTTTAGACATGGGATGTTGGGCAACAAGACTAAATTGGAACATTTGTAAAGCCTCATTATGTTGACTGCAGTGCTTGTTAGAACAATGATCACTCTGCATGGACATGATCACTAATAACTTTTCCATTGTTGAACACAACATAGGCCTCCATGCATCCGCACTAGTGGGCATTGCAAACTTGTCTTTTCATCACCTCAGTTGGCTTGTCTTTTTCTAAATGAAGGTCATGAAGTCATGTGTATGGGTCAATGGTGAGTCTCTCACCCAAAACTCCAAGTATTTTGGAGAGAGGTTAAACAAGTATAGTATGTGAAAAACATTCCAAGCTAAATGTCGGCACATAAACTCTGACACTCAAAAACGGTAAATATGGAAGTTTGTGTGCATGCTTTTGTGCGTGTGTGTGCATCCTATGGTGCATGTGTGTATGTGTGTCTGTGTGGAGTTAGGCTGGAGGCATGGGGGAATGTTCTGATGGCTTGACTTCCTGCAGAAGCCACATCAGGGAACACATCCTCCAGACTCCTTTTACAGCACGCTGCAACACTTCCAGAGCCCCATCACGTTTGCTAAAAGCTCTGGAGCTGAAACCTCAGTGAAATGCTTCGGGTCTCTGAGGTAACAGGATTAATTCCACCATTAGCCAGTGCGCCTGAGCGGCCGTCGACAGGTGCTCCTAGCGCCACCAGGAGACATGTTTGCATGCTAGTACCCGACAAGGAAACCAGTCAAACGCATCGTGTCGCTAATTAGCTACAAGGGCTGACGCTGGACTGTTCATTGGGGTTTAAAAATTCCCAACGAGTTGGGGATAATGCTCCTTCCAAAAACACCCTGATGTGGGGGACTGACCAGTGAGGAGTGCAGACAGTTGTTCCCCAGGCAGGGATTAAGGTGATGTGATCCCAAAAAGCAATGAGTGACCTGAAGATTGAAGGGTTGTTTTATCCAAGGGAGAGAAGCTGCCTAGAGGGTCTTTCTCCTCAGACTTCTACTTACTGGGGAATTTTTTTATTTATTTGTGTGTGATGGGGTGGATCAAGGTAACCAAGCGTGCTGTCTTCTGAACGGCTCACCAAAGTCACGGTCACCTCAGGGCCTCTCTTGGCTCTTGGAGGGAACTGGTCCAAACTGTTCCACAGATTGTCCGACAGGATGTACTTTTTTGTTTTGTTTTTTTGAAATTCTACAGTAGTAGCAATGCTATGAATGTATTTCATACATGACTAAATGACATAGGATTTGGGATATGTTTACATACATTTCCAACACATGTGCACCACAAGTACATACACTTACACCTAAGCTCTCAAAACATTTAACATTCACCTCAATTCAAGTTTACAGTAGCATATCAATATGCCGGCATGTTGACATATATTTCTGTGAGTCCAACAAATCCATACACCTGTGACTAAACTCTCAAGTAAGTAAGTTGACAGGAACGATTTCTAGATTCACGATCAATGGCAGCAGGGGTGACAGGTCATAGCCCACCCTCAGGGTCATCTGAAGAGACTGTCACAAGGATAACTGGAGAGGTGACACTCCTTTGTCCTGGGTGAGAGGGGGCCTTGGAGGTCTTTGGTGTTTAATTACAGGTTGATTAATAAACTAATAAGGCTAATGAAACCTGACTGGCGGAGTTGGTGAACGCAGGCCGGGTAAGGGGAGCAACAAATCTGTCCCATAGAGGCCAAAGAGTAGGGAATTAAAATACTTAAACAAAGCATGGACGCCATACTGAAGGATTTAAATGACCGTCATTTGTATGCCATTGTGTGTGCTGAAGCGGTTGCAACATTAGCTGCTGGGGAGTTTATGAGGTGATTGGTTACTGATCCATTGGACACTGATAACTGGGAATACAAATGACCAAATTTGACTGTAAACTCAGAATTGACTTTGTCATTCCTCTGTGCCTTGTAAATGTATGTCAGTGTCATTTTGTCCAGTGTCAAGTGTTCTAAAACTTATGTCAGTTATATCACCACTGTTTACTTGACATATGACATTTATTGTAATTGTTATTTATTTTTTACTTGACTCAAAAGCAGTGAATAAGTATTTCTGACCAATTTTAGTAATTGGATGGGGAGGCTTGTTAACATAAAATAGAGTTACTGTAACATAAAATGTAGTCATTATTATGGATAGTCATAGAGTCTTTGACTTCATTCCAATCCTAGGTTAAAAGTCAGAGGAGTTGCATAAGGCCCTGCACAAGTTCAAGGGACAAAGACAAGGCTAATATTTTTTACAAATACATCATACAAAAGTGTGATGTAACATAAGAATTAATTTTGTAATTTCCAATGGCCTCAAAGGAATGGAAACATTTGCATATTAATTATTCCACTGTTCGTTTTTGCTGATCAACTCCAGTAAACAGAAAGATCAATACCCTGGCAAATGGTCATAGATACAAATTTACCTTTAACAGTGTATGCTCAGAATTGATTGTGATCTGATTTTGACATTCTGACACCACATATTCACTGTTTGGGGTCAGATTCATTCTGACCCGGTGATTGATGAATGAAGAGGATTGTAATGTAACTTTACAAGGTCACTTTGGAAGGTCATGTACTTTACACACAATATCTATCACACTTACTAACATCTTAATAAGCAAGTTTCAAAGTAAAAAATGTAACTACTTTCCAGGAACTAGGCTTATGTAATGGATGTAAATGACACTGGCTAACAAGTTACACTGAACATGCAACCCAACACCACCTCCCTATGAAGTTCACTCATGATGGAGCATTGCTCTGACAGGAGGTGAAAGCTATGGATAGAGAATCATATGTCGCAGCCAAGGGAAATCAGCGCATGAGTGCATGAAGAGCGGACTGATCATTCTGTGAGACGCCAAACTGCTGACCAATCAGACTGACTTGGAATATCTACATGGAGACAGCAGAGCAGAGGGTGGAAACTCAAACTGTGGTTTCAATACAAGGTAGAGGTAAATACGGAGAGGAGATTTAAATACAAACTTTTTAACTGTAAATTATTATACAGGAGGATTTATAGCTTATGAAAATAGGTGTAATTTTCATGTAAAGAAATGTAAATGGGTTGTCTTAAACTACCTTTATCACAACGTTATACTTTCTGCACGAGGCAGATATTAATGTTTTCTTTCAAACTGAGATATGGACTTCTGAAGATGGATCTTTATACGGCACAGTTAAGACTCTTCAAGGACAAGCTCTAGCTCTGACATGCAAAAAAAGAGTGCCATTATTTCAATCTTTCACCATGAAACACAGCTTATTACAGGCCAAGCAGGACATGTATACCGGATAACCTTCAAAGCGCTGTGTTGGTCCTGTTCATTCAAGCTAAGCCCCCGAGAAATGACTTCTCTGGAGCAGAAAAGACAGTGACAAATCGTTCCCATTATTTCCCTCAATATTATAGTTTAGGTAAAATATAGTGGTATGTTGTCAGATTGCTTGATTGGAGCTGCCCCGTTTTTATAAAGATGAGTACAAACAACCTCATCTTGCAGGTAAAATTTACTATGATTCATGTCTTCTAATTTGACATGGGACAAAGTCCCTTTACTAATTTATCCTAAGCCGGGTTGATTTGAAGCGTTTTGATTAAACTAATTCAGCAACAGTAATTGGTAGGCTGTAAGTAGGTCTCCCCCTGGTTCGAAGGAAAAGTGTTTCTAATCCTTTCAAATGCTGCCAAATTTTCTGGACAGTTACTAGAAGACCGGCTTAGTGAAGTCATCCTGTACAAACTATCGCTTATACATTTTTGAATTACCAACTGTACTGTAGCCATGTATATTAATCTTACATCATTTACTCATTCTGCACTTGCCTTTTAATGAGTCTAACATTGAGTAACACATTAACTTGGCAAGAAGTGCTGATCCTGATCGGTTTCAACTTTCATCAGTGATTTCCATATTTTCAATTTCTTTAAGGGGATTCTGGTAGCCAGACCCAGAATTGTTTTGTTTTTTCTGTTTCCGTTTAATGCACTTTTAACTCTAAACCTGAAGTCCTGTGGTATGGATGGAATCCAGACAGGTGTTTGAATCAGCCTGGTAGAACGTCTGCAAACAAATGCATTAATGTCCATCATTTTTTTGCTTTGGCAGTGCATGTCTAGCAATTAAAAAAGGTGAATAAAAAAAGTGAATAAACAACAGTTTGTCTTGTGGGCCTTATTTGTCTTGAAAATGTTTGGTAAAATAAAAGCATTCTAAAAGGTCTAGTGTTGAGTGGAGGAGCTGGCGAAGGGAGCTCACACAGCTATAATTAACACTGTTCCTTACCACGATGCAAGAGGCTCCAACGGTCACTGAGTGCAGGAACGTATCTCCAGGAAAGCAGCTGGCTTTAATCCACTTGTAATTAACAAGTCAAAATGGATTCTGTGAATTACACCTCAGCGTCTCTTTAATTCTCCATGAAAGATCTGTTTCTGTCGGCCTGTTCTCTCTCTTCTTGGCATGGGGAGAGTAGTGTATACTGGCTAGTCCCAATACCACTGGTTTACGGCCAGTACATCACAACCCTACAGTGGTGTAGTACCCATGCATCTACAGCCTGAAATGACTCCCGGTTATTACCGTTGGAGTATGCAAAGTGTAATTGAAGTTGTAAATATTATTTGGGGATTTTAGACTGAAACATCACAGCACATTCTTAGAATTTCGGAACATCAGCCCCTTTTCATCAGATTATGTCGTGATAGAGTGCGATCTCAGAAGTTGCAATTCATAGACATCTCGTGTGTCAAACCGCCTCCATATTTTAACACATTTCATAGTTTACCTGAACACTGAGTTTCCTTCGGGATTAATAGCGTGTATTTAATTGAGGAATTGAACTTAAATTGGCATGGATGTTGGTAAAAATTATTATGCAGCAGAACAACTATGGGCTCCCGGATATATAAACGCATGACTCACCCAGCCAGTTACAAGGGCTATGGGGAAAGAGGACAGCTTAATTGCCTTCTAGTTCATCAACACACACCATATATGACATGTCTGAGATTGCAGGGGAGGATCACACGTGCTGAAATGAGTGTTTTTCAATAACTCGCTCCACACACAGTTTGTGTGCATGTGTGCAGCACCATAAATAGCACCATTTGTATAAAAATAGGCAGATAAATATAGCCTTGTCTCCAGTAAAGCCTTCATCCCTGTTTGGATATGATTGAGGCAGTCTGGCAGGCATGTGAACGTTTGATATCTTCAGTTGACTAAAGCACATAATGTTTACTCATTGAATTTCAAATTCCATTGGACGTTTATTTCAGACGTAAATGGTTGTGAGGGAGAGTTGTTACTGATAAACAACCGTTGTATTCATTTGATCTTGTATGTGAGGAGGACACAAGCTAAAAATGGAAACTTACTGTGTCTGGTAGAGCCTGTGTTGTTCCTCCAATTTGAAGCTTGGTTGCACAACTCCGCACAAGTAAGCAAGACCACTGTTGTGATGTTTAATGTTTCAAGAAAAGACTATTAAGAACATGTCCGCCTGAGAGAAGAGAAACTTCTTACAAAGTTATTGTAAAAACAAACTCATTACAAGCCGTGCTGTTTGTTTTAATAATGGCATTGCACTGCCTGAGTGACTGTACATAATCTTTGATTAAAACTCGGTTGTCATTTGAATCAGTGATGATTACTCACAGATGAGTAATTTACAGATTTCTTCCGTTGATTCTATCCGTTGATTGATATATTTTTGATCATATCAACTGGAGGCCCCAGAGTGTATGAGTTAGACCCACAATGCAATGTGGTTGATAAGGCAACCAAACTCATTTTGTGTCTTCTGTGCAATCACAGAGACAAGATCATCAATTACAGTGGGCCTTGGTCTGCAGTGACCATGTGTGTGAATGTCTGTGTGTGTACACTATGTGTGTGGATGTCTATTTGGTGTGTATATGGATAAGTATATGTGTGTGTATGCCTGTGTGTGTTTGTGTGTGTATGCATGTTTGCCTCTTCCTTGACCTTGAAAACACACGTACATCATTCCCATTCACCAATTCAATGCCTGATTTAATCATGCCATCTGTCTCTTAGAAACCTCCCATTTGGGGGCAGAGCCTTTTTGCAGTGCTGTAAGACATTTCTTCATCTAATTGGACATAGTGGAAAAGTTCCAAATGCCCAAATATGACACAGTACAGTACTTCAGTAAAAGAGCTGCGCTGACAATAAATGAAAAAAAAAGCGCAAATACTGCTCTCCGTTAAAACATTTTACTCATGACACAACTGCAGAGAAAACCACTTTGTTTTAGCATATATTATTACCTATTGTAAGTTTCCACTTCTTGTTGTTCTTTAAAGATCAACAACCAATCATGGACATCAATTCCTGTGTGGTGCAAAAAGGGTCCTTTGTGTCCCTGTGCTGCGGTGATTGATCATCAATGCCTGCTGTTTAGAGATCTAACAGCAGATTGTTTCTCAGGGATGATGCCATGTCTGTCACACCAGGGTCTGAAAAGAGACTGTCTGGTTTCAGAGAGTCCCTCCACGCACGGTCAAAGCAGATCACTTGGAATGTTGGAGTGTGAAAAGTCAACTCACTTTCGTAACTCTTATTTTAAACCAGTCTCATGTACATGTTGCTACAGAAGAGACCCAGAAACAGTTGCTCTCTGTTTTGCTGTTGACAATGAATCTGAAAGGAGAGATACATTCAAATTTGACATATCTGCTAAACAGAGAGAATGAATTCACCCCCCTGCTGTGTGCTTTCACTGCCCTATAAGTGATCAATCAGTGCTTCCTATGGTTTCTACTCACCCTGTGATCTAGCACCACGCCTGTATGTCTCGCTAAGGCACTGAGCATGCCGAATATGAAAGCCCCCTGATGATGATACACACGCACGCACACGCACGCACGGCTGAAGACATTTATAGCATCCCACGCAAGGGAATTGTCAGCGACATCAGACAAGCTCGCCAAAGTCATACTCGATGCGTTACTATGGTGACATGAGGAAGGGCAGGGTTGTGGATGTGCTGTATTTAGGAGCGTATGATCAAAGATTCTGGAAGTTTACTGAGATGGTCCACTTGGTCACCACTACATGGGAAATAGTGTATGTACAAAAACAAGACAATTCACAATTTCTAATTATGAAACGCTCAGATGTTAGCAACGTTGGCTGCCTTTAATTCATAAATAGCTAGTTTGCTTTCACAAACTGTCCGAATTTCACTAGTTACAGCCTATTCATCAAGCACGGCATGGTTTCGGGTCAGATGGCTACAAAGTTAATCATGTAAACATAACACATATTTACATGCATTATTTCTGCATTAGCGACCAAACATTACATTTAAAAGATAGTGAACATGGAGAAGTGAACATACTAATAACCACAATCCTCCTATCGTTGGGAACTTGATTCTTCCTAGCCTGTATTCTTCTTCTGGTGGAACGCTTGCCAGTCCTCTGTATTAATTCCTCTCCCTGTGAAGTGCAATCTCAGTCTTGCAGGTGTACTTTTACACCCCCGTAGGGAAGACGGTTGCTCTGTTTCATTGTTTGATGAGGCTGCATCGATATCCAATGGGAGTCAGAGAGTGAGCTGACCCACCATTTGTTTAAGAACTACAGTTGACATGGCAACATTGTCATATTCGTGAATTCTTTTTCAAATGCTTTCCTTCACAGAACTTTACCTCACGACACTTTACGGAACTACACAGTACACGGCAGCCTCTAAATAGGATACTCCATTTGTGAATACAGGTGTTTCGCCATCTGTCTGCACATTTTGCATTTTCCTTGTGTCATTGCATTGTATTCAGCCTATGGTCTGCACCTGTGAGTATCACACTGTCTATGGAGGACACTCTTACATTTACATTTAGTCATTTAGCTCTTATCCAGAGCGACTTACAGTAAGTACAGGGACATTCCCCCGAGGCAAGTAGGGTGAAGTGTCTTGCACAGGGACACAACGTCATTCGGTACATCCGGAAATCGAACCGGTAACCTTCTGATTAATAGCCCGATTCCCTAACCGCTCAGCCATCTGACTCCCACTCTTCACTGAACTTCTCCACACAAGCTTCCTTTTTGTTCCCTGCGTTTTCATAGGAGTTAATCCTTGTCTTCTTCGAGGGTTTAGGTTGGTTTAGGTACAGTTTTATGGCCATATGTGAAGCCCTCTTTGACATTGCTTGAAAAAAGCAATACACTATACAACTACTATACAAATACATTTGATTTAATTTGATTTGAGCTACATTCCTATGTAACTGTAGCCTGACTTTGTCATACTCATAATTCTAGTCAAAATATAAGTCTGATAACTCTCCGTTGGGCTGTGAGTATGGGCGTGTTTCAACCAAACTCGTAAAACAAATGTCTCTTCGCTCAATTGGATCTACAACCAATCAGAGCAACGTAATATGTTGTTTGTTGAAAACAAATTCATCCCAAGCGCTCTTTGGTGAAGTGGTTGATTACGTTACTGTTGATCATCTGTCCATCATCGTATAAAGCCCGCCCTGACAATTTCATTGGTCCGAACACCACCTGTTCGGACATAGTTTTTCCCCAACCGAGCTTCCTTAGACCCAACTTCCCGATCAAATGATTTTTCGGGCGGGGCTAAGTTGGGCTGGCAGCCAGGCTAGTGTAACTGCCCAAGTAAATTTATGTTGTCCAGCTTCTTCAGTCGTTTCCCAGATTTTTCCTGCTCAGTCACCTTTCTATCATGAAACAGATGTCGTCAAAACGGCTGTTAATGCTCTCAGCGTCTGGGGCTGTGCCTCCGATTGTTTGGTTTCACAAACAGTCAGGCACCATTAAAATCTAATTAACCTTCAGAGTCACACGGCACCATAAAACGCGTCACCTTCTTGCCCATCTTCAGACCCAAATTATGGGAGAGAACTGAATTGTGATGCAGTGTGTTTCAGCTCAAGATGTTTCTATTTACAAATGAATCGTATGAATTGTTGCTTTATTCCACAGCTGTGTAAACATCCACTCTTTTAGTGGAGTGGATGTTGTTGACTGTGTCTGGTAAAATACTGGCCGTTCCTTGGCACAAACCACTTTTATACTGTTAAAACTGTGCACTTCTAGTTCTTGATTTTCTGCTGCACTTCATATAAATGCATTATTTTGTGAGTCGCTTTGGATAAAAAAGCCACATTAATACATGTAAATTACTTTTGTAACAATGAAATCAATCTCATATCGCCCCTATAAAGACATATACATAAGTAGGAATGGGAATAGTAAACAGCACAATCCAACATGAAATGTCAGCCAGCACAAATTCAGCCAGTCAGTCAAATTCACAAAAATGACTGGTCGATGTGCACAGGATACGATATGATGATGATTCATCCGCGCTGTAGCTCGACTGTCATTACAGTCATCTCATCTGTCTGTTTCCGAGAGCTAATGCTGTGATTATTGGCCTCTCGCGTTCCGGCACTCCACACACACCACTACAACATGCCCTCCTGGTAGTCAATGGAGAGGTCTGTCTCAGTTAAATGAGCGTTTGAGAGCTTTCCTGTGGCTTTTTCGAGTACGGACGTGAAACAATGCCTGAAAATGAGACCTACTCTGTTATCAGATTAACTTTAACCCACTAGGCCTCCAGGCTATGTCAATCTCATTACAGACTACTTACTGAATTAGGATTCAAATGGAACGTTGCCACTGAAAGGCTTGTTTCCATCTCCCTCGTCATTCATTATTGGATGGAGATTCGTCCTTCTTCATTCTTTCATTCTCTTCTTTTTTTTTGAGAGGGGGGGATTGTACTGACTGAACAACCTGAACCCCTAGACTAGAGGTGGAACTTCATACAGTCCTTTTCTGTTTGAGTCATGCTTGTGTCAGGGAGTGAGGCAATCTGGGGGGACTAGGGGGGTGCTGCTGTTTGTGGAGGGTGTGTGTCTGGGGGGGTAAAGTATCCTCTGATGCAATATTCATGGTCACGATTTTGGTATTTGGAAATTTCAACCGCCCCTTGGCAGCACAGGGCCAAAGGATGCCTTGTGGTGCACGTGTGTCTGTGTGCGCGTACGCGTGTGTATGTGTGTGGTGTGGGTGCGCATGTGTGTGTGTGTGGTGTAGGTGCATGCGTGCATGCGTGTGTGTGAGAGAGAGTGTGTGGAACACAACCCTTCTATCCCCAGCTGTTTACATCTCCCCAGCACGTCGGCGGCTGTTTCCATGGTGACGGGAGTAAAGATAGTCGGGATGTCTCTCAGACCTGGTTCTAAGTGAGGGGCTGACTGCTGGACGGGAGTGAAAGAAAGAAGAAGCCCAGCAGAGTGTCAGGAACAGGGGGAGAGGGAAGACCTCTCATTATCATCACGTCTGTCATTGTTGATAGCAGGAGCAGTAAGACGAGTTCCATTCCAGAGGTAGATTACAACATACTGTGGGTCTGGTCTTTGTTTCACCAACAGAAGAATAAGATGCGTTAGCTGGATCTTAATGGTGAAGGCATTGTGGTCTTAATGTAGTTTTCCTTAAGGCGAAATCGGATGATTTCGCAATAATACCTTTGTCTTGGATTGCCTGTAAATGAATAATTAGATGTCAACCTGCCGTGACCGGTTGAAGAAAAAACCCAACAATCACTTAAAAGATAAATATGTTTATGTGATCTTCTCACATAGCATGTACGTTTACTCTATCCACATTGTTTCAACGTGATATATGTTGTCCTTTTTTACAATTTGACATTATGGTTTTTTAGCATGCACTTCAGTATGCCAACAGATGGCTCCACGAATACAGACTTCAAACTAGAATTGTCCTCACATTTAAAACATACAAAACATGAACCTGGATCAATAAACCTTGACAATTGTGGAGGATATGGAGAAGCACAGCATTGGACTACCATGACTTGTACAAGTAACCAAGAAACATACTCTACAAGAGACACAAAAATACATGTTCTGAATTCAAAGGATAAACATCTTTAGAATTACAACTTTGTCATAGAATACATAATGAGTAGTGACCTCATTGTTAGGTCAGAGCAGCAGTGTACTGTACTACACAGGTAGGACTGGGGCTAAGGGAAGGAAACTTCACAGCCAATGACTGTTGACCATCTTAGTCTTTCGATTGGTAGAGTCACAAATCAATCCTCATTCAGCCAATGAGGGGATGATTCCTTAGCTTTGAATTCTTTTTATAGACATACGTGTCCTCATTTTCAGTTACTAAAATCACAGTGTGAATCGGTGCATTCGGATTTGGATTCTTATTGCAAATCTTATCTAATTGTTGGGGATGGTGTTAAGTCCAGGGTAACATATCTCAATAAAATAATCTTTATAATTTTTTCCAACGTGTTATAATTGTTTCAAGCTGGTTATCTGAGGGAAGTAAATATTTCATAACTAGGTCTTACTTTACTTGCCCTAACAATTATTTGTTATAGGTCTATAGTTCCGTATTCTAAAATACACACATTTGTAAAACACACACCAGAGCAATGAACCCACTGAAAACTACCAAGGGAAACCAAAGCATTTATGGCCATATGGAACATTTATTCAACTTAGCACATTAGTCTCTCTACACTGTATATATGTAATAGTTCATATATGAATACACTCCATTTTTAGAACACAAAGTGCCTCAACTGATACGTCTTAAAACATTTATTGCGATGGGAAACACCACGGTAAGTTGAGTGATTAACATGACAGATCGTGGATCTTCTCTGCCAACTGCCTCGTTACCTGACTCGCCATCAAAGGACAGGTGAGGGGAGGAGCTTCTTGGCCCAGGTATGCTGTGCTGTGTCCTATTTACAAATCCAACATGTCTATGCATATACAGTAGCTAGCCTCACTTTAGGAATTGTCCTTTTATTTGTATTCTTTTTTTTACTTTGAATTGTTTCCCCCTCCCCCCTCATGTCAAGAAGTAGTCAGTGTTCGCATTGGAATCAGAATAGTCGCAGAGTTCTTCCAGTACTGTAATCCTATGATTCTCTGAACTTTCTTTGTTCTAAGTCTCGGACAGTTTCTCTCAAAGTGATCGTGGACCTGAGGCTGTCAATCAGGCCTCCATCCCCTGCCTGAGTGTTCCATTGGGCCATGTCCACGGTAACGCTTCATTGTCTGAATGAGGGATCCACACCCAGAGCGAGTCATAATCCACTGCCGATGATTGCTCTATCCCACCGTCATTCACATATGAAAAGTCTGAACAAAATATAAACAGGTCACATCTCTAAATATCAGAAATGCATCTGCCTCTGTAGAATACAGCTAAGTACGCTAACATGCAGACTGACGTTAATTCAAATCTATGTATTTACATTTGCCCCCTTCTCAATTACAGTAAACATAATGTAAACATGGATTGAACTGTACACAAATCTATCACATTCTATGAATGTATAGACTTCATTGTAAACTCTCAAATGCTTAGTATTGCCATAATTGGGGAGCAAGGGGTGATTCAATCATTTATTCCCATACACACAGTCTGGAGAGACTGTTGGCTGAAGCTTGTATTTAATTTGGAGACAGTTTGTGTTAAAGCGTAAGATACACATGATGATGAGCCAGTTGCTTAGCAACCTTACTGCTACTGGTATAGACATAAGATTGGGTCTTCAGCCTCGCCTCAGCCTCGCACCTGTTGTTACTTTGGCAACAATTTATTTGTGGCGTAAAATGTCAATAATAAATCAATCAATCAATAATCAATAATGAAACATATTGTTATTAATTTATTTGTGTGTGTGTGTAAAGAGGACACCGGTTGATTTTGAGAAAGATTTAGTGACATGATCAATGCATCAAGGACATTCCTGCTGTCTGTCAGAGAACAGAGGTCAAACACAAAGTATGGTTCTTGGTTAGGGCTTTGTACAGAGAGAGAGATAGATAGAGAGAGAAGTATGGAGACAGAGAAAAGGAGAGAAGGAGAGCAAACAAAAGATAGAGAAGGAGAGGTAGAGAGAGTGAACAAAAGAGAGAAAACGAGAGAAGGAGAGGTAGAGAGAATGAACAAAAGAGAGAAAACAAGAGAAGGAGAGGTAGAGAGAGTGAACAAAAGAGAGAAAACAAGAGAAGGAGAGGTAGAGAGAGTGAACAAAAGAGAGAAAACGAGAGAAGGAGAGGTAGAGAGAGAGGAAGAGAACATTTGTGTTTGTGACTGTATTGCTGTATTCACATAAAAAGTAATGATATCCTCAGGAAATACAAATGTTTATGATTTCGATGATTGAATTACCCCTCTTGCTGAACACCAGAAGCACATATCTACATACACTGTAGATCTACATTGGGGTCTGAACCTTCATGCCACTAGGACAACAATTTTACCTTAGCGGAGATGCCTTTATCCCTCCGTCATTAAGACAGAACGCTGTTCTCTGCTAGAGTGAAACCAGTAAAGACAACCTCTTTGCAGTTATCTGTGAGTAAACAATCGGACACACTTCAGCTTGGCAACAAGGCAACAGTTGACCAAACACAGTTGAAATTAACAGAGGAGGAGCGTAACCCACATGCAAAGTGAATAACAAAAAGCAAACAATAATGTTTGTTTTCTTGTGTGTTCCGCCAGTGGAGACAAAGCCAAAAGCACGATGCAGACACAGCAGGTCAGATCCGAGGCACATTCTTAGACCCACAGTTTTGATCTTCGCTCCTTGTTGTTTTTCTGTCTGTCTCTCCCACCACATTGCTTGCAGACGATGACAGGATGGTCCATGCAAGCATGACTAGGCCTAGTGGAAGGTGGGAGTGACAGGGGGGTGGGCAAGGGGGCGTGCGTGCTTGCGTGAATCAAGACAAAGTCCTACACATATCTCCCATAACTCCCACCCCAAAGAAAATGACAAGAAGCAGACACAATAACAGTCATGTGAGATTAAAATGAAGCAACATAATTTCTTCTTTTTTGGAAGCACTTTTTTTTCTTCAAAATATAGAAACATAGCAACATATAATTTCCCTGATCCTATAAGTCTCCATCATGAAATGTTGTGACAGCTACTTTTCAGGCAACCGCAAAAAAAGTCCCTTATTGCCATTAATATACAATAATATTGAACTCATCATCATTTCAAAGTGACGTAGGGCAAGCTAAACTAAGGTGGTCAACATCTACAGCATCAATAGTCCATTAGGAATGGGGATAACATGAGGTTAAAGTATCCAAGCCACTAACATCAGTCCTGATAGTGGCTGATCAAAGGCGACAGCATTTACAAAGTCTACGTGACTGAGCGATGTTGTTACTCGTCAATGGCTTGTTGTGGGTGTATGTGGATGTGGGGGGGTGGAGGGTGGAGGTGGAGGCTGGCCTGAGCCACCGCCAAGGCCTCACAGGATGGAGGGGATGGGGGATCGGGAGCGCCTGAGCGGGCAGGGCGAGTCGTAGGGCGAGGTGACGGGAGACAGCCTCAGAGCGTTAGCGGCCATGCCTGCTATGTTGCTTAAGCTTCGAGATTTCTCACAACCTTCGGACGGCGAGCGAGCGAGCACCGGGGGGGGGGAGGCAGGAACGGGGACGTGAACACACACAGGCAGGCACACGGTCAACGTTCCCAGTCCAAGACAACCAAGTGAACCGAGACAAGACAAAAGACAGGAGACAGGAGACAAGAGACAGAGCAACAGCAACATAGTGTATGGTGAAGACATGCACAAACAACCCAGGTGATAGATAGAGGGTGAGGCCATTTCACTGAATACATTGGTAGGTCATAAAACAATTTAAATTATCTTAAATCCTTATGGAGAGGAAGTAAAGCCAACATGCCTATTTCCTACAATGAAATCATTACTGTGCGGTTAATTCAACCATGTATTAAGAATAATCCTTGACAAATATGCAATATTCCAATTGCAAATTAGTGGCATTATATGCAGTCATGCTGAAAACAGCTGTTCAATTATAATTAGCTCACATTTGGTATAACAGTCACTGAAAACAACGCAAAAACTGAGTTATGTAAACATGGTATATGCAATGTTGAGCTATGCCCTGGACACCACACATCATGTAGTATACAGAATGATAAGTATTTCCCACATAAAATCATAAAAATGGTAATGACCGTGATAATGAGTCTTTAGCAGAGAGAGTCAGTGAAATACATTGAAGTCTATTATAATAATCTCATAGCTCCACACTGTAGGATGTAAGTATCCGCTATCGGCAAACCTCCTCCGAACCAGCCAGAGTTAACACAACGCACCAGTTAGTAGCGTAAACACACACAGGGATAAGAGGACCAGCCACCTTCATAGAAAGCCAATCATCCTTCGTGGACAGAGCTCCATTCACTGCACAGAAAGAGAACTCTAAATGGACGCGCTTCACAACCAGCCGAGAGGGGGTGGAACAAAGGCTGGGCCTGAATTCGTGCCGACAGGTAGCACGGCTCTAGAAAGGACCGCATGTTTAATGCATGAACCCTGGCACAGTGCTGTTCACCACCACCCACTGGGCCAGCATAGACTCACGGCCCAGCTGGACGCCCGCCTCCTCACCCTAACAACAAGACTTCAGTAGCGTGGTATTGGGAAGTACCGGGTGACTACATTCCCCACAATGCACTGGTCTGTGGAGGGGGGGAAGCTAAAGCCAGTCCCAGGTGAGCTGAAACCAGCCCCAGGTGGGCTGTCCCCGGACCCAGCGCCGTGCTGGTACCTTGGCAGGGTGCTGCTGGGTGTGCCTGGGGCAGAGTGAGCTGATCCTCTGATTGAGGAGCTGGCAGATTAGTGGTGGTAGTGGTTGTGGTGCTGTTCACCGAGCATCCGAGAGTGGGGCTCAGAGAGGCTCTTAGCACATGTGCGGTCATCTTAAAGACGCCTACCTCGTCCTTCACAGGATTGGAATTCTTATTCAAACCCAATAAGAAAGCGGTTCTAAGAGTGTGGAACATAAGTGGATATATTGACCTTGTAATTACTGGTAGACTTGTGTTACTCTGCTACTTCTCCAGTACCGTACAGTAGCGGAGAGTAGTGTTTCAGGCCCTACAGCTATTCCGTGAAAAGCAGAAGATTGAGAGCCTTCTGGAGAGGCAGTTAACTTCTGACGGCAGGCAATTAGCTGAGGTTTAACCGAGTACCATATTACACTGCAGATTAACACAACATTAACATGCTTCAAGATGGAAGAGATAACATTGAGAAATTAAGAAGCTTTAGGCCTACACATTCATTAAATGATGTAAAAGCATATTTTTTATCATGAAAATATCATAGCAGGACAATTATTTTCTGCACATGCAGCAGAGGAAATAATCTGTTATTTTACAGACAGTGGAGTCTCATCTACATTTACATATTCCTCAGTCTATCGCTTTGTCAGTCTAATTTCATGTTTAGTCTTCATTTGATTATTTGGTCTACATTCCAGTACAATAAATGGATATTAGCATTTCCTTTGGGATTTTTGAATCTTCAAGATGTACACATCTTGTGTGTTCTGACACTGTATCTAGATACCACAATGAGTTACCTCATGTATCTATGACACCCCCCACCCCATCTTGAAATTACACACACACTAACTGAATAATTTATATTTGCATCTTATTCCAGTTATAGCTAGACTACACAGCTTTGTGTCTGGAAAGAAAAGAATATGGAATGAGTGTTCAATTGAGTTTGTGAATGCTGTTAGTAATAAGATGCAGGAATCTGATGGGTTTGTCCAAGTGTATAATTATAACAACATATTATGGTACATTTCATGATAACATCATGGTAACACTTTACAATAGTGCAATTGCAACAAAATGTCATATGGAGATCTAATAAAACAAGTGGGATGGTTTCCTCCTAAAGCACGTGTCAGTAGGACATATTACGGGATGGCACCTGAGTACCTGTCTTGCGCATCCCCCCATCGGCAGGGCAGGTGTAGTCACTGGCGGCCAGCAGGAAGCAGGTCCCCTCGCTCCTCTGGTCCTGCTCCCGGGTGCTGGACCGGCGCATGGGAACACGCTCCTCTGGGGACATGGTGAGGTCACTTCCTCCACTGCAGTCTGCTGAGAGCACTGGATGATGTAGGTGAAGGAGGGAGGGAGAACGACAGGAAGAAAGACAGACAGAGAGAGAGAGAGAGAGAGAGAGAGAGAGAGACAGAGAGAAAGCAAAAGAGAAAAGGAAAGTGAGAGAAGGAGAAAGATAGGGTAAGGTGTGGATAGGGGTGAGACAGTGAGGGGTTGAGGGGTCAGGAGTAACATCAAACAGCCTCCCACATCAAGAGCACGTGCCAAATGCCATGAGGACCTCCACACAGCGGGAGAGAGGTCAACGTTCATATAGAGAGGACACAGTCGATGGAATGAGTCGAGCCACGCTTTGTATTTTGTTGCAATGAAAGCAGTCGCGCGGGAGAAACACAACAGACTTCTGTGCGAGAGATGTGTGAGTCACACCTTATGCTGAGAGAACACATTTATCTGGAAGAAATGTATGAGAAGGGTAATCGGAATTTAGATAAATCTCCAATGTACGCTACAGTACTGTGCATTGGTGGTTCATTTAAAAGAAATCTCTATGGATGATTTACAGATTGAATCTTAAATGCCATATAAAACCATGGCCCGCAGTACATTAATGAAATACAAATATTGTCTCGTAAAGTAATTTATTGCTAAAAAACCTACAGCATACGCATACCCTGAGGAATTCCTTCATTATAATTCAAAGAAAGCAGGAACACAGAGGTCGACACAAATTTCCATCAATATCAGACGTGTCAGAGTACGTTACTGACACAACCCTGCAGTGGAGAAACAGCCACCTACTCATCCAAACACAAAAGAACAATCCCTCCTTCGAGGCCAGACTGTCTATCCCTGACTAAAATCTTACACTAAAAAAGATATGCTGTATCTATGTGTAAATATACAGTACATATATATACAGTATTTCACCCCCATCACCCTCATCCCCAACTCTCAATTCCTTTCGCATGCCTCCCTTTTCACTGTGGCAATTTGACAAAAGCTGTGAGTCGCAAGTGTTCAATCTTTCACGGATGCAGAGGAGAGCTGCAGAGGAGGTGGAGACCATTCAGAAGGGAAAACCCTTCTGTTCCCCGAGGACAGTCAGTCAAATGGCCTCCATTTTCCACCTGAAATGAGATTTTCTTCTAGATTCCCCCTCTCTGTGTCTTCTCCTCAATACATAATACCCCATTCCCAACTGGCCTGGAAAGCGCCACATGAATATTTCTCAGCCCAAGCCCTAGTCCACCACAGCATGACCCGCCCCGGTCTCACCCACATTCCCACCCATTCCCCCACCTTCCCCCACCTTCCCCCACCCTCCCCCGCCTTCCCCCACCTTCCCCCACCCTCCCCCGCCCTCCCCCACCCTCCCCCGCCTTCCCCCACCTTCCCCGCCTTCCCCCACCTTCCCCGCCTTCCCCCGCCTTCCCCCACCTTCCACCGCCTTCCCCCACCTTCCCCCGCCTTCCCCCACCTTCCCCGCCCTCCCCCATCTTCCCCCGCCCTCACCTGAACGATGGCGCTCCGGGACCCTGCTCCCCTTCACGTGGCAGAGGTCGCCCTGCGTGCTGTTGCAGGTGGTGTTCAGGCAGGGGGTGTCCAGGTCGGCCTTGCAGTAGATGGGGGAGCCCCCCTGCACAGCCTGGGGGATGTGTTTCTTCCTCTTCTTGGGGAGCTTCTGCTTGGCCATGGCCAGGGAGTAGTACATCCCAAAGTTATTCACAATGACGGGCACGGGCATGGCTATCGTCAGCACCCCCGCCAGGGCGCACAGGGCGCCCACCAGCATGCCCGACCAAGTCTGCGGGTACATGTCGCCGTAGCCCAGCGTCGTCATGGTGACCACCGCCCACCAGAACCCGATGGGGATGTTCTTGAACATGGTGTGGTCGCTGGCGGTGGGGTCGTTGGGGTTGGCGCCGATGCGCTCGGCGTAGTAGATCATGGTGGCGAAGATAAGCACGCCCAGGGCGAGGAAGATGATGAGGAGGAGGAACTCATTGGTGCTGGCGCGCAGGGTGTGGCCCAGCACGCGGAGACCCACAAAGTGACGGGTCAGCTTGAAGATACGCAGGATCCGGACGAAGCGGACCACCCTGAGGAAGCCCAGCACGTCTTTAGCAGCCTTGGACGACAGGCCGCTCAGCCCCACTTCCAGGTAGAACGGCAAGATGGCCACAAAGTCGATGATGTTCAGCACGCTCTTGATGAACTCCAGCTTGTCCGGGCTGAAGATGACCCGGACCAGGAACTCGATGGTGAACCAGAGGACGCACACTCCCTCCACGTAGGTGAGCGCGGGGTCCGTCTCAATCTCGTACTGCGGGCCCGGGTCTGGAAGGCTTTCGTTGCGCACGGGGTCCGTCTTGTTGACGATGGTGTTGAACGCCTCGTGGGTCTCCAAGCAGAAGGTGGTGATGGAGACCAGGATGAAGAACAAGGAGGCAAAGGCTACGAACTGAAAGACAGGAGAGAGAGAGCGAGAGAGAGAGAGAGAGAGAGAGAGAGAGAGAGAGAGAGAGAGAGAGAGAGAGAGAGAGAGAGAGAGAGAGAGAGAGGGAGAGGGAGAGATAGAGAGCGAGAGAGGAGAGAGGAGAGAGAGCGATAGAGAGAGGAGAGGAGAGATTAATGCCATTAGATACAATAACTGCAGATTGAGGTACAACCTATTAGCAAGAACATTCAATAAACATTGAATGTTATGTCTAATACTGTATAAAAATAAGGAATCAAAAAATGAATAACAAAGAAGATAGAAAAGTTGACGGTCGCAAAACATCACGTCAAAGATGGCGTGTTTGGGCCATGAAACTGTATCGTTTTGAAGGTCTGCTTTTCAGAGCTGCAAGGACGACAAAACCAAACCATGTTTTCCAACTTTGACTTCTCAGTAGCAAACAGTTCTGCTGGAGCATCATCAACTACTACAGACACATGTTCACCCGGCTGCTGCTGACCAACAGGAAGCAGAGGTCACCTCTGGAGGTTTTCCTGCCTCCTGTCTAACTCTCCCTATATGATTGTCTTTCTTTCTGTCTCTCTCTATATTTCTCTGTTCCCTGTTCCTTCCTGGCTGGCCCAGGACTTTCGGCATATGGCCGGCCCCAGGAAGCACTTCTCCCTCTGGCCTGGGACAGACACATGCTGGGGTAGAGCCGCCAGGGACGGAGGCATGCTGGGACCGACTGGCCAAGGTTCTGTGGCCTGTCAGCAGCAAGTGGCACCTCTCCCCTCCTCTCCTGCTTCCCTCCTCTCCTCCTCTCCTTTCCTCCTCTCCTCCTCTCCCCTCCTCTCCTCCTCTCCTCCCCTCCTCTCCTCCTCTCCTCCTCTCCCCTCCTCTCCTCCTCTCCTCCACTCCTCTCCTCTCCTCTCCTTTCTCTCTCTCTCGCGTCCCCGAGCTACAGTGTCTCCAGAACACGGTTCTCCGGAAGGCCCCAAGGCAAAGTCAGGCAGAGACAGATAAACAGCCCTCATGGGTCCTATTTGTTAGCCCTCGAGCCTCGTTTACTGGGCAGGCTCTCTGGCTCACTGGTGGGGGTTGATAGGAAGGAGGAGAGGCTTCTGGGATGGATCTGGGATTACTGTAACTGGGATTGATCATTTAGTCAACTGACAGTTATTAGAGACTAAAGACCTGAAGACAGACACTATGGTGACCTTACACACAAACTGTTACTGACATTTAACACCCTAATATCAAGTTCTGAGCAAGAAATAATACCATAACTTTGGACAAACACCAGTATGGGTGTGTGTGTGTGTTTGTATTTGCCACAGGTGCACAATTTACCACTTTCCCTCTCTACACCCTCCATCAAATTCTCTTGCTCCGTTTTACTTCAATACTTAACCTTTATTTAAGCAGGGATGGTGCAATTAGGACCACAGCAAAGGGTCTGGCGTGACAGGCACGCTTCCAGGAACCACATCACACTCTGCCTTCTGGTTGGATTGCATGACTCACACTGTCTTGCTCAGGATATTACTGGCACTATGTGGGTAACCCTCGTTCCTATGTAAGTGCAACTGTGTTTTCAGAATCGTAGCATGTTCTGTGAACCATGTATTATACATGGGTTCCTACACTGTTTTATACATGTTACTTTAACAGTACAGTCTTTGCCATTTATTCATCATTTTTTTGGTACCAAAAGGTTTCCGTCAAACTACTCATCCATGATTTATTTGCATTTGACTGAATCAGTGAACTGGCAACTCCAGTCTCCAACTCATGAATATGTATAAAACCCCACACATATTCAAGACAACAGCTGTGTATGATGGTGGTGGATCGATTCTAAATGTTAAAGTAATACGCAGGACACCAGCTCAGCTGTTACCGGAAGTCAAATCATCATCTGTTCACAGGAGTTCGTTTTTTATTTGTCCTTTTTTCTACTTCCTAGTTGTGAAACAACTGTTATTTCAACTCCATTATTACAAAAAAATTACTTTCTTACCAAGACAGATTGTGTTTGTTCAGTTTGCCCCTGTGCAGAGTATACCAAGCAAACAAAAACAGACTGTGTAGTACTGGGGTATCATTTGGTGTCACATACACGTGTGACAGGATGACAGGATGTGCCTTATCTCCACTCTCTCATTAGTCCCCCCTATGGCCTGTAACGACCAAATGATGTCACTGGACATAGACAGGAAGACTTGCCCTCGCACGCGTGCACACACACACACACACACACACACACAGACAGACAGACACACAGAAGAAGAGGCTAAGAGAGAGGAAGACAAGAAGAGAAGAACAGATGAAAAGAAGAGTAGAAGAGGAAATATGCGCATGTCTTCCCTTCTCTCTCCCTGCTTTTCCTGTCTTTAGAAACATATCTGAAACCCCCCCCCCCCCCCCAAAAAAAAATATTGATAAAAAGAAAACGAGATCAAGCTCTTTACGCATGTATTTCATGTGACACACTGCATACTAAATGACATTTTGGGTTCCAAGCACGTTCTCATGCTTACTCCCATAAATCCCGTTGTGGGAGGTGAGGAGGCCCGCATCCCTCAAGGGTAAATACTCAGCACATGTACAGTTTAACCTTCCATCACCACGGCCAGTGAAATAAGGCTCCTTCTCTCTTCCTCTCCCTCAACGGGGAACTGCTCCAATCAGCCGGCCTATCAGCCAACACAAACAGCCGACGGGAAGCAATTCGCAGACCAGATCCGATGCACGGGTCGTTCTTCAGAAGACAAATCGCATCACTTTGTCGGGGCGCCTCAGCCTGGAGCTGTGTGTGTGGACGCGTGGAGACACGAGGAGGAGGGCAGACAACACGGGTCAATCACGGTGCCATCTCCCCCGACACATTAGCCTCACCAGTCTGACTGGAAGCAGGAGAGTCAGACAGGCACACTGACACTGGAGCTGGGCCAGGGGGATACTATGAACTGTAAGTGATACAATGATGGCTTCCACCAAGAAGAGGAGGAGAGAGAATGCAGGCTGGGAGGATGATGAGAAGGGGTACTGAGGTGTGGAACGCTTCCCGAGAACAGAAGGAAATTCTCAAATGCGTTGCCGTGTTGGGACACCCTGGCAAACGTCCACGGGAAAAAATCCCCCCCGGATCAGGAAACCACGCCTTCGCAATCCTCTTCGTAAACAGCCCGGCAGGTCCGGCCAATCAGAAAGCCTGTTACTGGCGCCTCCTCTGGACCTCCACCATCTGTTTTGCGGTGTGGATGTAGAGCTTCGCAGCCTGGCTTCGTAAGGAGCAGCCGAACACCACATGACTGAGAACAGCCATACTGTCTTGGCTCTGTGCCCCCCCCCCCACCTCGCCTCCCACGCCCCCCTCCCCTCATAAAGCGTGTGTGACATCACCACATAGAGGGGGACCCCGAAGGTTTCGACATAAATACGTTTTTGCAGATCACCCCCCACACCACCACCACCAACAACTCACCCCCCATCCTTGACCCCATCACCGACGGTTCCTTTCCCATCCTCACCCCCATCCACCCACTGGCTTATTTGTGATTTGTGGTTTGGGCTAGTTGGAACAGCTACGACAGAGCAAGCCAGTCTGTTCCGCCTGGATGCACCGTTATAATGCACTCTCACTTCAGGAAGACCGGAGGCAGTGCCTATACCTGCGCAGGGATGCACAAATACACTCCATCAGGGCTGCAAACACACACAGACCAGCTTCAGTACCACCCCCCACACACACACACACACACACACACAGAGGCTCCAGCTGGGAACAGGAACCCCAGGCAGACCCCCGTCTGCAGCTCCTGTCTGCTCCTGCCTGCTGCTCCTGTCTCTTCAAAGACCCCCCCCCCACCCCTCTGACATCACAGTGCTGACATCACAGCAGTGTCATACTGGGAAACAAGCAGCAGGACCCTAATGACAGGGGGAAGACCATGTAGCCACAATCATACACGTGTACACATGACAGGCAGGGATCACACATCCAGAGACATCATCTCCCTGCAAATAGCATCTGGAATTGGCCCTATTTTGACAGCTATCTCGTTTCCTACCGGTTCTGAAATTAGACAACAAACCCAAAGGAGCGCACTCTACTGCGATTGGTTGATTACCTGGTTTTAACAACCCACATCACGCAAAACAATTATATAAATAACTTGCCAAACAACCCGATTTCTCTCTCAGCCACATCTTATAGGGGACCAACCCCGGGAGAAAAGACACTCGTATAAAGTAAATGGCCAGTAGCACCGTGGAAATGATGATCACACAGAGATACTGAGGATTATCTGGGAGAAGCGAGGTGACAAGACAAGTAATAGATTGTCCCATGTTACAATGAAGTCCTCAAACAAAGACTCCTTTTATCACACCACAGCCTCCACTTCTCCCCTCATCCACTGCCGCCATGGTAACGGCGCCTTTCTTTTTTTTTTTGACAGCTCGAGATGGTGAAACGTTGATGTGGAGAGAGAGAAATAGAGAGACAGAGGGAGGGATGGAGAGAAAGACAGAGAGAGAGGGAGGGATGGAGAGAGAGAGAGAGAGAGAGAGAGAGAGAGAGAGAGAGAGGGGGAAGGATGGAGGGAAAGAGAGAGAGAGATAGACAGAGAGATAGACAGAGAGAAGGATGGAGGGAAAGAGTGAGAGAGAGCGGGAGGGAGGGAGGGGAATAGCAGGAGGTGGAGAAGACGAAAAATGAATAGTCTAGGTTTGTTATTTGGCAGAGAAAGGAAAAGGGATTTCCCCCATTCTGTTCTCTTTCTCTATCTCTGTCTCTCTGTTTCTGTCTATTTCTGTCTTTTTTTCTCTTCTCCGCCACCAATGAAAGAGGGATTTCTTGTGTTGAAATATGACAAAACAAGAAGCAATAATGACTGGGTGGTCGCTTTACTGGATTGCCGATTGGCCTTTTATTTGACAAAAATTGCAGGCTTAGGTTAAAATGGACCAGATGCACATTTGATTGATGAAAATCAGAAAGGTTGTATTCAGATAATCACCGAGGAATAAATGAGAGACAACAGTTCTTTCTATGAGAGAGGAAGGTTTGTTCATCCCCTGTCATTCAATTTCTCTCTGTCTTTTCCCCTCTCTTCTTCCACGGTTTTCCCCTTTCGCTCTCTTCATCTCTCTCTCCCAGCTCTCTCTCGTGCTCATTATACATCTTGCCATGACGTGACAGCCCTTCTCGCTTGGGGAACCCTTTCAAACCCACAGCTTTTGGCAACCCACCAGATGTCGGGCTAAAAATAGCATATCAAAAAATTTCAGGCGTTCTAATTTGAATAATTCATTGTCACTTTAGCTAGTGAAGTAGATGTGGAGGGGGGGGGGGGCACAGACAGTTTAATTCACACCAGACACTGCGCTGCTAGTCTACATGGCATCCAAAGGTTTACCAGAACGACAGGTAAAACACAGTCATGTCCATTCGCCCGTAGCCTACTGTGCCATATCTGCTGTGGGGCAATTAAAGATGAAAGGAGGCAGCCCATTAGTTAGTTCGTAACTGTCAGTTATCAAAGAGGCACGAGGGGTGGAAAGTTTTACAAATACACAATACAGGTCAGAGACACGCACAATGCCCATGTACCACACGACAGTTGTTAATAGACAAAGAGCTCGGCGTCCCCATAGGACAATGGCTGATGCTGAAAGTCTCAGATGTTTATGTATAAAGGATGTCTGTATAGATAAACATACTGTATGCAACACCATACATGTCAGTCGACTACCAGTGTCTTTGCAATGGATGTGCCAGGAGGGGCCTGTCGAATGGCATCTCATCACGTTGTTTAACACACTCAACCTGGACTTCACGTAAACACGGGCTAGCGTGAATGGGTCATGTACTGATCGTTCCGTTCGCTGACGTCATCTGAAGAGGATTTGTAGCGTAGCTGAAAGATCCTTTTTCAGGCCAAATAAGCAGAGCCACTTTCTGTGTGGCAAATGTATTTTGTGTGTCTGCTCAGAGCAGAGCCCAGACCTCACATCAATGGGGCCTCTAATGGAACTTCATTTGACTGAGGAGATGTACGGGAGGCAGAAGTGGCAGCCATGTTAATGGACAGCAGAGATGAAGATCAGTCACAGACATTCAACAACTCCCCCTTTATAATGTCTGCAACCACATCTTGGTCCAAGTTCTATGATCCCTGATTTGACAGCAAACAAAAAGCAGTAATCTCTTAAGATCAAATGTGATTTGATACAGTTGTTTAAGTAGAGACAGAATTACTAAATGTTTGATCCTTCCTACGTAACTCCCACCCTTCCGTTTTCTTTTTCCTCTCTTCCTTTATTCTTTTCCTCTGTCCTTCTTTGTGTGTACAGTATGTGTGTGTTTGTTCATGAGGATGTGTTTGTGGCTGTGTGTATGGTTGAAAATGCACGTGCACAAATGTACGTGCATTTGAGTGGGTGTCAGAATCCAGACTTCTGATGCGATAAAAACCAAGTCAGCCCCTCATGGGTTCCTGAATACATGAATATATCATTGTCATTTTAAAACTAACAAACACACTATCAAAGTACAGGGATATTTAATGAAAAAAATAAGCATAAGGCTCTGACAAACTTTTGCGTCTCCTCCCATAAACCAAGCGCCACACTTCCTCCCCCCCTCTCCCCCCCCCCACACACGCACTCTAAACCTTTGATCATTTATTGCTGAGAACAACCAGTCGCTCCTCGACTAAACAGGGCTGTTATTTGTCACTCATGTTCTCAGATGAGTAGTCTGCTCCATATTGGCTGTGCTTTATTTAGTAAAGCACCACCCAAGTGGGTCAGGCACAAATAGCAGGGTTGGGAGGGTCAGTTGCACAGCATTCTGGGAACTTTCTGGAGGTATATGGATCCCCGGTTCTCCCCCACAGGTGGGCCAGAGAAATGGAGATGGAGCAGGGGCCAAGCGCCCCCTAGTCTGGTGGCATGAGGGAACTCTGTTTATGGTGCAGCCCCCATCTCACCTCACCCCCCCCCGACCAACCTCACCCCCCCCCCCCCACCCCTCCACCCCTGAAAAACAGCATAAAAAAAAATCATGATTGATTTTCAAAAGTCATGTGTTATAAATTCTCCCCACACCCCTAGTCCCCCAACCAACCCAAAGGAAGCACGAGGACATCTAAAAATAAACATTTCAGGGTTCAGATGAGACACAGGATATGATACCCCATGCAGAGCCTCGGATCACAGTTAAAAAAAGAAACAGAAGCACAATCCGGATGACTCCGTCAACCCTTCTCTTTCCTTTGCCGTGTAATTTCAGAAAATCATCTCTATTTATCTTTGCCATTATTGCTGGGCTGTGGCCTCTGGTTAGAGGATGACGACAGGGGTACGCCTGTTTCGGGGGTCAGACGGCTGAGCAGTCAAAGAGTCAGGCTATTAATTTGTTGGTTGTTGGTTCGATTCCTGGCCGTGCCGAATGACGTTGTGTCCTCGGGCAAGGCCCTTCACCCTACGTGCCTCGGGGAGAATGTCCCTGTACTTACTCTGGATAAGAGCGTCTGCACAATGACTAAATGTAATGTAAATGTAAATGTTTCTATGGCGACATCGGTCAGTGCAAAGGAGGTGATGTGAGTTGACGTCAAGGAGTGTTCTCATGACGAGACCAGGTGTGACAATGCCAGGTCCACGTCCAGACGACCTTATCGCTACTGCTTACTGTTCACAACAGTCAAGCACCGTTGGACGCCGCTGTACCCATGGTAACGGCCAGGGGGGTGGGTTTGGCGGATGGGCTAGTACCTCACCAAGCACTTATCATTCCCTCCAGGCTAGTTGATATGACAGCCACCAACGCCACAAAAACACACAGCACGGTGGCCACGTTGAGCCAATACTCCATATTGTTTTGTTTTGACCGGTAATTTGATTCCTGCTGGGTGGTTTGCCGTTGACTCACTGAAGGTCACCGTGTGAAGGCTATCCTTAGAGTTTGTGTCACGCAGGGTTCGAATTACACATCGACTCATGGGGGTGTCCCGGAAATGGTGAAGTAAGCAATTTCAAATGAATTGATGGGTGTGTCGTATAATATGTATAAGCATATGGGCTGGTGTGATTAGTCAAGGGAATGCCCAAAGCCTTCGAGGCACATGGATGGTCATTTGAAGCAGGCATGAAGCGACGTGCAGTATCAGAATACCCTAAGAGACAGGAACCATACTCGGAAAGATCCAGTGAGGGAGCCACTGAAACAATCCATGTTCACTCTTTTTTCCTCACTCTGGCCCAAGGACACATACACACACACACACACACACACACACACCAGCAAAGTCCACACAAGGCCTCTCTGCCTGCATGTATGATGCATACCACGAGGATACATTCATAAATGACTCCTATCCTGGACCTCAAGACTGGACTTTTACTGTAAAAGCGACGCTGCCTGTGGCACAATGTAAAATAACCTGTTTCCTATTAGCCAGTCTCATAGAGGAATGCAGTACAGCTTGCCTGCTCCCACAGGAGTTTCCAGAATAGAGAAAGGATCATGCCTGGTCACTGCAATAAATACATGAGTTGGTGTCATGTGCCGTCTGTTGACAGCATTTGCACAGCACTTCTGTTTGAGGACAATATTGCCTTGCATGGAGGACATCACAGAATTTAAAAGCTACTAATTACCGGGAGATGATAAAAACACTGACCTCTGTGTAAATAATCAGTGCTCAAACAATTACTACGTATCAGTAAATCATTGATTAGTGAGTGTATTTACTCAGTACTCAATGTAAATATTGTTCCAGTCAGCTTTCATTCCCTCTCTCAGTCTGACCCACCATCCTATCAGGTTCTGTGGCTTTGTTTGATATTCAGTACCATGGGTGGATACTGTGTGCATTTTTTGATACAGACAGAGAGACAGAGACAGAGACAGACAGATACCTTATTCATCCCCTTGGAGAAATTACGGAAAGTACAGTAGGGTACTGTGGGTGTACAGTACAGTATGGTGGGCAGGAATTTATAATAGGGTTTCTAGAGCTTTTGCAGCCATTTGTTCCTCAGACAAGATCAAAGCGATCAACACAACACACGTCTGTTTGGTGCGTCGTTGCTAATCTATTTATGGTGCGCTCCCTGAATTATTAATACAAGTAGTGCTTTCAGCCTGCACAGATTGGCCCACAGGTAAGATAGCTGTCTATTTGTAGCACACATATAGATCCAACTTGATATTGTAAAAAATAATACAGTCCGTTTTTATAATTTAAGGAAATAGTTTAATTCTAATCATTGCAAAGTATTGCAAATTGGTAAAAATGTACATATTCAAAAATATATATAAGAACATAATATAACAGTAAAGATAACAATTCTGCCTACATCTACAGTATAGGCAGTGTACCGTTTATACGTACACAACACATTCATAGTAGTATTCTGTGAACAATGACTGATATCCAGCTAGTTTTCGAGCCGGTAGCCAGTAAGCAGGAAGACCCCTAATGGAGACAAGAAATGATGGATGAGTCCATCTCCTCCAGCTCAAGAGAACCAGCTCAACTATTCACCCTGGCACCACTTTTGTTAAATAATGGAATTACTAAGCTGGATCGTTCGTATCCATTTAGCCAAATAGCACTCAGAGGGAAAAATTAATGATTCATGAAGTTATTTTCATTATTATCATGCCAGATTTTGGAGAAGTGCTGAGCTGTACTGGGAGGAGCACAGTATGAGACATGTGATTCAAGCACAGGTTACACAGATGGAGTCTGACGATTGTAAGGAGGTTGGATATCCCAGCGCAGGTGTACCCTAAAACGAACCCTAATGGAGAGTCTGTTGACTTCACTTCCGAGCCGTGTCAACAAAGTTGAATACACAGCATGCTATGAACGCTAAAGACATTAAAAAAATTGTCTAGACAGGAGGACCTGTCAGTAAATAATACTATACTCAGGAATTACTCAAGAAGTACCAATGAGTTACCAATCAGTACCAATTTCATTGTAACCAAGTTACAATGAAAGCCGCCCCGCCCTTATTCGCCCCACCCCTTTCCTCACCCTGCTCCTCTCTCCCAGACCAAAAACAAACAACATCACCCAGTGAAGGGATCTCCTGACCCAGTTCAGCCTTATCATGCAAAAGGGGCATCCCCAAACAGACCCTGGGAAGAGAGCGAATCCCAGAAGAGATTTGCTCATTTTCCCATCAGCCCCCTCGAGACAGAAGCATGAGGCCCGATGAGGTGTCTGCCCGTACCTCACCTCGGTCAAACGCCCATTACCTGTGTCAGCCTACACTGATTTAAAGGTGCTTTGTCTAATGTTACATAAATGACTAGAGAAACTCTTTGTTGTTGGCAGAGGAGAGTGAAGGCCTGCGGTGTTGTTCTCTAGCAGAGTGGGAGGAGCACGGCCGGGGTGTGTCACAGCACAGGAGAGCTCTGTTGGGTAAACACACAAGTGGATCGCTAGAGGGAGGTGGACAGCACCACAGGTCTGAGGGGATAATGGGAAAGGTAGAAGGAAAACATATGTATACAAAATATATATATATATATATTTTATATATATATATACAAAACATATATATATATATATATATTTATAATATATATTTACAGACAGAGACGTGGAAAACATTTTAAGAAAAAAGTAAAATAGTTACATGCTTGTTTGTGCAGTACTTGTATATACATGTGATGGAATGGAGCGAGAGAACAAGAAAAGGAGACAAAGAACACAAAGGAGAGAGAGCGTAAACACAGAGATAACGCTGAGAAGATTCACATTACCCATATTGGACCTCGTACTAATCTATCCAGCTTTCTGCCCTTGCTCTCATCCTTGTCTCTGGGTATCGGCTTCCGTAACTAAACCACACTCCTCGCCCTTCCCCAAATCCCGGATGAGGTCTCCAAGACAAAGTACTGGAATCCTTCACCAGCCCGCACCCCTCCCTCCATCCCCCACAACTGCACTCAAAGCCCAACAAAGTGGAAAAAGCCATGGATTCTCAATGATTATTTCTTCTCAAGGTCAGACAAAGACATAGAGCGTAAGAAAGAGAGAGAGAGAGAGGGAAAGAGAGAGAGAGAGAGAGAGAGAGAAAGAAAGAGAGAGAGAGAGAGAGAGAGAGAGAGAGAGAGAGAGAGAGAGAGAGAGAGAGAGAGAGAGAGAGAGAGAGAGAGAGAGAGAGAGAGAGAGAGAGAGAGAGAGAGAGAGAGAGAGAGAGGGGTTAGAGAAGGGTGGGATAGAAAAATGGAAACACACAGGAATGGAGAGAGCAAGAAATGGTGGAAGGGGAAGGTCTGGGTGCATCCATCCATCCCATCCTCAGTCTTCCTCGGCCAGTATAAAACCTATCTCTTAAAACTCCAAAGTGGTCATCAGTCACACCTGCTCTCTAGTCGCTAGCTGGAGATGAGGAATGACCAATGGGCTCGTCTGTTGTTGTGGAGTGTGCGCCACGTCCCAGTAGTCCTGGCCATTCTGGGGAAACGACACCACATGAATCAACACCCCCCACGCCCCCCCCACCCCCCCCCCCCCACTCCCTTTCACACTCCCAGTCCTGATTTAACCTCACAGGGAGGCGAAAAGGGATTTACAATTGCCTTTACAATTGCAGGTGGACATTGGGGACAATTTTTATCAACTGACAAGTTGAGTGATAGAGGCAGTTGTGCTGTTGCCTGTGGCTTCACAGTGCAGGGGTTACACATTTGACCCTCAGGCAAAAACACAATCCCAAGAAAACAACTTCGTCCACAGCAATGCGAGTGTCAAGGAATGTTAGGTTAGCCTTAGAAGCAAAGTCAGTTGTACACTCCATCTGCATCAAGAACAGACTTAATCGTTTAGTTGAGACAAGCAGTAAATTAAAGATAAATAGAATAAGGCTTATGCATATCATTTTGAGAACAGTACGGACGTGAAGAGATAGCATTCTACACACAATGACACTCCAACATCCAAAAGGACTTCATATGTATTGTACGACAGAAGCACATGCTAGGCATTTGTGTGCGTGCGCTTAGCTCTGCTGTGTGACAGGTGTGGATGAAGGAGGACTCCAAGGAAGAAGAAGAGGTCAGTGACCCGGCCAGGCCCACGCCAGAGCCTTTATTCCAGCGTTACGCCTGATTGGCTTGATATGACAGTGGTATTTCTGTCCTCAGAGCTCACTAACTTCTGCCCAGTGACAAATCACCAATCTCACACCCCCTGGCAGCCATTTTACACCTAAAGTCTTCCTTGTCTGTTTGCGTTCCAGGACTATAAATAGACAGGCTACAAATAACAACACAGGAGATTATGAAAGAAAAAGAGAAAAAGAAAGTACAAAAGAAAAACTTGGATAGGTGAAGAATCAAACACCTGAAAAAGGCTATAAATAAAGAGAGAGGAATAAATGGGCCAAGCAGACACTTTCCCGGGATTGATCACTGCTGTTTGCGGTAGGAAAGTGCGAAGTGGAGACGTGCTGTCCCATAGAGCAGTGAGAAAGTATTCCCTTCAAAGGAGAAAGTGAAGAGGAGGGGGCTTGCCAACAGGATCAGTGCCAGGACGGCCGACTTGATGCGAAAAGGGCACACATCTCATCCTACCCAGTGTGCTGGGCAGGTATATAATGTTACCCACTAATATGGGGCAGAGGGGGAGGCAGGAAGGAAGAAGGAGGGAAGGATGACCACACAAGACAGGAGTGCACTGCTTCGTCCACACTTACCAGACTCCAACAAGGACAGGACATTTTGAAGTTGTCGCAAGGTGCTTTTAAAAATATCTTATGAACCCAAAGAGCACCGCCTATACCCTTACTGTAATATCACAGGGTAGACCTAGTTAAAATAAAAGCCGGCTTGCTTATGTAGGTCAGGGTAAAAAGAGCCAAAGTCACAGAGACACAGAGAGAGAAACACGAGGTAGAACCCAGGGTTCCCGTTTCCCCCTGGAGTCTAGAACGTTCCTCCTCTCCCGAACAGATCACCTGAGGTTCCTTGAGGTGACATAGAGTGCTCTATTTTCACCGCCTGCACTGGAACACTCCTGCTGCCACACAGGACGAAGGAGCGGGAGCTTGGAGGAGTAACACACACACACAGTAAGAACACAGTCAACACACCAAAACACACTGTACACACCAGAACTCTTTGCATACATTTAGCTTTCTCTGACACTTCATCTTCCCTCTTTACTCATCACAATGGAAGACATGCATGAGTAAGGATGGATGGATTAGGAAGACCTGGATGGATGAATGGAAGGATGGGTGAAGAGAATGATCACACTAAACTTTATTGGACCAGAGAGCCAACAGATCAGGATGATGCGTTGGGCCAGAGTTGGTTAATCATTCTGCCAGAGTTCCTTTTACCCCTCCCACCCATTTAGAGAGAGGCCGCTTGTCTCTGCAACATCAAAGTGTAAAACACATCCTACATCACATCACCTTTTTCCCCTGTAGGTTTGGCCTCTGTTCAGGGCCTTTGTTAATTGTGCTTGCCAAACAGGAAAGTGCCACTAAGAGGTTTGGAGTCCTTCCTGTTGTGTTAGATGTAACAGCTCCTAGCACTTAAACAGTAGCCTTACGGTTTAATGGCTATTGATCACTAGACCCCAGTGTTCACAGTTTCATAAACCACATCCCTGAAGTGAGTATCAAGCCAGGGGGAAGTTCAGTAGGCCAATATGGCTAGCTATTCCAAGACTGTAAACCATTCATGTGCATTATTAATATGGATACTTTGAAAATGATTTGGAAAACAAATTGACTTGGCGAACAAACAAATCTGTATCAAACAAATACACCACATTTATTTGAGTGCAACATGGATTGTTCCACAGCCACAAACCCAACCCAGTGTCAGAGAGAATGTCAGCCTGACAGCCGTACATCAGAGGTGTCGAGCATGGTGAGGAAAAGGCACATAACTCATCTCTAGAGCATCAACCAAGCGCTGTGCTCCCTGGGCGATGACACAGCGGAGGATATGATATGAGCAGCCCAGTGACTCATGGGGGGGCACAGTAGTCAGTCACAGGACCAATAAGGGTGACACACACCAGCCGGCGGATGCACTGTCGCAGGGACACATGAGGTGTGCTGCTATTATGAGAGCGTCTGGGTTTCGAGTGAACAATGAGGTCGGTCACAGGGACGCTGGATTCCGACCCCTGCACGCACGCACACTCACACACTTAAACACACGCACACCCCATAATCACCTCTATTTGGAGGGGTTAAGAAAGAGCCTCATAAAATGTGGCCTTTGCTAGACATTAACGTGTCCCCGGGCCCCGGGACTCCCATTCCACCCTGACAGGTTTACATATCCCTTCTGACATGACCCTTCGGTGTGCCCAGGGACACTGAGCACGTAGGGCCATAGGCATGGATCCTCAGGGAAAGAGGGTGGGGAGGAGAGAACAGTGAGTATAGGGGAGAAAAAAGGGGGAGAGTGTGAGGGGAAGAGAGAGGGGGGACTGGTGTGAAGAGAAAGAGAGAGGGGGTGAGGGAACAAGAGGTCGGGGTGAGGGGGAGAGAGAGAGGGGGAGAGACAAATGGAGAGACGAGGGTGAGCGGAAGAGAGAGGGGGGGGGGAAAGAGGGGGGGGGGGGGGAAAGGCTGTGGCGGAGTGTTTAGGAAGTGTAACCAGGGTGTATTCCCAGTCGATGAAACCTTATCCAAGAATGTTTCAGGGCATGGATCCATTTACCCATGAGAACTTGCGAGAGCCATGATATACTACTTGTTGAAAAAAATCCTGTCCCCGGGTTTGCCAGTGTTTTCTCTTGTTTTGTTTTTTTACTCTTACTGTAGTAAACAAGCCAGACAATACAAATGCCCCATGGTCCGATTGCTGATCGTATAAGACGGTTTTCTTGAGCCTACCGAAACATAAACATTGTTGGGTTCCAAAGAAATAGCTCAGAGCCGCTCCAATACTTCATCCTTTCTTCCCCTGTCATTTCAGCTCCAGCCAAGAATATTCCTCCAATCTGGGTTTGTAAAGGAAACAGAGCACATGCTACCTTTGGAGTGAGAAAAGAGTGTGTGTGTGTGAGAGAGAGGAGTGAGAAAGGAGAGTGGGTGGATTTGTGTGTTGGGTGTGTGTGTATCTACGTAATATTGCCAAAATACGAAAATTCCTCTCAAAGGATGATGCTGAAAAACTAATACATGCTTTTGTTACGTCCCGATTGGACTACTGCAATGTGTTGTTCTCTGGCTTCCCAATTACCTACCAATTTTTTTTACAGCAGGTGCAAAATGCTGCTATTGACTATTGACTAAAACAAGAAAGTTTGAACAAATAACATCTACTATCTCTTTACACTGGCTCCCTATCCAAGACAGAGCTGATTTCAAAGTTTTACTACTAACTTACAAATCTCTGCATGGATTGGCACAACTGTACCTATAAAGCCGAACAATGGATTTTGGTGTTTCAAAACCCATTGACACTCTATGACTATGTTTAGCTTGTGTTCTGCTCCTCTCTCTTACCAACCGTCTCTGGAGGAGGGGATCCCTCCCAAGGTTTCTTCCATTTTTTCTCCTGCTGTGAGTTTTTCTGTGAGTTTTTCCTTGTCTTCCTTGAGGGTTTAGGTTGGTTGAAGGACAGTTCTATGGGCGTATGTGAAGCCCTCTGTGACATGCTTGCGTGTAAAAAGGGCTATACAAATACATTTGATTTGATTTGTGTGTGTATGTGTGTGTGTGTGAAAGAGAGAGTGTGTGTGTCACATCGTGAGAGAAAGAGAGAGAAGGAAGGAAGGAGAAGGAGGAGAGTGAGAAAAGCAAAGAGATGGAAACCATGTTACCTTCACCCCCAGGACATCATTCAGGGCCTGGGGGTCTGTGTCATGCATTATGGAAATACGGCATTCTCCCCATCATCAGCCTGTGCAGTGCTTCACTGAATGGCCCCTGCAATCCGCTCGGAGGATGTGGATTTAAAAATATCTCCACACAGCCCCTTTCCAGGCCAGGTAATACCCTACTATCAAACCTTCTAGAGGACACCATGGCCTCAATACATTGCAAAGGAGATCCCTTTTCTCCAAAGGACTACTTTGAGAGTGCTTTTGATCAGTTACCAAAAGCTTTTTCCTCTTCTCAAACTGCTTACAGAGGGCGCAGTAGTGGAACATAATTGTCAGGGAATAATGCTAACATGTCAGTCAGTGTGATTGACAACTTGGACCAGGATGCCAGCCCTTTGGTGTGACACTGAAGATTACATTTACCCTCAGAGGTACCAAGTAATATCTATGCAAATGGGATATTTTAAGTCAGATCACTGAACATATTTCCATGACTTGTCCTGTAGCATCGAAACACGACTACAGTGTGAGATTTCTTGTGTTTCTGTCTTTCTCCCCTTTCTCTCTCTCTCCTGCTCCACATTTTTCTAATTGTTTCATGGATTTTGCAGGTACATTAAAACAGGAAATCTATCACACTCCAACCAAGATCAAAGGTTTTTGACACAATGCAATTTCAAGAAAAAGAGTCTGTAGTTCTGGATTCCAGAATGACCCTTAAGGCTCCACAACTACTTGTACCCTCTAGAATCTTCTATAATCTCGTAAGAAATGTCACTCAGCAGTCTATCCAGTTTATTCAGACTTGCTGGAATACCTGCTGGGTATTTGTTCTCTCTGTATTCAGACCATGTGGAGCTCTGTAACACTCTTACTCACTCTGAGTCCACTCTCTTAGCTTTTCACTAGTCATTTGGCAGTTTGCACCTGTGTGAGGGCCCCGGAGAACTGTCGCAGTCCACAGGGATTAGCCTCTAGGGGGGGGGGGGTCCCCATTCCACCACTCAAACACTGTGAGTACGTGGGGGCGTGAGGCCCCAGGGCAGAAGGGAAAGTCCCAGAATATCTCCACAATGGCTGGAAAGATTCCTTTACCTTTCCCCCAAGCAGGCACACTCCCACCCCCACCCCCACCACCTGGGCCTGGGGCTGTGACTGCAGGCCAGACCTCCCGAGTGTTTTCACATGTCACTGTATATTACAGGGCCTGCAGGTTCCATCAGGAGCAAGGCCTGGAGAACTGGAGTCTGGGAGACACGGTGTGATCCGGGCATAAACAGGATGCGGATGGAGAGGGAGGATATTCCAGAGATACTGAACACTGGGATGGACATGTTTTGATGGCGAGGGTTGTGTTTACAAAGAGTTTCAATTCTGATCTAAAAAATTGAGAGACAGAGGGAACAACAAAGAGAAGGGGGGGGGGATCGAGACTCTAAGACGATCAGAAGGGAAAGAGAGGGAGAAAGAGAGAGAGACAGCCGGAGAGAGGTTGACAGGGAGAGAGAGAGACATAAGGAGACATGGAGAGAGGGAAATGAAGAGAGAGAGAGAGAGAGAGAGAGAGAGAGAGAGAGAGAGAGAGAGAGAGAGAGAGAGAGAGAGAGAGAGAGAGAGAGAGAGAGAGGGAAGGAAAAAGGGAGAGAGAGGAGGAACTACGGTCATGTATAACCCATGGTTATCGCCTCCGCTCATCGCTGCAGTGTTATTCTCAGACGTCAGGGTGCTGGTTCCATGTCGACGGGACAGATCAAAGCAGCAACTCTGACAAGTTCAGCAAAGGGAGGCCTCGATGTGACGCGAGCGATTAAGCTGAGAGATGGGAGACGGCCAGGCCTTTTCCTGATGGGTAGTGACCTCGTCTTTTAGCATTTGGTGAAGACGTTTCTTCATTTATTTATTTCATGATCTTTTTTTTTCTTCTTCTACTTATATCACGTCAAAAGCTCAGGGGTTTGATGCTTGCTGGTGTGTGCGTGCGAACAGTACCTGCATGTGTGCCTGTGCCTGAGCGTGCATATGCATGTGTGGGTCCCTGTGTATGCCTGTGCACGTGTGCGTGTGCACGGGTGTGTGTGCGTACGCCTGAATGTGTGTCCGGGCCAGTTTGACTGTGTGTGGCGGCGCACGTGTGCGTGCCTGTGTGTGTGTGTGAGCGCATGTGCGTGTGTCTGTGAGTGCCCGTGTGTATGTGTGTGTGAGTTTTAAGCTCCCGTGGTCCGAGTTGCAGGAGTGACGTTAGTGGATGATCATGTGATGTTGGGCTTGGTGGGCTAGGCCAAGCGTGGCACAGATGGTGTCAATGCAGGGCTTCTCCCGTGTCATGGGTCTCCTGAGGTATGTCAGTCAGACCCAGCCTATCCACACACGAGGGGAGAGAACACAGTATACTGTCCTAGGAGGCCCGCTCACAAGACTTACTACTGGAGGAACAAGACAGTGTTGAGAACCCGGCTGAGCCCCAGTAGTCATACGCCTGGTCCTGCTACTGGTCATATTTTTCCCCTCACACCCTACTGACTTTGTGAAAGGCTACGTTTTAAATTGGGGCATTTCCGTGATTGTCATTCTATTAAATTACCGTAATTCTGCAGCATGGGAGAGAGAAAGAGAAAGAGAGAGAGGGAGAGACAAAGAGAAAGAAAGAAAGGTAGAGAAACAGAGAAATGGGAGAGATACGGACAGAAACGGACAGATGGAGAGACAGCCAGAGGCTGAGGAAGCTACCCAGATGTACTCTCTCTGTGAGCCTTGACACTCTTAATAGGAATCCCTAATGAGCAAGCAGGCAGACGAGAGATGAGGGAACCAACGCTCGACGGCGAGCGCCTGCCGCCGCCGCCGCCCAATCGTATCTCTAGACTTGGAGTGCGGAGGACAAGGTGTGTAATAGTCTCAGACACAGATGGGGGGGGGGGGGGGGGTGGTTACAAAGGGCTGAGGGGTGATTGGAAGGAGTCAGGGCTCCCCATCACTCCTGGCGATGTCTCTTGGTCAGTTTGGATGGCCACCCCAACAAGCCAGCGGCAGCAGTGTGGCGTGGAGGTGTGGAGAGACACCATCTCTCCACATTCATGACTCCGGCTCTGGGTCCTAGTGCTCAAGGAGTCACGGTTCAGCGCATGGCTGCGAGTGAATAGCATAATTGGCTGGGGGGGGGGCGGAAATATGAGGGTGCTAGTAAGAAAAGGCTGTATTTACATGCTGGGTTGGTGAGTGTATTTAGACACACCATGGCATTTATATCTGAAACAGTAGTCAGGGGAGCTGACACATATAGTCAGAAGTCAGCGTCAAAGTAGCTATATCATGAGCTGTGATATTGACAGTTATTCACTAATAGGCTTCTTGTGCAGCTTGCATTTCAGCACCCTGCAGTATGAGTTGGAACTCTGGAAAGTTCAGAGTCTAAAGATTCTTGGTGTCCTTTTGTCCAGACAGTCTCTGAGTTACACTTGAGCTTGGCTTATGGCAGCAGGAATTCAGGCTTTCGGACTCTAGTTTTTTGCTACAGCAAGCTCAAAAGTGTAATCCCTCCAAAGTCAAGCTGTTTACCTCAAATCAGGCTTTATTCAGCATCTGGCAGAACGTGATATCAGGGGTCATTTAGATAAACCCTAAACACATGGGTGACTTTGCTTTATTTTCCCACCCGCTCTCTCTTTATCTCTCTCTCTTGTCTCCTCTCTTCTTCTTCTTGTCCTCCTTATCTCTAATTATCTTTCTCTTGCAATACCACTGTCTCCTCTCTCTCTCTCTCTCTCTCTCTCTCTCTCTCTCTCTCTCTCTCTCTCTCTCTCTCTCTCTCTCTCTCTCTCTCTCTCTGTCTCTCTCTGTCTCTCTCTCTCTCTCTCTCTCTCTCTGTCTCTCTCTCTCTCTCTCTCCCTCCCTCTCTCCCTCTCTCCCTCTCTGTCTCTCTCTCTCTCTCTCTCTCTCTCTCTCTCTCTCTCTCTCTCTCTCTCTCTGTGTCTCTCCCTCTGTGTGTCTCTCTCTCTCTCTCTCTCACACACACACACACACACACACACACACACACACACACACACACACTGGACTACTGGCCCTTTTCAGGGTTTAAACTGTGTTGCTGTGGAAGAGGTGGTGGATATTTCGAGGAGATGCTTTCGAGTCCAACCCTGATGAGAGTTCACCCAGATCCTGGAGAAATGAGCCCAAAAAAGGAAACCACCCTAGGCAGGGTTGGTCTGACAGAGCACCATGGAAAACCAGAGACGAGGGCAAAAGCAAACACACCAAACTCTCTGATCCATCTGCTTATCAATATCATAGTAAATACTAATATTACTAAGTATTACTAGTATTACTGTAAAGCTACCTTGGCCACGCCAACACAGCAGGACTAGGAACAGTTTGAAGACAGAAATGGGTTCTTATGGAAAAAAATGTTTTTTGGCTCCAGTCCAAATGTGCATTTCAGGCTACATAAACAAGCACAATATTTTTCGATATGATATCTCCTTTTCCTGCATGCAAGAGCACCTGCAAAGCCAAGAAGCAGGATTTAAAAGGCTCCTAGTTGACACAGGTGTCTATTTTAAACACTTCCTTTTCATAATGACAAGGTAAGAGAGCTGGTAACTGAAGAAGCAGACGAATGCCAAGAAGCTTTATGGGCTAGCGGTGGCACGCATCCGCTAGCTGAAGCCTCTCAAACTCTTGTCAAATATCTTTGCGCACCACCAGTACATAAACGACACGCCGTTAAGCTAATGTCAGCCATAGCCATGAGAGACAGTCTCTCCCACATGTGATATTTAAATGAAGCTTTAAAATAGCCTGAGTCCTTGGCCCGACAGGAGTCTACAAACCCAAATTCTGTTCACTTTTCCCAATTTGAGTCCAGGCCCAAGAAAAAGCATCAAATGGCTCTTTGTTTTAACGATCGTGGCAGTCAAGACACTCTCGGGGCATGCTACTAGAACATGCTGTGATAGGGTTGACAGATACTTTGATATAAATAGGGAGGCATCTTATCAACTGACATTTAAGACTGTGCCACTGTATGCTGATCAGCTTAAAGATCCCAACCACTATTTGATGGACTGTCTGTTGTAATATTTACACCTAATGGCAGATCCCAAAATATTTGTCTTTCTACAGATCTACCTCAGTGTTCCCATCTCTCCTTGGATGGAGTACTTGACAAGGGCATCTCTGCTTTCAAGACAGGCTGAAAGTCATGAAATTGAGTTCTTTATTGCTGCATTCAGTCAAATGTCAAAAGGTCACAAAACAGCTACAAGAAAGATGAGTCAGATGGCAGTGGATGCCATTTTGTATTGAAGAAAGAAAAAAAATTGTGGTATGAGTGGCTTTCCTATCTACACACTTTCACAGTACAATAACATAGTATTTATTTTTGCAGAATATTACATGATTGGCCAACCCCCCCCCCCCCCCCCCCCGTAGGAACAATCAGGACCATGGTGAAAGAGCATTTCTCTCAAGCAGACAGATTTCCCTCACTGCTTGTATTTTCCACAACTGCTTTTTTCATTGCGGTCAGCGTTGCTCAATAGCGCTCAGCCAATACTCTACCCTCGGGGACACAATTCTGAGGATGGAGCCAAAAGGTTACTTTGCATCTGCTGAGAGAGGTGGCCAAACTCTGAGGTGAGCTGGGACACCCAGAGACTGACTCCCAAACCAGCTGCCCAACTTAGAAGGTGTGAGAGGGGTTGAGTTGATGGTTTATGACAGCTGTGCATCATGTTAAACACAAGGCGCGCACATTACACTGCTCTTCAAATGGGATGTTCCTTTGACCTTCCCAGAGAGAAACCAACATAAGTCTCCATATAATCGAAAGCATAACGAGCTATGGGCCTTTCAGTGGAGTGTTTTAGGATATCAATGGTGTTATTGCATTGAGAGGATTTAGCTTGTGATTTAAAGGCTGTGCTCTCTAATGCCCACAGGGCCCACAACAAGTATGTCCTTGAGCTTGCTATTAAACGGTTAAGGTTTTGTATTGGTCCCTGGAGATAATGTAAAGAGAGGGGGTAGGACACTATTGTGTTATGCTTCAACATGTGCTATGGCTACAATGCCTCGGGGGGAGGTGTAAATGGGCATCTTACCCCCGGTTGGTTTGTTTTACTTCTCAAGGCAACAATAAATAGTCTATTTGACTGCAGAGTATCAAAGGCAAAGGATTACTGGTGACCCGCTCTATGACTGCTCCTCCCTGGGGGGCTGCACTGTGAGTTGAGATAAACAGCCCTATCATATTCCAAACATGTTCATGTCATTTTTCTTTTCTGTGTGAGGATAAGCTGACAAGCCATATCTTAATACAGTTCTTATTTGTACATTGGAATTACCAGGAATGGAACAGCCCTGCGAGGGTTAAGTATCATTCACAACTGGTTGTTATAGTTATGGCATCAGCCTCTATACTTATGGTTTGGTCAGCACTTCCATTCAAAATCACTTTTTTTTTCATAATTTGTCCAATGCATTATAACAAATCTCAAATCAGATTGGTAGTTTTCAAGAGACATCCAATATTATGCTTCAATAATACAGTTCCAACATTACAGCCCTGTAAGGTGTCTTTAATGCAGGATTTTAAAGGATGAAAACAACCTATAAATGAGTCCACTATCAAGGGTGCCTGACGCATGAAGCACCATCTGATTATTCTGACGTGGTTCCTATCAATTTAATACCCAGCAAAACCATTAAAAATACTTGCGGCCCATATTAATATATATATATTTTTTTTACATATCAAATGTCATCTCTGACGAGCCAAGGCTATATGATTTACAAATTGTTTTCTAATCAACATAAATTGGTGGGGAATTTTGCATACATGTGTGCTGTAACTGATGGGTATGCAAGGCAGAGCATCCTCAAGAGATTACAAATTATACATGCTCAAATGCATTTGATTAAATTACCATTTATTTGATTGATGAATGTGTGTTGTGTTGTTTTATTGTATATGTATTCATTGTCCAGGTCTGATTCTTAGAATTACACATCTGAATGTTTATAACTAAAACATTTTTTTTTTATAAAGGGTAACATAAACTTACAAATAAAATACAATAAACAATATTAAAGTTAGCTTGAGGCTGTGCTCTGCGGTGTACGAGCTACCACCTTCTCCGCAGAGCAGTCCAGATGTAACTTGTTCACACAACCATTTCACAGGAACTAAGAAATCCCCTTCAGAGGAACAAAGCTGATCTCTGGAACTCAACACCACAACAACTTTGTGCTTGAAACAGCTTCTCTCCTTCAAAACTCAACTCAAAATACACCGCTTTATTCTACACATTCCCTCCTTCCCAACAAACTAGACGTACTGTTCACTATATGAGTCTTGCTGAACTCTATTGTATTTTACCATTTATAGATCTGTATTTGTATTTTAAATTATACTGTTATTATTATTTTATTTTATATTTGTCTGTAAAGCTGTAAAGCATACTTTGGTGTGAGAATGTCTAAATAAAAGTTATTCTTGTTGCTATTAAGAAATCGTCAACGGTGGGGCAAAGCTAATCTCCACAGTCTGCACAGTGTCCCCTGGCCTGAGTGCCCTCCCCTGGTCTGAGGCTTGGCAGGGTATCCTAGCAGCAGCAGAAGAGCCTTACGGAGAGCAGTGGAGCGCAAAACGCAACCAAGCGGGACATCCCTTTCCTCTCCATTCGCCTCACACTGGACAAGACGGCTGGATAAAAGTAGGAGAAGTGAGGTGTTCTAAACACTCCTCTCTGGAGAACCCCCTGATAGTGCTGATGAGACAACTTACCTGGCCTAGGTAGAGAACCGTGGAGGTGAGGAGCAGACAGTCGGTTATCAGTCCATGCTAGCCTGTGCTGTACCGTATATTAGTGTCATTTGCATTTGTGAACTTTGAGTCTATTATTTTTGTTTGTTTAGCACGCAGTCAAGAGGATTTTACAAACCCAAAACAGAATAACTAATTCTATATGAACGTCTGTGGTACAATCTGAATAAACTAAGCTTGACATTCGAATACATCAGCACCTCTGATGTGGGAGTTTGAATTTGACAGGGTGAGTCTCCTTACACTGCAGTCTTCTGTGAGAGGGTTTTTATATCGAGAGCCATGAGGGTGAAGGGTCAACAGAGCATGGAGAAGGTAGATTGCAGGCAGTCTTCTTAACAAGGTACCACCAGGTCCTGTCAGCCTGTAAGGAGGTTGAGGAGAGCTTTAGACAACTATGAAATGGATGTCAGATTGTCTGAGCTGGAGAAAGGAACAGGAAAAGATGAAGCCTACCCTTCCTATCTGGATACAAGGTGTGTAAAGACATTGCTTTTGGGGGGGTGATTCACACCTATGGTGGCAAGGAGAGGGGCCATCCAATATAGAACTTTTGGTTCTTTAGCACAGAAAGCTCTTCCTGTTCTTTTTTTTTATACAACTTTGGACATTTTCACACTTTGGATCATTGGATGTGACAGTTCGAGGTGACAGGAAAGGCTGGTAAGAGAGAGAGGAAGACATACGGCCCCAGCCCATGTGGTACGCACTTTACCCTGTGAGCCACCGGGGTGCTGCCCTGCCTGTTCTGACAAGGTTTCTGACAGTGTTCAATCGGTGGAGGTTTGGTATACCTCTCTCTCTAGGACCAAGCGTGGTCCATCACAATCCCTGGAGGAAGGCTTGGATCCATCCGCGGTGTCTTTTCCCACCTAGTGTGTGGACAGTTCCTCTCCCAGGCACAACAATGGCATTCCGTGACAGGGGAGGTCTGGGGTTGTTACTCAGCAACTGACAACACAATGTGCGTGAGTCTACCTCCGTCTCTGCGGCCGACTGACATTTACTTTCTGCCAGAGGACAGAGGCAGCCTGCTTACCCTTTGCGCGATTAGCTCTTTCCAAGAGACAACCTCTAGGGAGGCTTTGGTTACAGATTCAGTCAATACAAAGCTGGTGAAGCTTTCTATTACCATTCATAACCGTCACCAGGATGGGAGCTGGGCATGCAGGAAAAATATACGAGGAATAAAACAACTGGGTCACCGAGAAAAACGAACTTCACTTGAGACATGTCAAAGTGAGCGGACAAAACGCACTGCGATTAGATTCGGTTGATGATCGTTTAGTGAGTTAGCAAGGCAGAGAATCCAGTCATTGTGGGGCCCACCATTACCCTCATTTGCAGTACAGAGGACAGATACATGTTTCTCGCCATGATCAATGGTCCATTTCAAGCTCCCTGTGCCTCTGTTGTCAGTCTGTGCAGCAGGCGGCACAGCCTTCCTAATTGGGCAGCGTTCGCTCAGACGCGGCTGGATTTAATAGTGGTCGCTCTTTTAAGGCCGCTCTTTGAACCAATGAAAACCGTCAGCGGGCTGGAGTTGAAAGTACAGGAGTTCAGCTGGGGGAATGACCATGCATGCAATTAGCATTTTCAAAAGATAGAGAGGGGGAAAAGGAAATGGAAAACCGTTGGTAGTTTGGGCCGGATATAGGGAGGTAGGGGGGAGGGGGGTGAGGGGGGCGTTCTGACCCCTACACTTCTGATCCTTTAGCGTCTGCTGTACTTTGTTTATGTACTTTTTGCACATGGCTTTGGATAAAAGCTTCTGCTAAATGAACAAAATGTAAAATGTTGAAATGAAGAAGTTGTCCTAAGTCCGTGGTAGCTTTATTTGACATTGTGTCCATCGGATGGCAGCCAGTGGCATGGTCACAGGGATATGAGATGACAACTCCATTTTAGCACAAGGTGGAACATCTACAGAACGCCTCATTGCAGCTCGGACATTTTCAGTTTGCAGTCTGGCCCTCTTCGCGTGTGGATCTTAGAAATACATTCTCCTCAGAGTTAAATGAAGGATTGGATTTGGAAATCAAAGGCGGCTAAGCTGTTGCCCCAGCCAGGACGGAGGAGGAAATAAACATTAGCCCCAGTACATACCATGTTCTAAAATGGACATATTAAAGAAACAATTTTGTCTGAGTTCTAAAAATTGACGCCACTGCGAAAATTGTGACCTTTGTCTGGAATGTCCTCAGGGTCTTTTATTTCCAATACATCACCAGTGACAAATCCTCAATGAATCTTGAAAGAGATAGTTTAATGGCCCAGTCTGGAAACTTAGCCCACTGATATATTTTTCTGGGCTTTTTTTCCAAATTCATAATCCACATCTGAATGTGTTTCTTGTTCAACTAACCCACATTATATTAGATACACTACACCAGACCTCAGTAACAATCCCCCAGATTTTCATTGAGGGTGGAAATCAGTACATTATTGATACTGCTGATGCACACCCCTGGTTCACTTAATTCCAGTGTAAATCAAACCTCCAACTCAAAGACTCAAATGTATTCCACCCCACCACCAGGTCTTAATCATCACAGATGTCTGAAAAAAGATTGCTCTACAAAAAAAAACTTTAAATTGGCTTTGAATTCTCTTTATTAATCACCTTTTTAATGTGAGACCCCACAAGCTGGGGAACAGCCCAGAGGATAGCATCTGTAATGAGCCCATTGTCCTTGGTATGAGCTTCATGACAGTGAGTGGCTTGGTATCAATAATGCAGTACTTTACCCAGACTAACGGTATTTCTATTCACGCTAATGTGGCTGGTGGTGTGTCGGGTACCCTGCCTGGCATCCAGGACCGTGGAAGGGGAGAGGAGAGATGGTGAGATGCCACCACAGCCATTAACGCTGAGATGGGAGATCTACATCTCTTATAAAAAAGTCAATCTTGAGTTATGTTTCAATGTGTGTGTGTTCATGTGTGTGTGAGAGAGAGAGTGCATGTGTGTATCCATCCTGTTGTTTGAGCATGTTTGTTAGGAAGCTGTTATTAATGACTAGAACTGGGAGTCAGGTGGCTGAGCGGTTAGGGAATTGGGCTAGTAAATAGACGGTTGCCGGATCGATTCCCGGCTGTGCCAAATGACGTTGTGTCCTTGGGCAAGGCACCTCACCCTACTTGCCTCGGGGGGAATGTCTCTGTACTTACTGTAAGTCGCTCTGGATAAGAGCGTCTGCTAAATGACTAGATGTAAATGTAGGACTATCAGATGAGATCCTGAGGTTTTGAGGCTCAGAAGTTCTCAGGATCTATGTTTCTGAGATTCAAAATATTTTGTTTACTTTTGAAGTTCTAAAGTACAGAGGTTCTGAGGTTTTGGGGTTCTGAAATGCGGACACCCCAAAAGTAGAATTCTAACCTTACCAGTGCTGGCCTACACTGTCTTTCTAACCTCCACAGCCATGAAACCACTTCTAAAATGTGCTTGATTTTCAAGGGATCCCACCCTTGAAGTCCAGTAACCTGGTGCCAGATTGCTTGAATGAGAAGTCAAGCTTGAAGAGGATACTAAACATGACATGCATGTTAGAAGCCATGCTCAAGATGCCACATTCATACATATTTCAAGGTCATGCTCATTTGAGATGTGCTTCAGTTGGTGTGGTGTGGGGGTAATACCAGGAACCTTCCCTTTCCAGGTAAGTGACAATGTGCTGATAACTTCTATTGGTATGTTTTAGACCTACTAGGATACCGGTATTTAAGTATACAGATGACTTCCCACAGTCTATAAGTTTTATGTCTTTCAAAGCAATTATGGCTGCAGTTTGTCGTAGGTATGCAACAATTGCCTCCTACATTGGTCATTCGAGCATAGGGGGAGAGAGATATAGATATCAAGAAAGAGAGAGATAAACAGAAAGAAAAGATAGCCTGGTGAAGCTAAAACATGGCAGGCTCTCTCTGAGATGTGGGGTTCCCTCTTGCATACAGAATACCCTTCCTTCATTAACAATCCATGAACACTATCTCTCGCTCTCTCCTCTCTCTATCTCTCTATGTCGCTCTCCCTCTCTGCCTCCGTCTCTCTCTTTCTCCATCTCTCTCCCTCTCTGTCTTTCTCTTCTTCTTCCTCTTCCTCTCTCTCTCTCTATCTCTCTCTCTCTCTCTCCCACATTACGCTATTAAAAAGAACCCGTTCAGTACAAACTTGTTGATTATCATGAGTGTTTTCCTAAAACCCATCTCAAGCCACATTGTTTTGATATTCCATGTTACCCGGCCATGAAGAAAGGGAGCGATGATTGACAGGGGATATTAACATGACTGTCAGTGGCTCCAAACATGCCCAGCGGCGTGCCGTCGCCACCTACGCGCGGGCAGCCATTTGCCCTGCTACACACCCTCCGTCAGGTCTGCTTGCTGTTTACGCGTCAGTCTGGGTTTACTCGGCAGGATGGTAACCACGGCGGCACCCCCCACCCTTGCCCCCCTTCCACTGACACACACAAACGAACACACACACGCTCTTCCTGTTCTCTGAGGACATCCCTATAGGCTGTTGTGGTGTTGGCACTCGCACACCTGTAGGTGTTTGAGTCAGCCTCTGCTTGAAACAGCCAGAACACACAATGCTTTTCATGAATGGGGTGCATGTGAGTGTCGGTAGCATTTCGCATGCACATAAGACCCTTATTAGTATTTCACATGGCTTTACAAAAGCCTACCTTATGGGTTAGAGATTTGGGGAGTGGGGGAGACTCGAAATATACAAAGTGAAACAAACAGGAGGTCATGGAGAAAAGCAGGGGTGGGGGCAGTGGGGGCAGGTGGGGTGGTGGGGTTTATGGTTGACGTCATTTCTGAAATCAATTGGGTTTCATGGACCGGGCAGCTCTCAATGAAAACAAGGCCGGCATGAGGCGAATGATGTTGCCATGACAACAGGCTGAGCGCTCAGCCTGGCCCCGGTAGCATCTTCAGGCGCACGGCGGCGGCGGTACCCAGACGCAGGGGGGTTAACCTCTTAACTGGCGGAAGCAAGCTGCAAGTCTCAGATGAGATCATGGGAAAATCTTTTTTTTTCTTTTTTTTTCATGGATGGGGGCGGGGGAAAGGCACGAGTGCTTTCGTTCGGCGAGGGTGTCGGTTAGGCTGGACCTCAGCCTGGAGGGGGAGCAAACATGGCATGGGGGGAGGGGGGTTGTCGGGGGGGGTGGGGGGGCTTATTACCATCCAAGTCCGACCATGGCCAACTACAGAAGATACAAGAGAGACAAACACAAACAGATTAACACAGGGCACAGAACGAACATAAACAAAAACAATCACACACACACACACAATAAACACAGAATAACACACACACAAAAGGAGCAGGTTCAGGCCAATCAGAAACATGACTGGAGAGAGAGAGAAAGAGAGAGAGAACATGGCAACATCAATAGCAACAGCATGGGGGGGCGTCGAGGAGCACAATGACACCCTGCCTGTCTTTACTTCCTGGAGTAGAGGCATGCACACTCATGGACAGGCTGGTGGGATGCTGAAGCCTGTGGTGGGGTCCTATCAGGGAGCACTCTGTATTGATTCTCCTTCTGTAAGAACAATCCACTCCTTGAACTTCCATCATACCTGATATTTAGTCCTGGGGGGTTTGTGTGTGTGCGTGCGTGCGTGTGTGTGTGTGGGTGGGTGGGGGTTACATGGACATGGAATGTGCATCCAGGTTTATCTCTCATCTTTGTCATCATCATTAAAACCCCAACCATCATCCTCATCTTCACTGTCACCATTAATCATAACCATCATCTTCATCAACACAATCATCATTGTCAAAATCATCCCGCTCATCATCATATTCATCATCAAGATCATGTACAATCTTGACCAGCTCCTCCAACACAACCCTGTATGGTCAAGGGGACTATACTACTGTATATCTATGGATTTGTAATATCTATGGATTTGCAATATCTTCAGTGTGAGCAGGGTTTCCTGGTAAGTGTTCTAACCACACATGTTGACACCAATCCAATAGGGGCAGTGATCCAGGGAACAATACAGTATGGTATGTGACTGTAGCTAGTCTCATGTCACACATCTGCTATATGCAAATACTACTTTGCACGTTGGGATAAGTCCCTGCTCCTCTACATTAACACCTTGTCTTATCAACAGGGGATCTGAGCATAGAGGATCCACTTTCACACACACACAAACTCACCCACACACACACTCCAACATGCACACACACACACACGTAAACAAACACATACACACTGGGAGGTGAGAGATCTCAGCCTTAATGCTTGGGGGTGAGTAAAGACTAGGAGCCTAGGCATAAGAGCAGAGAGGCTTAGGGATCAAAGTCAAGCAGCCTCACCCCCCTCCCCCCTCGACGCTGTGCAGGTGAACAGTGGGTTTGCCGTGTCCGCCATCACCATCATCAGAGGAACAGGAGGAGGAGGGGTAGAGAGGAGGTGGGAGGCCCATGGTACAACCTCTTTGAACACTATTAAAGAAGTGGCTGTCATCTCACACCCCACCAAAGGGGTGGTTTTAATTCCTTCTCTGCAGATCTCCTCCCAGGCCGAGCACAGGGTGCAAAGTCTGTCTGTGTGTGTGTGCGTCTCACGTCCTCTCTTTACACTCACATAGCACATGCACAAAAGCATATTCTACACATGTATTTCCCTTAACGACCCTCTCTCACACACAAACACATCCACGCGCACGCACACACAGAGAAAGGAAATATGCAGGAAAAGTTGGCTGCATACTGACTTGAGTACAAGTAAGGCGAGATGGACCAAGGACAAAGCACAACCCCCCCCTCCCCCCTTTCACCCCCTTCCTCCTCTGCCTCCGTTTGTTAAAAATGTAAATAGCAGAGAGGGGCTGGGATTAAATGTCTGGAGAAACAATTAACTATCGATTAGATCAACAGTCCAGAGCTGACTTTTTTTGCTGTTTCATCTGGAGCATACCTCACTCAGAGAAGGATAAAGCCAATTATCTACGACTTCAAACTGGCACTGGGTATAGGAAAACAGACAGGTAGAGAGAGATAACATGTATATAAATACCATATTCATCTATGTAGGTCATAGTGGCAGACAGAACAATCACAACCTCCGTCTGCAGATTTTCTTCCGTTTTTTGGAAGACTTGTCAGTGTTAAAAACAACTCTGACATCACACATACACATGTACACACACAATCACAAACACACACACATCAGACAATGCTATTCCTGGAACTGCTACATTGGGAGATGATCTGCTTGTGAACACCACTCTTCAGAAGGAGGAGATTGGGACGGTAAGATGTCTCCGAATATGTTAGTGTTTGTAAGCAGCCAGTGTGACGTGACCTCTCCCCTAAGCTTGTCACACATCCATTCACGGCAATAATCTGGCAGGCCTGAAGATGATCTTTCCTGTCTGTTATAGGTACAGAAATTCTAGAAGGGACAACTAACAATATTTCTCATTGTTTGTGACAGGTGTTAATAAGAATTCATTGAAGCATGCTAAGGTGAAGGAACATTCACCAAGTAAAGCTATGCGTTGGGAAAACAACTTTAAATGCCAGACAGCTTCAAATTGGTCATATTAAATGTAGGCCTATTTTTCACTTATTTATAATGGTCGAAGATTTCCTCATGAATTCAAGGTCATTTTATCAGTTCATCCCAGCCACAGTGTGACGTTTGCGTGCGTAATTGGGGAAATGCTTAGGCTACAATATGTTCGATCTCATCTATAGATAAGCAGCCTGGCTATTATGTGCGTAATAAGACCAGAAGCATACGATTCAAGAACATATGAAGGGCAATATTGTAGTTGCAGTTTGGACTGACATAGGCTAGGTCATTTGTTAAGGGATTCCTCCAGGTTCCCCTCTGTGTAGTGTATAGGCTATAATAGCAAATGTCACATTTGATCATTTGTAACACAAAAAAGGTATTTATTAATTTGACAATAGTGTAGGCTATCTAAGACCCAGTGTCTCAATTTATCGCGTATTTGGAAATGGAGCACGTCATTGTTAACTAGAAAAAGATTAAGGACAATTGTTGATTTGAAAAGATTTGGTTGTTTTTAAGTTTGAGACGTAATTTTAGACGTAGCCTTTTGATTGTGCGGACAATAAATACATTAAAAACAAATGTATGATTGTATTTGTCGAGCATGAATCACTGGTTATTGTCATTGTGCTTTATTTGGAAACAAAAGATAGGGGAACTTTGGTGAGACCATTGTAATGACTTTTCCACATACGCGGCCGAGCGCCCTTACCCTTGCCGCTCTGGAAGAATAGGGATCCTCGAATAGATTCCAAATCACCGGTTGCCACTTTTTCCAGCGGCTGATATTACCGTCCGCGACCACGTCCTCAATTCCGAGTCTTTTCCCTATCTCTTCATCGTCATCTCCAGTATCAACATTTAACTCAAACACGTCGAGCGCCTCCTCTGCGTCCCTGTGCTGCCGATATGACATCCAGCAGCAAGGCTCCACGTCCGTCTCATCGATGCCCCAGAAGGACAACTCTTCCTCGAACAACGGACCACAGACATCTGCCGGGCAGTGAAGTTTCCCGGTTCGATAGTAGTTGAGCACATATGCAAAAACCCCAGGGTGGCGGTCGAAAAAGTATTCGTTGGTCCTCGCGTTGTACTCGATGAAGCCGGGGACTTGTTGCAGCTGATCCAAAACGGACTCGATGTCAGAATCGGAGGCGAGAAGGGCCAGCCGTGTCCCCGGAAGGGTCTTTAGGGTTGTCTTGTACGTTTCGTGCCTGGTTCCCCCAACGTTGAGGATTATCCTCTCGTTGTCGTCAAACTTGCCCATCGCTCTGTATAAGACATGACTTGATAAAGAAAGTATCGAATGTAGACCAGAGTAACAACGAGCACAGTGCACACCCAGTTCGTTAAGAAATCTCCAGAACTCGTTAGATTTAACCCGGGCGCATCCACATTCAGCCACCAGGTGCTTCCATGACGCTTAGTGTTATACGAGCGTAAAAGGGGAGCATTAATCTTTCCGCCTGTCAGTTCCCCACTAGTTGTTCCTTATGTGAATGCTCTCCAACAGTATAGCACCAGATACAAGCTGCTTGTGTGCCTCGGGGATCCTGTTCTCTCCTCCCCTCGCGCCCCTCCGACAGGTGAAGTCACACGGAACAGCTCATTCGCTCATTGATCATGTCACCGTCAGACTTGTGCCCTCTTTGGGAAAGTCATCACTCCACCGTGGTGTATGAGGGGCGCGCGGACCTGGGTTTGGTTCGATCTTTCCTTGGAATGAGCGTCTTCCTCGTGAAACGACATCTACCCAGGGGACACACCCTCCCTCGCTCTCCGTGTCTTAATTCAGGCTGGGTTTCTATAGTGCTAACTCGTTGCATTCCTCTAACACGTGCTTTGTTTGTATTCATCACAGAAAGCCAAGCACAACTTTGCTTTAAAGCTAATGCAATCGGGGTTGAATGTGCGCGTCCTCAACAGGTCAACGCGGCTAAGCGCATGTGTTGGCATCCTCTCCTACTGGACTCAATAGATTAACCTCAAAGTTGCACGCAAAAAATATCTATAAAAAATGAAAATATGTATTTAATCACTTTGTTCAATTTCACACAGCCAGTCGGTGGAGGAGGATGCGAAGAATCCAACCCTCTCGCGTCAGAAAGGAGCTGTCCATTCAGCACCAGAAGTTGCTTCCCTAAAATTCACAAGGCGAGAAGCATTGGACATTGCAAGCTCAGACTGTGGTGGTTTATTTAGAGTCTCTTCTGGAATGTTTGACTTTGGATCTCGAACTAGGAACGTCGTATAAAAGACAACGAATGTGTTTTCCCACCATAACTGCTTCCCAAACGTATTAACATTTCGAAAGATGATATGGGGTAATTATTTCATCAACTCACACTAATCTGGAGACATTTTTTCGGATTTAGAGTCATCATAGAGCCATTAAAACAGAGGTCACCATTTCTGACGGCCGTCAGAATATGTGACCCACAAAAAAAAAAGATCTGTTATTTTATTTAAGAATTTGTGTTCCCACCGTAACTAATTCCCAAACTTATTAAAATTTCGAAAGATGGTATGGGGTAGTTATTTCATCAAGTCACACTAATCTGGAGCAATTTTTTCAGATTTAGAGTCATCATAGAGCCATTAAAACAGAGGTCACCCTTTCTGACGGCCGTCGGAATGTGTGACCCACCCAACTAATAAAAATGATTTTTTTTATGATGGTGTTTTCCCACCGTAACTGCTTCCCAAAGGTATTAAAATTTCGAGAGATGGTATGGGGTAGTTATTCATCAAGTAACACTAATCTGGAGACATTTTTTCGGATTTACAGTCACCATAGAGCCATTAAAACAGAGGTCACCATTTCTGAAGGCCGTCAGAATATGTGACCCACAAAAAAAAAAAGATCTGTTATTTTATTTAAAAATTTGTGTTCCCACCGTAACTGCTTCCCGAACGTATTACATTTCGAAAGATGGTATGGGCTAATAATTTCATCAAGTCATACTAATACGGAGCTATTTTTTCGGATTTAGAGTCATCATAGGGCCATTAAAACAGAGGTCACCATTACTGACGGCCGTCAGAATGTGTGACCCACAACAAAATATTTTTTAAGAATTTGTGTTCCCACAGTAACTGCTTCCCAAAGGTATTGATACTTCGAAAGACAGTTTGGGGTAGTTATTTCATCAATTTAAACTAATCTGTAGCCATTCTTTCAGATTTAGAGTATTCATAGAGCCATTAGAACAGAGGTCACCATTTCTGACGGCCGTCAGAATGTGTGACCCCACAACAAAAGATTTTTAAAGAATGTGTTTTCCCACCGTAACTGCTTCCCAAACGTATTACATTTCGAAAGATGGTATGGGCTAATAATTTCATCAAGTCATACTAATCCGGAGCTATTTTTTCGGATTTAGAGTCATCATAGGGCCATTAAAACAGAGGTCACCATTACTGACGGCCGTCAGAATGTGTAACCCAAAACAAAATATTTTTTAAGAATGTGTGTTCCCACAGTAACTGCTTCCCAAAGGTATTGATACTAAGAAAGACAGTTTGGGGTAGTTATTTCATCAATTTAAACTAATCTGTAGCCATTCTTTCAGATTTAGAGTATTCATAGAACCATTAGAACAGAGGTCACCATTTCTGACGGCCGTCAGAATGTGTGACCCCACAACAAAAGATTTTTAAAGAATGTGTTTTCCCACCGTAACTGCTTCCCGAACGTATTACATTTCGAAAGATGGTATGGGCTAATAATTTCATAAAGTCATACTAATCCGGAGCTATTTTTTCGGATTTAGAGTCATCATAGAGCCATTAAAACAGAGGTCACCATTTCTGACGGCCGTCAGAATGTGTGACCCACCAAAAAAATAAAAAATACATTTAAGAATGTTTGTTCCCTCTGTAACTAATTCCCAAATGTATTAATACTCCGGAAGATGGTTTGGGGTTGTTATTTTATGCATTTAACACTAATCTGGAGCCATTTTTCCGATTTAGAGTCATCATAGAGCCATTACCACATAGGTCACCATTTCCTACGGCCGTCAGAATGTGCGACCCACCAAAAAAATAAAACGATTTTTTGAGAATGTGTGTTCCCTCCATAACCTATTCCCAAATGTATTAACTTCGAAAGAGGGTTAAGGGTTGTTATTTCATCAATTTAACACTCATCTGGAGCCATTTTTCCGATTTATAGTCATCATAAACCCATTACCACATAGGTCACCATATCTGACGGCTGTCAGAATGTGTGACCCACCAAAAAATAAAAAATACATTTAAGAATGTTTGTTCCCTCTGTAACTAATTCCCAAATGTATTAATACTCCGGAAGATGGTTTGGGGTTGTTATTTTATGCATTTAACACTAATCTGGAGCCATTTTTCCGATTTAGAGTCATCATAGAGCCATTACCACATAGGTCACCATTTCCTACGGCCGTCAGAATGTGCGACCCACCAAAAAAATAAAACGATTTTTTGAGAATGTGTGTTCCCTCCATAACCTATTCCCAAATGTATTAACTTCGAAAGAGGGTTAAGGGTTGTTATTTCATCAATTTAACACTCATCTGGAGCCATTTTTCCGATTTATAGTCATCATAAACCCATTACCACATAGGTCACCATATCTGACGGCTGTCAGAATGTGTGACCCACCAAAAAATAAAACGATTTTTTAAGAATGTGTGTTCCCTCCGTAACTGCTTCCCAAATGTATTAAATTCGAAAGATGGTTTGGGGTAGTTATTTAATCAATTTAACACTAATCTGGAGCCATTTTTTCCGATTTAGAGTCTTCCTAGAGCCATTACCACATAGGTCACCATTTTTGACGGCCGTCAGAATGTGTGACCCACCAAAAAAATAAAATGTTTTTTTAAGAATGTTTGTTCCCTGCGTAACCTATTCCCAAATGTATTAACTTCGTAGATGGTTTGGGGTTGTTATTTTATCAATTTAACACTAATCTGGAGTCATATTTCCGATTTGGAGTCATCATACAGCCATTACCACATAGGTCACCATTTCTGACGGCCGTCAGAAAATGTGACCCACCAACTAAATAAAACGATTTTTTAAGAATGTGTGTTCCCTCCGTAACCTATTCCCAAATGTATTAACTTCGAAAGAGCGTTAAGGGTTGTTATTTCATCAATTTAACACTAATCTGGAGCCATTTTTCCGATTTATAGTCATCATAGACCCATTACCACATAGGTCACCATTTCTGACGGCTGTCAGAATGTGTGACCCACCAAAACTTAAAACGAGTTTTTAAGAATGTGTGTTCCCTCCGTAACTGCTTCCCAAATGTATTAAAACTTCGAAAGATGGTTTGGGGTAATTATTTCATCAATTCACACTCATCTGGAGCAATTTTTTCCGAATTAGAATCATCATAGAGCCATAACCACGTAGGTCACCATTTCTGACGGCCGTCAGAATGTGTGACCCACCAAAAAAATATAAAAATAATTTTAAAATGTGTGTTCCCTCTGTAACCTATTCCCAAATGTATTAATACTCCAAAAGGTGGTTTGGGGTTGTTATTTTATCCATTTAACACTAATCTGGAGCCATTTTTCCGATTTATAGTAATCATATAGCCATTACCACATAGGTCACCATTTCTGACGGCCGTCAGAATGTGTGACCCACCAAAAAATAAAACGATTTTTTAAGAATGTTTGTTCCCTCCGTAAATGCGTCCCAAATGTATTAACTTCGAAAGAGGGTTAAGGGTTGTTATTTCATCAATTTAACACTCATCCGGAGCCATTTTTCCGATTTATAGTCATCATAGACCCAATACCACATAGGTCATCCGGACACTCATCCGGAGCGTTAAGGGTTGTTATTTCATCAATTTAACACTAATCTGGAGCCATTTTTCCGATTTATAGTCATCATAGACCCAATACCACATAGGTCACCATTTCTGACGGCGTCAGAATGTGTGACCCACCAAAAAAATAAAAAATACATTTAAGAATGTGTGTTCCCTCTCTAACTAATTCACAAATGTATTTATACTCCAAAAGATGGTTTGGTGTTGTTATTTTATCCTTTTAACAATAATATGGAGTCATTTTTTCCGATTTAGAGTAATCATATTGCCATTACCACGTAGGTCACCATTTCTGACGGCCGTCAGAATGTGTGACCCACAAAAAATAAAACGATTTTTTAAGAATGTGTGTTCCCTCCGTAACTGCTTCCCAAATGTATTAACTTCGTAGATGGTTTGGGGTAGTTATTTCATCAATTCACTATCATCTGGAGCAATTTTTTCCGAATTAGAATCATCATCGAGCCATTGCCATAGAAGTCACCATTTCTGACGGCCGTCTGAATGTGTGACCCACCCAAAAAATAAAATGATTTTTAAGAATGTTTGTTCCCTCCGTAACCTATTCCCAAATGTATTAACTTCGAAAGAGCGTTAAGGGTTGTTATTTCATCAATTTAACACTAATCTGGAGCCATTTTTTCCGATTTCGAGTAATCATATTGCCATTACCACATAGGTCACCATTTCTGACGGCCGTCAGAATGTGTGACCCACCAAAAAAATAAAAAATACATTTAAGAATGTGTGTTCCCTCTCTAAATAATTCACAAATGTATTTATACTCCAAAAGATGGTTTGACGTTGTTATTTTATCCTTTTAACAATAATCTGGAGCCATTTTTTCCGATTTAGAGTAATCATATTGCCATTACCACGTAGGTCACCATTTCTGACGGCCGTCAGAATGTGTGACCCACAAAAAATAAAACGATTTTTTAAGAATATGTGTGTTCCCTCCGTAACTGCTTCCCAAATGTATTTACATTTCGAAAGATGGTTTGGGGTAGTTATTTAATCAATTCACACTAATATGGAGCCATTTTTTCCGATTTAGAGTAATCATATTGCCATTACCACGTAGGTCACCATTTCTGACGGCCGTCAGAATATGTGACCCACCAACTAAATAAAATGATTTTTTAAGAATGTTTGTTCCCTCCTTAACCTATTCCCAAATGTATTAACTTCGAAAGAGGGTTAAGGGTTGTTATTTCATCAATTTAACAATAATCTCGAGCAATTTTTCCGATTTATAGTCATCATAGACCCATTACCACATAGGTCACCATTTCTGACGGCTGTCAGAATGTGTGACCCACCAAAAAATAAAACGATTTTTTAAGAATATGTGTGTTCCCTCCGTAACTGCTTCCCAAATGTATTTACATTTCGAAAGATGGTTTGGGGTAGTTATTTAATCAATTCACACTAATATGGAGCCATTTTTCCGATTTATAGTCATCCTAGAGCCATTGCCACAGAGGTCACCATTTCTGACGGCCGTCAGAATGTGTGACCCACCCAAAAAATGAAACGATTTTTTAAGAATTTGTGTTCCCTCCGTAACTGCTTCCCAAATGTATTAAATTCGAAAGATGGTTTGGGGTAGTTATTTAATCAATTTAACACTAATCTGGAGCCATTTCTTCCGATTTAGAGTCATCCTAGAGCCATTACCACATAGGTCACCATTTCTGACGGCCGTCAGAATGTGTGACCCAGCAACAAAATAAAATGATTTTTTAAGAATGTGTTTTCCCTGCGTAACCTATTCCCAAATGTATTAACTTCGTAGATGGTTTGGGGTTGTTATTTTATCAATTTAACACTAATCTGGAGCCATATTTCCGATTTAGAGTCATCCTAGAGCTATTACGACATAGGTCACCATTTCTGACGGCCGTCAGAATGTGTGACCCACCCAAAAAATAAAATGATTTTTAAGAATGTTTGTTCCCTCCGTAACCTATTCCCAAATGTATTAACTTCGAAAGAGCGTTAAGGGTTGTTATTTCATCAATTTAACACTAATCTGGAGCCATTTTTTCCGATTTCGAGTAATCATATTGCCATTACCACATAGGTCACCATTTCTGACGGCCGTCAGAATGTGTGACCCACCAAAAAAATAAAAAATACATTTAAGAATGTGTGTTCCCTCTCTAAATAATTCACAAATGTATTTATACTCCAAAAGATGGTTTGGTGTTGTTATTTTATCCTTTTAACAATAATCTGGAGCCATTTTTTCCGATTTAGAGTAATCATATTGCCATTACCACGTAGGTCACCATTTCTGACGGCCGTCAGAATGTGTGACCCACAAAAAATAAAACGATTTTTTAAGAATATGTGTGTTCCCTCCGTAACTGCTTCCCAAATGTATTTACATTTCGAAAGATGGTTTGGGGTAGTTATTTAATCAATTCACACTAATATGGAGCCATTTTTTCCGATTTAGAGTCTTCCTAGAGCCATTACCACATAGGTCACCATTTCTGACGGCCGTCAGAATGTGTGACCCACCCAAAAAATAAAATGATTTTTTAAGAATGTGTGTTCCCTGCGTAACCTATTCCCAAATGTATTAACTTCGTAGATGGTTTGGGGTTGTTATTTTATCAATTTAACACTAATCTGGAGCCATATTTCCGATTTAGAGTCATCATACAGCCATTACCACATAGGTCACCATTTCTGACGGCCGTCAGAATATGTGACCCACCAACTAAATAAAATGATTTTTTAAGAATGTTTGTTCCCTCCTTAACCTATTCCCAAATGTATTAACTTCGAAAGAGGGTTAAGGGTTGTTATTTCATCAATTTAACAATAATCTCGAGCAATTTTTCCGATTTATAGTCATCATAGACCCATTACCACATAGGTCACCATTTCTGACGGCTGTCAGAATGTGTGACCCACCAAAAAATAAAACGATTTTTTAAGAATATGTGTGTTCCCTCCGTAACTGCTTCCCAAATGTATTTACATTTCGAAAGATGGTTTGGGGTAGTTATTTAATCAATTCACACTAATATGGAGCCATTTTTCCGATTTATAGTCATCCTAGAGCCATTGCCACAGAGGTCACCATTTCTGACGGCCGTCAGAATGTGTGACCCACCCAAAAAATGAAACGATTTTTTAAGAATTTGTGTTCCCTCCGTAACTGCTTCCCAAATGTATTAAATTCGAAAGATGGTTTGGGGTAGTTATTTAATCAATTTAACACTAATCTGGAGCCATTTCTTCCGATTTAGAGTCATCCTAGAGCCATTACCACATAGGTCACCATTTCTGACGGCCGTCAGAATGTGTGACCCAGCAACAAAATAAAATGATTTTTTAAGAATGTGTTTTCCCTGCGTAACCTATTCCCAAATGTATTAACTTCGTAGATGGTTTGGGGTTGTTATTTTATCAATTTAACACTAATCTGGAGCCATATTTCCGATTTAGAGTCATCCTAGAGCTATTACGACATAGGTCACCATTTCTGACGGCCGTCAGAATGTGTGACCCACCCAAAAAATAAAATGATTTTTAAGAATGTTTGTTCCCTCCGTAACCTATTCCCAAATGTATTAACTTCGAAAGAGCGTTAAGGGTTGTTATTTCATCAATTTAACACTAATCTGGAGCCATTTTTTCCGATTTCGAGTAATCATATTGCCATTACCACATAGGTCACCATTTCTGACGGCCGTCAGAATGTGTGACCCACCAAAAAAATAAAAAATACATTTAAGAATGTGTGTTCCCTCTCTAAATAATTCACAAATGTATTTATACTCCAAAAGATGGTTTGGTGTTGTTATTTTATCCTTTTAACAATAATCTGGAGCCATTTTTTCCGATTTAGAGTAATCATATTGCCATTACCACGTAGGTCACCATTTCTGACGGCCGTCAGAATGTGTGACCCACAAAAAATAAAACGATTTTTTAAGAATATGTGTGTTCCCTCCGTAACTGCTTCCCAAATGTATTTACATTTCGAAAGATGGTTTGGGGTAGTTATTTAATCAATTCACACTAATATGGAGCCATTTTTTCCGATTTAGAGTAATCATATTGCCATTACCACGTAGGTCACCATTTCTGACGGCCGTCAGAATATGTGACCCACCAACTAAATAAAATGATTTTTTAAGAATGTTTGTTCCCTCCTTAACCTATTCCCAAATGTATTAACTTCGAAAGAGGGTTAAGGGTTGTTATTTCATCAATTTAACAATAATCTCGAGCAATTTTTCCGATTTATAGTCATCATAGACCCATTACCACATAGGTCACCATTTCTGACGGCTGTCAGAATGTGTGACCCACCAAAAAATAAAACGATTTTTTAAGAATATGTGTGTTCCCTCCGTAACTGCTTCCCAAATGTATTTACATTTCGAAAGATGGTTTGGGGTAGTTATTTAATCAATTCACACTAATATGGAGCCATTTTTCCGATTTATAGTCATCCTAGAGCCATTGCCACAGAGGTCACCATTTCTGACGGCCGTCAGAATGTGTGACCCACCCAAAAAATGAAACGATTTTTTAAGAATTTGTGTTCCCTCCGTAACTGCTTCCCAAATGTATTAAATTCGAAAGATGGTTTGGGGTAGTTATTTAATCAATTTAACACTAATCTGGAGCCATTTCTTCCGATTTAGAGTCATCCTAGAGCCATTACCACATAGGTCACCATTTCTGACGGCCGTCAGAATGTGTGACCCAGCAACAAAATAAAATGATTTTTTAAGAATGTGTTTTCCCTGCGTAACCTATTCCCAAATGTATTAACTTCGTAGATGGTTTGGGGTTGTTATTTTATCAATTTAACACTAATCTGGAGCCATATTTCCGATTTAGAGTCATCCTAGAGCTATTACGACATAGGTCACCATTTCTGACGGCCGTCAGAATGTGTGACCCACCCAAAAAATAAAATGATTTTTAAGAATGTTTGTTCCCTCCGTAACCTATTCCCAAATGTATTAACTTCGAAAGAGCGTTAAGGGTTGTTATTTCATCAATTTAACACTAATCTGGAGCCATTTTTTCCGATTTCGAGTAATCATATTGCCATTACCACATAGGTCACCATTTCTGACGGCCGTCAGAATGTGTGACCCACCAAAAAAATAAAAAATACATTTAAGAATGTGTGTTCCCTCTCTAAATAATTCACAAATGTATTTATACTCCAAAAGATGGTTTGGTGTTGTTATTTTATCCTTTTAACAATAATCTGGAGCCATTTTTTCCGATTTAGAGTAATCATATTGCCATTACCACGTAGGTCACCATTTCTGACGGCCGTCAGAATGTGTGACCCACAAAAAATAAAACGTTTTTTTAAGAATATGTGTGTTCCCTCCGTAACTGCTTCCCAAATGTATTTACATTTCGAAAGATGGTTTGGGGTAGTTATTTAATCAATTCACACTAATATGGAGCCATTTTTTCCGATTTAGAGTCTTCCTAGAGCCATTACCACATAGGTCACCATTTCTGACGGCCGTCAGAATGTGTGACCCACCCAAAAAATAAAATGATTTTTTAAGAATGTTTGTTCCCTGCGTAACCTATTCCCAAATGTATTAACTTCGTAGATGGTTTGGGGTTGTTATTTTATCAATTTAACACTAATCTGGAGCCATATTTCCGATTTAGAGTCATCATACAGCCATTACCACATAGGTCACCATTTCTGACGGCCGTCAGAATGTGTGACCCACCAAAAAAATAAAATGATTTTTTAAGAATGTTTGTTCCCCGCGTAACCTATTCCCAAATATATTAACTTCGTAGATGGTTTGGGGTTGTTATTTTATCAATTTAACACTAATCTGGAGCCATATTTTCGATTTAGAGTCATCATACAGCCATTACCACATAGGTCACCATTTCTGACGGCCGTCAGAATATGTGACCCACCAACTAAATAAAATGATTTTTTAAGAATGTTTGTTCCCTCCGTAACCTATTCCCAAATGTATTAACTTCGAAAGAGGGTTAAGGGTTGTTATTTCATCAATTTAACACTCATCCGGAGCAATTTTTTTCCGATTTGGAGTCATCATAGACCCATTACCACATAGGTCACCATTTCTGACGGCTGTCAGAATGTGTGACCCACCAAAAAATAAAACGATTTTTTAAGAATATGTGTGTTCCCTCCGTAACTGCTTCCCAAATGTATTTACATTTCGAAAGATGGTTTGGGGTAGTTATTTAATCAATTCACACTAATATGGAGCCATTTTTTCCGATTTAGAGTAATCATATTGCCATTACCACGTAGGTCACCATTTCTGACGGCCGTCAGAATATGTGACCCACCAACTAAATAAAATGATTTTTTAAGAATGTTTGTTCCCTCCTTAACCTATTCCCAAATGTATTAACTTCGAAAGAGGGTTAAGGGTTGTTATTTCATCAATTTAACAATAATCTCGAGCAATTTTTCCGATTTATAGTCATCATAGACCCATTACCACATAGGTCACCATTTCTGACGGCTGTCAGAATGTGTGACCCACCAAAAAATAAAACGATTTTTTAAGAATATGTGTGTTCCCTCCGTAACTGCTTCCCAAATGTATTTACATTTCGAAAGATGGTTTGGGGTAGTTATTTAATCAATTCACACTAATATGGAGCCATTTTTCCGATTTATAGTCATCCTAGAGCCATTGCCACAGAGGTCACCATTTCTGACGGCCGTCAGAATGTGTGACCCACCCAAAAAATGAAACGATTTTTTAAGAATTTGTGTTCCCTCCGTAACTGCTTCCCAAATGTATTAAATTCGAAAGATGGTTTGGGGTAGTTATTTAATCAATTTAACACTAATCTGGAGCCATTTCTTCCGATTTAGAGTCATCCTAGAGCCATTACCACATAGGTCACCATTTCTGACGGCCGTCAGAATGTGTGACCCAGCAACAAAATAAAATGATTTTTTAAGAATGTGTTTTCCCTGCGTAACCTATTCCCAAATGTATTAACTTCGTAGATGGTTTGGGGTTGTTATTTTATCAATTTAACACTAATCTGGAGCCATATTTCCGATTTAGAGTCATCCTAGAGCTATTACGACATAGGTCACCATTTCTGACGGCCGTCAGAATGTGTGACCCACCCAAAAAATAAAATGATTTTTAAGAATGTTTGTTCCCTCCGTAACCTATTCCCAAATGTATTAACTTCGAAAGAGCGTTAAGGGTTGTTATTTCATCAATTTAACACTAATCTGGAGCCATTTTTTCCGATTTCGAGTAATCATATTGCCATTACCACATAGGTCACCATTTCTGACGGCCGTCAGAATGTGTGACCCACCAAAAAAATAAAAAATACATTTAAGAATGTGTGTTCCCTCTCTAAATAATTCACAAATGTATTTATACTCCAAAAGATGGTTTGGTGTTGTTATTTTATCCTTTTAACAATAATCTGGAGCCATTTTTTCCGATTTAGAGTAATCATATTGCCATTACCACGTAGGTCACCATTTCTGACGGCCGTCAGAATGTGTGACCCACAAAAAATAAAACGTTTTTTTAAGAATATGTGTGTTCCCTCCGTAACTGCTTCCCAAATGTATTTACATTTCGAAAGATGGTTTGGGGTAGTTATTTAATCAATTCACACTAATATGGAGCCATTTTTTCCGATTTAGAGTCTTCCTAGAGCCATTACCACATAGGTCACCATTTCTGACGGCCGTCAGAATGTGTGACCCACCCAAAAAATAAAATGATTTTTTAAGAATGTTTGTTCCCTGCGTAACCTATTCCCAAATGTATTAACTTCGTAGATGGTTTGGGGTTGTTATTTTATCAATTTAACACTAATCTGGAGCCATATTTCCGATTTAGAGTCATCATACAGCCATTACCACATAGGTCACCATTTCTGACGGCCGTCAGAATGTGTGACCCACCAAAAAAATAAAATGATTTTTTAAGAATGTTTGTTCCCCGCGTAACCTATTCCCAAATATATTAACTTCGTAGATGGTTTGGGGTTGTTATTTTATCAATTTAACACTAATCTGGAGCCATATTTTCGATTTAGAGTCATCATACAGCCATTACCACATAGGTCACCATTTCTGACGGCCGTCAGAATATGTGACCCACCAACTAAATAAAATGATTTTTTAAGAATGTTTGTTCCCTCCGTAACCTATTCCCAAATGTATTAACTTCGAAAGAGGGTTAAGGGTTGTTATTTCATCAATTTAACACTCATCCGGAGCAATTTTTTTCCGATTTGGAGTCATCATAGACCCATTACCACATAGGTCACCATTTCTGACGGCTGTCAGAATGTGTGACCCACCAAAAAATAAAACGATTTTTTAAGAATATGTGTGTTCCCTCCGTAACTGCTTCCCAAATGTATTTACATTTCGAAAGATGGTTTGGGGTAGTTATTTAATCAATTCACACTAATATGGAGCCATTTTTTCCGATTTAGAGTAATCATATTGCCATTACCACGTAGGTCACCATTTCTGACGGCCGTCAGAATATGTGACCCACCAACTAAATAAAATGATTTTTTAAGAATGTTTGTTCCCTCCTTAACCTATTCCCAAATGTATTAACTTCGAAAGAGGGTTAAGGGTTGTTATTTCATCAATTTAACAATAATCTCGAGCAATTTTTCCGATTTATAGTCATCATAGACCCATTACCACATAGGTCACCATTTCTGACGGCTGTCAGAATGTGTGACCCACCAAAAAATAAAACGATTTTTTAAGAATATGTGTGTTCCCTCCGTAACTGCTTCCCAAATGTATTTACATTTCGAAAGATGGTTTGGGGTAGTTATTTAATCAATTCACACTAATATGGAGCCATTTTTCCGATTTATAGTCATCCTAGAGCCATTGCCACAGAGGTCACCATTTCTGACGGCCGTCAGAATGTGTGACCCACCCAAAAAATGAAACGATTTTTTAAGAATTTGTGTTCCCTCCGTAACTGCTTCCCAAATGTATTAAATTCGAAAGATGGTTTGGGGTAGTTATTTAATCAATTTAACACTAATCTGGAGCCATTTCTTCCGATTTAGAGTCAACCTAGAGCCATTACCACATAGGTCACCATTTCTGACGGCCGTCAGAATGTGTGACCCAGCAACAAAATAAAATGATTTTTTAAGAATGTGTTTTCCCTGCGTAACCTATTCCCAAATGTATTAACTTCGTAGATGGTTTGGGGTTGTTATTTTATCAATTTAACACTAATCTGGAGCCATATTTCCGATTTAGAGTCATCCTAGAGCCATTACGACATAGGTCACCATTTCTGACGGCCGTCAGAATGTGTGACCCACCCAAAAAATAAAATGATTTTTAAGAATGTTTGTTCCCTCCGTAACCTATTCCCAAATGTATTAACTTCGAAAGAGCGTTAAGGGTTGTTATTTCATCAATTTAACACTAATCTGGAGCCATTTTTTCCGATTTCGAGTAATCATATTGCCATTACCACATAGGTCACCATTTCTGACGGCCGTCAGAATGTGTGACCCACCAAAAAAATAAAAAATACATTTAAGAATGTGTGTTCCCTCTCTAAATAATTCACAAATGTATTTATACTCCAAAAGATGGCTTGGTGTTGTTATTTTATCCTTTTAACAATAATCTGGAGCCATTTTTTCCGATTTAGAGTAATCATATTGCCATTACCACGTAGGTCACCATTTCTGACGGCCGTCAGAATGTGTGACCCACAAAAAATAAAACGATTTTTTAAGAATATGTGTGTTCCCTCCGTAACTGCTTCCCAAATGTATTTACATTTCGAAAGATGGTTTGGGGTAGTTATTTAATCAATTCACACTAATATGGAGCCATTTTTTCCGATTTAGAGTCTTCCTAGAGCCATTACCACATAGGTCACCATTTCTGACGGCCGTCAGAATGTGTGACCCACCCAAAAAATAAAATGATTTTTTAAGAATGTTTGTTCCCTGCGTAACCTATTCCCAAATGTATTAACTTCGTAGATGGTTTGGGGTTGTTATTTTATCAATTTAACACTAATCTGGAGCCATATTTCCGATTTAGAGTCATCATACAGCCATTACCACATAGGTCACCATTTCTGACGGCCGTCAGAATATGTGACCCACCAACTAAATAAAATGATTTTTTAAGAATGTTAGTTCCCTCCTTAACCTATTCCCAAATGTATTAACTTCGAAAGAGGTGTAAGGGTTGTTATTTCATCAATTTAACACTAATCTGGAGCCATGTTTCCGATTTATAGTCATCATAGAGCCATTACCACATAGGTCACAATTTCTGACGGCTGTCAGAATGTGTGACCCACCCAAAAATAAAACGATATTTTAAGAATATGTGTGTTCCCTCCGTAACTGCTTCCCAAATGTATTTACATTTCGAAAGATGGTTTGGGGTAGTTATTTAATCAATTTAACACTAATCTGGAGCCATTTTTTCCGATTTAGAGTCATCCTAGAGCCATTGCCACAGAGGTCACCATTTCTGACGGCCGTCAGAATGTGTGACCCACCCAAAAAATGAAACGATTTTTTAAGAATTTGTGTTCCCTCCGTAACTGCTTCCCAAATGTATTTAAATTTCGAAAGATGGTTTGGGGTAGTTATTTAATCAATTTAACACTAATCTGGAGCCATTTTTTCCGATTTAGAGTCTTCCTGTAGCCATTACCACATAGGTCACCATTTCTGACGGCCGTCAGAATGTGTGACCCACCAAAAAAATAAAATGATTTTTTAAGAGTGTTTGTTCCCTGCGTAACCTATTCCCAAATGTATTAACTTCGTATATGGTTTGGGGTTGTTATTTTATCAATTTAACACTAATCTGGAGCCATATTTCCGATTTATAGTCATCATACAGCCATTACCACATAGGTCACCATTTCTGACGGCCGTCAGAATATGTGACCCACCAACTAAATAAAATGATTTTTTAAGAATGTTTGCTCCCTCCGTAACCTATTCCCAAATGTATTAACTTCGAAAGAGGGTTAAGGGTTGTTATTTCATCAATTTAACACTAATCTGGAGCCATATTTCCGAATTATACTCATCATACAGCCATTACCACATAGGTCACCATTTCTGACGGCTGTCAGAATGTGTGACCCACCAAAACTTAAAACGATTTTTTAAGAATGTGTGTTCCCTCCGTAACTGCTTCCCAAATGTATTAAAACTTCGAAAGATGGTTTGGGGTAATTATTTCATCAATTAACAATCATCTGGAGCATTTTTTTCCGAATTAGAATCATCATAGAGCCTTAACCACGTAGGTCACCATTTCTGACGGCCGTCAGAATGTGTGACCCACCAAAAAATATAAAAATAATTTTAAAATGTGTGTTCCCTCTGTAACCTATTCCCAAATGTATTAATACTCCAAAAGATGGTTTGGGGTTGTTATTTTATCCATTTAACACTAATCTGGAGCCATTTTTCCGATTTATAGTCATCGTATAGCCATTACCACATAGGTCACCATTTCTGACGGCCGTCAGAATGTGTGACCCACCGAAAAATAAAACGATTTTTTAAGGATGTTTGTTCCCTCCGTAACCTATTCCCAAATGTATTAACTTCGAAAGAGGGTTAAGGGTTGTTATTTCATCAATTTAACACTCATCTGGAGCCATGTTTCCGATTTATAGTCATCATAGAGCCATTACCACATAGGTCACCATTTCTGACGGCCGTCAGAATGTGTGACCCAGCAACAAAATAAAATGATTTTTTAAGAATGTGTTTTCCCTGCGTAACCTATTCCCAAATGTATTAACTTCGTAGATGGTTTGGGGTTGTTATTTTATCAATTTAACACTAATCTGGAGCCATATTTCCGATTTAGAGTCATCCTAGAGCCATTACGACATAGGTCACCATTTCTGACGGCCGTCAGAATGTGTGACCCACCCAAAAAATAAAATGATTTTTAAGAATGTTTGTTCCCTCCGTAACCTATTCCCAAATGTATTAACTTCGAAAGAGCGTTAAGGGTTGTTATTTCATCAATTTAACACTAATCTGGAGCCATTTTTTCCGATTTCGAGTAATCATATTGCCATTACCACATAGGTCACCATTTCTGACGGCCGTCAGAATGTGTGACCCACCAAAAAAATAAAAAATACATTTAAGAATGTGTGTTCCCTCTCTAAATAATTCACAAATGTATTTATACTCCAAAAGATGGTTTGGTGTTGTTATTTTATCCTTTTAACAATAATCTGGAGCCATTTTTTCCGATTTAGAGTAATCATATTGCCATTACCACGTAGGTCACCATTTCTGACGGCCGTCAGAATGTGTGACCCACAAAAAATAAAACGATTTTTTAAGAATATGTGTGTTCCCTCCGTAACTGCTTCCCAAATGTATTTACATTTCGAAAGATGGTTTGGGGTAGTTATTTAATCAATTCACACTAATATGGAGCCATTTTTTCCGATTTAGAGTCTTCCTAGAGCCATTACCACATAGGTCACCATTTCTGACGGCCGTCAGAATGTGTGACCCACCCAAAAAATAAAATGATTTTTTAAGAATGTTTGTTCCCTGCGTAACCTATTCCCAAATGTATTAACTTCGTAGATGGTTTGGGGTTGTTATTTTATCAATTTAACACTAATCTGGAGCCATATTTCCGATTTAGAGTCATCATACAGCCATTACCACATAGGTCACCATTTCTGACGGCCGTCAGAATATGTGACCCACCAACTAAATAAAATGATTTTTTAAGAATGTTAGTTCCCTCCTTAACCTATTCCCAAATGTATTAACTTCGAAAGAGGTGTAAGGGTTGTTATTTCATCAATTTAACACTAATCTGGAGCCATGTTTCCGATTTATAGTCATCATAGAGCCATTACCACATAGGTCACAATTTCTGACGGCTGTCAGAATGTGTGACCCACCCAAAAATAAAACGATATTTTAAGAATATGTGTGTTCCCTCCGTAACTGCTTCCCAAATGTATTTACATTTCGAAAGATGGTTTGGGGTAGTTATTTAATCAATTCACACTAATATGGATCAATTTTTTCCGATTTAGAGTCATCCTAGAGCCATTGCCACAGAGGTCACCATTTCTGACGGCCGTCAGAATGTGTGACCCACCCAAAAAATAAAATGATTTTTTAAGAATGTTTGTTCCCTGCGTAACCTATTCCCAAATGTATTAACTTCGTAGATGGTTTGGGGTTGTTATTTTATCAATTTAACACTAATCTGGAGCCATATTTCCGATTTAGAGTCATCATACAGCCATTACCACATAGGTCACCATTTCTGACGGCCGTCAGAATATGTGACCCACCAACTAAATAAAATGATTTTTTAAGAATGTTTGTTCCCTCCTTAACCTATTCCCAAATGTATTAACTTCGAAAGAGGGTTAAGGGTTGTTATTTCATCAATTTAACAATAATCTCGAGCAATTTTTCCGATTTATAGTCATCATAGACCCATTACCACATAGGTCACCATTTCTGACGGCTGTCAGAATGTGTGACCCACCAAAAAATAAAACGATTTTTTAAGAATATGTGTGTTCCCTCCGTAACTGCTTCCCAAATGTATTTACATTTCGAAAGATGGTTTGGGGTAGTTATTTAATCAATTCACACTAATATGGAGCCATTTTTCCGATTTATAGTCATCCTAGAGCCATTGCCACAGAGGTCACCATTTCTGACGGCCGTCAGAATGTGTGACCCACCCAAAAAATGAAACGATTTTTTAAGAATTTGTGTTCCCTCCGTAACTGCTTCCCAAATGTATTAAATTCGAAAGATGGTTTGGGGTAGTTATTTAATCAATTTAACACTAATCTGGAGCCATTTCTTCCGATTTAGAGTCATCCTAGAGCCATTACCACATAGGTCACCATTTCTGACGGCCGTCAGAATGTGTGACCCAGCAACAAAATAAAATGATTTTTTAAGAATGTGTTTTCCCTGCGTAACCTATTCCCAAATGTATTAACTTCGTAGATGGTTTGGGGTTGTTATTTTATCAATTTAACACTAATCTGGAGCCATATTTCCGATTTAGAGTCATCCTAGAGCCATTACGACATAGGTCACCATTTCTGACGGCCGTCAGAATGTGTGACCCACCCAAAAAATAAAATGATTTTTAAGAATGTTTGTTCCCTCCGTAACCTATTCCCAAATGTATTAACTTCGAAAGAGCGTTAAGGGTTGTTATTTCATCAATTTAACACTAATCTGGAGCCATTTTTTCCGATTTCGAGTAATCATATTGCCATTACCACATAGGTCACCATTTCTGACGGCCGTCAGAATGTGTGACCCACCAAAAAAATAAAAAATACATTTAAGAATGTGTGTTCCCTCTCTAAATAATTCACAAATGTATTTATACTCCAAAAGATGGTTTGGTGTTGTTATTTTATCCTTTTAACAATAATCTGGAGCCATTTTTTCCGATTTAGAGTAATCATATTGCCATTACCACGTAGGTCACCATTTCTGACGGCCGTCAGAATGTGTGACCCACAAAAAATAAAACGATTTTTTAAGAATATGTGTGTTCCCTCCGTAACTGCTTCCCAAATGTATTTACATTTCGAAAGATGGTTTGGGGTAGTTATTTAATCAATTCACACTAATATGGAGCCATTTTTTTCCGATTTAGAGTCTTCCTAGAGCCATTACCACATAGGTCACCATTTCTGACGGCCGTCAGAATGTGTGACCCACCCAAAAAATAAAATGATTTTTTAAGAATGTTTGTTCCCTGTAACCTATTCCCAAATGTATTAACTTCGTAGATGGTTTGGGGTTGTTATTTTATCAATTTAACACTAATCTGGAGCCATATTTCCGATTTAGAGTCATCATACAGCCATTACCACATAGGTCACCATTTCTGACGGCCGTCAGAATATGTGACCCACCAACTAAATAAAATGATTTTTTAAGAATGTTTGTTCCCTCCTTAACCTATTCCCAAATGTATTAACTTCGAAAGAGGGTTAAGGGTTGTTATTTCATCAATTTAACAATAATCTCGAGCAATTTTTCCGATTTATAGTCATCATAGACCCATTACCACATAGGTCACCATTTCTGACGGCTGTCAGAATGTGTGACCCACCAAAAAATAAAACGATTTTTTAAGAATATGTGTGTTCCCTCCGTAACTGCTTCCCAAATGTATTTACATTTCGAAAGATGGTTTGGGGTAGTTATTTAATCAATTCACACTAATATGGAGCCATTTTTCCGATTTATAGTCATCCTAGAGCCATTGCCACAGAGGTCACCATTTCTGACGGCCGTCAGAATGTGTGACCCACCCAAAAAATGAAACGATTTTTTAAGAATTTGTGTTCCCTCCGTAACTGCTTCCCAAATGTATTAAATTCGAAAGATGGTTTGGGGTAGTTATTTAATCAATTTAACACTAATCTGGAGCCATTTCTTCCGATTTAGAGTCATCCTAGAGCCATTACCACATAGGTCACCATTTCTGACGGCCGTCAGAATGTGTGACCCAGCAACAAAATAAAATGATTTTTTAAGAATGTGTTTTCCCTGCGTAACCTATTCCCAAATGTATTAACTTCGTAGATGGTTTGGGGTTGTTATTTTATCAATTTAACACTAATCTGGAGCCATATTTCCGATTTAGAGTCATCCTAGAGCCATTACGACATAGGTCACCATTTCTGACGGCCGTCAGAATGTGTGACCCACCCAAAAAATAAAATGATTTTTAAGAATGTTTGTTCCCTCCGTAACCTATTCCCAAATGTATTAACTTCGAAAGAGCGTTAAGGGTTGTTATTTCATCAATTTAACACTAATCTGGAGCCATTTTTTCCGATTTCGAGTAATCATATTGCCATTACCACATAGGTCACCATTTCTGACGGCCGTCAGAATGTGTGACCCACCAAAAAAATAAAAAATACATTTAAGAATGTGTGTTCCCTCTCTAAATAATTCACAAATGTATTTATACTCCAAAAGATGGTTTGGTGTTGTTATTTTATCCTTTTAACAATAATCTGGAGCCATTTTTTCCGATTTAGAGTAATCATATTGCCATTACCACGTAGGTCACCATTTCTGACGGCCGTCAGAATGTGTGACCCACAAAAAATAAAACGATTTTTTAAGAATATGTGTTCCCTCCGTAACTGCTTCCCAAATGTATTTACATTTCGAAAGATGGTTTGGGGTAGTTATTTAATCAATTCACACTAATATGGAGCAATTTTTTCCGATTTAGAGTCATCCTAGAGCCATTGCCACAGAGGTCACCATTTCTGACGGCCGTCAGAATGTGTGACCCACCCAAAAAATGAAACGATTTTTTAAGAATTTGTGTTCCCTCCGTAACTGCTTCCCAAATGTATTAAATTCGAAAAATGGTTTGGGGTAGTTATTTAATCAATTTAACACTAATCTGGAGCCATTTCTTCCGATTTAGAGTCATCCTAGAGCCATTACCACATAGGTCACCATTTCTGACGGCCGTCAGAATGTGTGACCCACCAACAAAATAAAATGATTTTTTAAGAATGTGTTTTCCCTGCGTAACCTATTCCCAAATGTATTAACTTCGTAGATGGTTTGGGGTTGTTATTTTATCAATTTAACACTAATCTGGAGCCATATTTCCGATTTAGAGTCATCCTAGAGCCATTACGACATAGGTCACCATTTCTGACGGCCGTCAGAATGTGTGACCCACCCAAAAAATAAAATGATTTTTAAGAATGTTTGTTCCCTCCGTAACCTATTCCCAAATGTATTAACTTCGAAAGAGCGTTAAGGGTTGTTATTTCATCAATTTAACACTAATCTGGAGCCATTTTTTCCGATTTCGAGTAATCATATTGCCATTACCACGTAGGTCACCATTTCTGACGGCCGTCAGAATGTGTGACCCACAAAAAATAAAACGATTTTTTAAGAATATGTGTTCCCTCCGTAACTGCTTCCCAAATGTATTTACAATTCGAAAAATGGTTTGGGGTAGTTATTTAATCAATTTAACACTAATCTGGAGCCATTTCTTCCGATTTAGAGTCTTCCTAGAGCCATTACCACATAGGTCACCATTTCTGACGGCCGTCAGAATGTGTGACCCACCAAAAAAATAAAATGATTTTTTAAGAATGTTTGTTCCCTGCGTAACCTATTCCCAAATGTATTAACTTCGTAGATGGTTTGGGGTTGTTATTTTATCAATTTAACACTAATCTGGAGCCATATTTCCGATTTAGAGTCATCATACAGCCATTACCACATAGGTCACCATTTCTGACGGCCGTCAGAATATGTGACCCACCAACTAAATAAAATGATTTTTTAAGAATGTTTGTTCCCTCCTTAACCTATTCCCAAATGTATTAACTTCGAAAGAGGGTTAAGGGTTGTTATTTCATCAATTTAACACTAATCTGGAGCAATTTTTCCGATTTATAGTCATCATAGACCCATTACCACATAGGTCACCATTTCTGACGGCTGTCAGAATGTGTGACCCACCAAAAAATAAAACGATTTTTTAAGAATATGTGTGTTCCCTCCGTAACTGCTTCCCAAATGTATTTACATTTCGAAAGATGGTTTGGGGTAGTTATTTAATCAATTCACACTAATATGGAGCCATTTTTCCGATTTATAGTCATCCTAGAGCCATTGCCACAGAGGTCACCATTTCTGACGGCCGTCAGAATGTGTGACCCACCCAAAAAATGAAACGATTTTTTAAGAATTTGTGTTCCCTCCGTAACTGCTTCCCAAATGTATTAAATTCGAAAGATGGTTTGGGGTAGTTATTTAATCAATTTAACACTAATCTGGAGCCATTTTTTCCGATTTAGAGTCTTCCTAGAGCCATTACCACATAGGTCACCATTTCTGACGGCCGTCAGAATGTGTGACCCACCAAAAAAATAAAATGATTTTTTAAGAATGTTTGTTCCCCGCGTAACCTATTCCCAAATATATTAACTTCGTAGATGGTTTGGGGTTGTTATTTTATCAATTTAACACTAATCTGGAGCCATATTTCCGATTTAGAGTCATCATACAGCCATTACCACATAGGTCACCATTTCTGACGGCCGTCAGAATATGTGACCCACCAACTAAATAAAATGATTTTTTAAGAATGTTTGTTCCCTCCGTAACCTATTCCCAAATGTATTAACTTCGAAAGAGCGTTAAGGGTTGTTATTTCATCAATTTAACACTAATCTGGAGCCATTTTTTCCGATTTCGAGTAATCATATTGCCATTACCACATAGGTCACCATTTCTGACGGCCGTCAGAATGTGTGACCCACCAAAAAAATAAAAAATACATTTAAGAATGTGTGTTCCCTCTCTAAATAATTCACAAATGTATTTATACTCCAAAAGATGGTTTGGTGTTGTTATTTTATCCTTTTAACAATAATCTGGAGCCATTTTTTCCGATTTAGAGTAATCATATTGCCATTACCACGTAGGTCACCATTTCTGACGGCCGTCAGAATGTGTGACCCACAAAAAATAAAACGATTTTTTAAGAATATGTGTGTTCCCTCCGTAACTGCTTCCCAAATGTATTTACATTTCGAAAGATGGTTTGGGGTAGTTATTTAATCAATTCACACTAATATGGAGCCATTTTTTCCGATTTAGAGTCTTCCTAGAGCCATTACCACATAGGTCACCATTTCTGACGGCCGTCAGAATGTGTGACCCACCCAAAAAATAAAATGATTTTTTAAGAATGTTTGTTCCCTGCGTAACCTATTCCCAAATGTATTAACTTCGTAGATGGTTTGGGGTTGTTATTTTATCAATTTAACACTAATCTGGAGCCATATTTCCGATTTAGAGTCATCCTAGAGCCATTACCACATAGGTCACCATTTCTGACGGCCGTCCGAATGTGTGACCCACCAAAAAAATAAAATGATTTTTTAAGAATGTTAGTTCCCTCCTTAACCTATTCCCAAATGTATTAACTTCGAAAGAGGTGTAAGGGTTGTTATTTCATCAATTTAACACTAATCTGGAGCCATTTTTCCGATATATAGTCATCATAGAGCCATTACCACATAGGTCACAATTTCTGACGGCTGTCAGAATGTGTGACCCACCAAAAAATAAAACGATATTTTAAGAATATGTGTGTTCCCTCCGTAACTGCTTCCCAAATGTATTTACATTTCGAAAGATGGTTTGGGGTAGTTATTTAATCAATTCACACTAATATGGAGCCATTTTTTCCGATTTAGAGTCATCCTAGAGCCATTGCCACAGAGGTCACCATTTCTGACGGCCGTCAGAATGTGTGACCCACCCAAAAAATGAAACGATTTTTTAAGAATTTGTGTTCCCTCCGTAACTGCTTCCCAAATGTATTAAATTCGAAAAATGGTTTGGGGTAGTTATTTAATCAATTCACACTAATATGGAGCCATTTTTCCGATTTATAGTCATCCTAGAGCCATTGCCACAGAGGTCACCATTTCTGACGGCCGTCAGAATGTGTGACCCACCCAAAAAATGAAACGATTTTTTAAGAATTTGTGTTCCCTCCGTAACTGCTTCCCAAATGTATTAAATTCGAAAGATGGTTTGGGGTAGTTATTTAATCAATTTAACACTAATCTGGAGCCATTTTTTCCGATTTAGAGTCTTCCTAGAGCCATTACCACATAGGTCACCATTTCTGACGGCCGTCAGAATGTGTGACCCACCAAAAAAATAAAATGATTTTTTAAGAATGTTTGTTCCCCGCGTAACCTATTCCCAAATATTTTACTTCGTAGATGGTTTGGGGTTGTTATTTTATCAATTTAACACTAATCTGGAGCCATATTTCCGATTTAGAGTCATCATACAGCCATTACCACATAGGTCACCATTTCTGACGGCCGTCAGAATATGTGACCCACCAACTAAATAAAATGATTTTTTAAGAATGTTTGTTCCCTCCGTAACCTATTCCCAAATGTATTAACTTCGAAAGAGGGTTAAGGGTTGTTATTTCATCAATTTAACACTCATCCGGAGCAATTTTTTTCCGATTTGGAGTCATCATAGACCCATTACCACATAGGTCACCATTTCTGACGGCTGTCAGAATGTGTGACCCACCAAAAAATAAAACGATATTTTAAGAATATGTGTGTTCCCTCCGTAACTGCTTCCCAAATGTATTTACATTTCGAAAGATGGTTTGGGGTAGTTATTTAATCAATTCACACTAATATGGAGCCATTTTTTCCGATTTAGAGTCATCCTAGAGCCATTGCCACAGAGGTCACCATTTCTGACGGCCGTCAGAATGTGTGACCCACCCAAAAAATGAAACGATTTTTTAAGAATTTGTGTTCCCTCCGTAACTGCTTCCCAAATGTATTAAATTCGAAAAATGGTTTGGGGTAGTTATTTAATCAATTTAACACTAATCTGGAGCCATTTTTTCCGATTTAGAGTCTTCCTAGAGCCATTACCACATAGGTCACCATTTCTGACGGCCGTCAGAATGTGTGACCCACCAAAAAAATAAAATGTTTTTTTAAGAATGTTTGTTCCCTGCGTAACCTATTCCCAAATGTATTAACTTCGTATATGGTTTGGGGTTGTTATTTTATCAATTTAACACTAATCTGGAGCCATATTTCCGATTTATAGTCATCATACAGCCATTACCACATAGGTCACCATTTCTGACGGCCGTCAGAATATGTGACCCACCAACTAAATAAAATGATTTTTTAAGAATGTTTGCTCCCTCCGTAACCTATTCCCAAATGTATTAACTTCGAAAGAGGGTTAAGGGTTGTTGTTTCATCAATTTAACACTAATGTGGAGCCATATTTCCGAATTATACTCATCATACAGCCATTACCACATAGGTCACCATTTCTGACGGCTGTCAGAATGTGTGACCCACCAAAACTTAAAACGATTTTTTAAGAATGTGTGTTCCCTCCGTAACTGCTTCCCAAATGTATTAAAACTTCGAAAGATGGTTTGGGGTAATTATTTCATCAATTAACAATCATCTGGAGCAATTTTTTCCGAATTAGAATCATCATAGAGCCTTAACCACGTAGGTCACCATTTCTGACGGCCGTCAGAATGTGTGACCCACCAAAAAAATATAAAAATAATTTTAAAATGTGTGTTCCCTCTGTAACCTATTCCCAAATGTATTAATACTCCAAAAGATGGTTTGGGGTTGTTATTTTATCCATTTAACACTAATCTGGAGCCATTTTTCCGATTTATAGTCATCATATAGCCATTACCACATAGGTCACCATTTCTGACGGCCGTCAGAATGTGTGACCCACCAAAAAATAAAACGATTTTTTAAGGATGTTTGTTCCCTCCGTAACTGCTTCCCAAATGTATTATATTCGAAAGATGGTTTGGGGTAGTTATTTAATCAATTTAACACTAATCTGGAGCCATTTTTTCCGATTTAGAGTCATCCTAGAGCCATTACCACATAGGTCACCATTTCTGACGGCTGTCAGAATGTGTGACCCACCCAAAAAATAAAACGTTTTTTTAAGAATGTGTGTTCCCTCTGTAACTGCTTCCCAAATGTATTAACACTTCCAAAGATGGTTTGCGGTAGTTATTTCATCAATTCACACTCATCTGGATCATTTTTTTCTCATTTAGAATCATCATAGAGCCATTGCCACAGAGGTCACCATTTCTGACGGTCGTCAGAATGTGTGACCCACCAAAAAAATAAAACGATTTTTTAAGAATGTTTGTTCCCTCCCTGACTGCTTCTCAAATGTATTTACTTCGAAAGAGGGTTAAGGGTTGTTATTTCATCAATTTAACACTCATCTGGAGCCTTTTTTTCCGATTTAGAGTAATCACAGTGCCATTACCACATAGGTCACCATTTTTACGGCCGTCAGAATGTGTGACCCACAAAAAAAAAAGATCTGTTATTTTATTTAAGAATTTGTGTTCCCACCGTAACTGCTTCCCAAACGTATTAACATTTCGAAAGATGGTATGGGGTAGTTATTTCATCAAGTCACACTAATTTGGAGACATTTTTTTGGCTTTAGAGTCATCATAGATCCATTAAAACAGAGGTCACCGTTTCTGACGGCCGTCAGAATGTGTGACCCACAAAAAAAAAAGATCTGTTATTTTATTAAAGAATTTGTGTTCCCACCGTAACTGCTTCCCAAACCTATTAAAATTTCGAAAGATGGTATTGGGTAGTTATTTCATCAATTCAAACACGTCTGTAGCCATTCTTTCAGATTTAGAGTCATCATAGAGCCATTAAAACAGAGGTCACCATTTCTGACGGCCGTCAGAATGTGTGACCCACACAACTAGGGTGAGTTCAGGTAATGTGGGACATCAGGTAAAGTGGGACAGCTGTGTGTGTTGATAATTTGATGTGTGAAAAACTGACAGTCAATCACCAAAGCTGATCTTGACTCATAACTGCAACACTTCTAGTCACTATGCAGTGGTTTTTATTTGTCTGACTTCATCAGAGTAGGCGTGGTCTGGTTTGACAGCAGGTCCGAACAGAAAAAACGCATCGTAAGTTCAGCGGCATATGACATTCTATTTCTCAATGATAAGGCTGGCAAATGAATTTAAATTAAGTTACAATAAGTAGCCTACTATTGCAGCATAATGAAGGGGTTAAACCACTGACTGAAACACACACAAAAATGTGTAAAATTATTCTTTGTTAGCAAACAAAAAACGATTTATGTGACTGTCCCACATTACCTGACCGTGTCAGGTAATGTGGGACAGCATTCTTCAGGTAAAGTGGGACATCTAGTAATTCTTTTGTTATGCTATAAAAGTATTTAATTAGACAGTTCTCACATTTTTTATACCAATGGATCATGCTGCACTGAAGTCCGCAACTAAGTAACACCTTACAATGGCATCAAACCAATGCTTTCAGACTCATAGCTAGCTAGCACTTAGACTTAGACTGCAGGTCACTAAGGTTTACATCAGTTACACTATATGCCTATTGTATAAGTCAAACCCCACAACTAAATGAATTAAAATGTTAAATGAATCTTGCCACACCCTTGCACCTAGCATTGTAGTCTATAAACTATTATTATTGATATTAGCAGACTAGGCTTACAGACAGGCCCTCCCCCACTGCTGAACAACTGCACACATAGCGCCGCTGAGCCAAGATGCCCCACCATTGGAAATTCCCAGGCGAAACACTGCAAATGAATTAACACCAATATAACACATAGATTTACACACATTTTTAATCCTTTTCAAAACGACTCATTACAGATAATGGCACCAAGAAAGGCAGGGCAGAAAAACGCAGAGAAAGGGAAGAAAAAAAGAAAGGAAGACGGACAAAGTCAGGGAGGGAGAAATAGTCAGGCAGGAAGGAAGGTAGGAAGAAAAGGAATGAGACACGACATGTGGTCTGAAGAAAGAATGAAAGGGGCAATTGATGAGCATAAAAGGCAGGTGGAATCAGGACAGGAGGCGAATATTCGTTTTTTGGCCAGAGCTTGGGATGTCCCAAAATCGACTCTACAGAGAAGAGTGAGAGGGTCAGTAAGTGGATTCAACCATGCCTCTGGTAGAAAGCCCTATCTGTCCGCTGAAGCTGAGCTAGAACTTGCCAACATGCTGACCTTGTTGTCACAGCGAGGTTTTCCCCTCCGTCCGGCTGACGTAAGGTAGTATGCCTTTGAATATGCCACAGCAAATAGCATTCATGGGTTCTCAGAAACCAAACAAAAGGCTGGGTACTATTGGTTTCAGGGGTTCATGAAACGAAACTCAATCCTGCGCATTCGTAAGCCTGAATCTCTCTCCGTTGCAAGGGCGGCTGGGATGAACCCAGAAATTGTGAAGAAATGGTTCCGCAACTACGAGGCACTGATCGAGGAACTGGGCCTTCAAAATCTACCCTCTCACCTCTGGAACTGCGACGAGTCAGGTTTGCAGGACAACTTCACCTCGAGCAGTGCAATAGGGGAAGTTGGGAAGCCCTGCTATGAGGTCATAGCAGGTGAGAAGGGGGAGACAACCACCATCCTGGCAGCCTTTAATGCTGTTGGAACGTACTCCCCATTGATGGTGATTTTCAAGGGGAAAAGGGTTCGTAATGAGTGGCTGTATGGGTCTCCTGGCAATGCACTCGTTAGCGTATCTGACAATGGGCGGATTAATACAGAGCTCCTCATTGAGTGGGGGAAAAGCTTTGTTGCAGAGCTACCTAAAGATGACTTAATGCCGCATCTTCTCCTCCTTGATGGGCATAGCAGCCATGTCTATAACATTGAGTTCCTCACACACATGAGGAAACACAATGTTCATGTGATGAGCTATCCACCACACACCACACATGCTCTTCAGCCAGCTGACAGGTCTCTGTTCAAAAGCCTAAAGCATCACTGGTCTGAGGGGGGCCGAAGGTGGAACAGAGAGTCTTGTGGTTTAAAGCTGCCCAAGATCAAGTTTTTTTCAGTGTTTACGGAAGCCTGGAAGAAAACTGCCACAGTGGAAAATGCCCAGTCTGGGTTCAGGGCAACAGGGATGTTTCCTGTGAACATGAATGCCATCTCTGCTGACTTCTTTGTACCCAGTACAACAACTGAGAGGGCACAGCAGCCTCTAGCCCCACAAGAGAACACATCAGCATGCAGGGTATGGATACCCTGGAGGTTACAATTGTTAGTGGACCAGAGCCTAGAGAGCTACAGCCTAACAATTTGCCATTCACTTCATCTACAACTGGCCTGGATGTAACTGCCCATCCCTCCACTCCATCTACAACTGGCCTGGATGTAACTGCCCATCCCTCCACTCCACCTACAACAAGCCAAAATCCTATAAGGCCCTCAGTCAGCTTCTCTGATTTGATTTCGGTACCACAAGAGAGGACAAGTGAGAGGACAACAAGAAAGCCCCGTGCCAAGCCGCCAGGAAAGGAGGTTGCGCACAACAACACTAGATGCTCCGGCTGTCAGAAGACCTATGGGGATAAAGAAGACCCCAAAACAAATGAGGACTGGATTCAATGTAACATGTGCGAGCTATGGTACCACGTGCCGAAGAAAACGGACTAAAAAATAGCCACTGCCAGAACATTAAAACTTAAAAAGCGTATACAATTAAATACATTTTCTTTTACCTGGTTTATCCAAACAAGAGTGATTGACTTGACCTCATGAAATTAGTTTGATTTAACTTAATATTGTTGATTTAACAAAAGAAAAACTGATCATATGATTAACATGTTAACATGCAATGCAATGTTAAATAATTAACATTATTATAGTGTTGTTACGGTAATAAATTGTTAAAACTTAAATAGCATATAGTGTCAATGACGAAAGATAGCATTTTAAATGAATAGCTCCTATGTGTACACATGAAATTACATTTTTATTGTTCAATAAAATATTGTAGGCTGGGATACTATATTACTTACATGAAATTGTAAAAATGTCAAAATGAACATGACTATTATTTATTTATTGAATCACATGGTTTATTGTTTAATAAAAGGTTTTGTATTCATTGCAAATAAGTAAAGAGGCCTGTTTATTATCTCAAAATGACTGTCCCACTTTACCAGACAAGCTGTCCCACATTACCTGAAAATGCTGCCTGAGTGAGAGAGGGGGTCATCTTATGTTTGAAAGTGTGTAGCTTCTATAATATTGTGTATTCCCATTTCATTCCAACATGAAAATGTTCCTAAGCCCCAAAACGATTTACAGAAACACCACTTGGATGAGTAAACAGTTATTTTGTAAGTCTACTGGAGCCTCTACCAAAAAGTGTCCCACATTACCTGAAATCACCCTAATAAAAATGTGTTTTATGTATGTGTTTTTCCACCGTAACTGCTTCCCAAAGGTATTAAAACTTCGAAAGATGGTTTGAGGTAGTTATTTCATCAATTCACCCTAATCTGGAGCTATCTTTTCTGATTTAGAGTCATCAGAGAGCCATTACCACAGAGGTCACCATTTCTGACGGCCGTCAGAATGTGTGACCCACAAACATTTTTTTTTAAGAATGTGTGTTCCCACCGTATCTCCTTCCCAAAGGTATTAGAACTTCGAAAGATGGTTTGGGGTAGTTATTTCATCGCTTCACACTAATCTTGAGCCATTTTTTTCTGATTTAGAGTCATCATAGAGCCATTACCACAGAGGTCACCATTTGTGACCCACAAAAAAGTATATATATATTTTTGGAATCGAAAAAAAAAGTATATATATATATATTTTTTTTTTAAGAATTTGCGTTCCCACTGTAACTGCTTCCCAAATGTATTAAAACTTCAAAAGATGGTTTGGTTGCAAGGCTGTTGTAACCAAACTATTTTCCACAATTCTTTGCGTTTGACATGCCGCACTGCATGCTGGGTAGCCAAGGGTGCTGATGCTGATTATCTTTCTGTGCTCCGACTGCGTGATATGAGTATTAGTTTTTGGTCAGCTTTGGAACAAAGGTTAAGAAAAGGTTGACATTTCAAGGTGAAATTGCATGAAATTGCGCTTAGTATTTCAGAATGATGTCTGCCTGTTTAACTAAACAAGTAATCAATATTATGACAGGCCATAAGACTGTGCCTGGATCCAAACCTATGACCTTGCATTTTCCAGGACAATGCTTCAACCCATTGAGCTACCCGCAAGGCTGAGAAAGTCCGGTCAGTTTCTGTAAAAAAAAATGGCATATCTCCTGTAGCATGGCTTGTTCGATTCGGCCAAAGTTTAACTGTAATTCAATGATCTTTTGACATAAGGTGAAATTGCGCATGGTACTTCAGAACAATGTCCTCCTGTTTAACTAAACTCAATTTTATGCCACACCCAGTGCGGTTAGACTCGAACCTACGATCTCATGCTTTGCAGGTCACCGTTCCAGCTCGTTGAGCTAATCTCAGTGTTGAGCTATAATATGTTCAGGACTGTACAAAAAAAGTAAGCTGTTTCTCCTGTGGTAAGCGTTGTTAGATTCAGCCAAGGTTGAAACAGCTCTAATTCAATCATATTAACATACCAAAGTGAAATTGTTAATGGTACTTCAGAGAGATGTCATCTTTAACCCTATTAGGTTAGAAAAACCATCAGTCAAAATTATATTTGATTTATTGACGCAAAGAAATTGAGGCAATGTGTACATTTACATAAATACACCTTTTTCAGCCATTTTGTATTTGATTCAATTCCCAATTGAGCCATTCCCAGGCATGGAATACACAAAGTTCAGGAACTGGATAATAAAAAAATCTGTTTCTCCAATGGCGAGCATTGTCAGATTTGGTCCAAGTTCAAACAACTGTAAACAGTCAACATTTGACATATCAACAGTCAACATATGACATATCAAGGTGAAATTGTTTATGGTACTTCAGGGGCGTGTCACCTCAAAGTCTATTAGGTTTGAAAACCCATCATTCAAAATAACATTTTATTTAGTGACACAAACATATAAGGCAATGTGGACAATTACATAAATACACCCCTTTCAGCCATTTTTATTCAATTGCTATAAGTAACATATTTAAATGCGTCAATGATACATATCTGTACAACATTTCAAGTTAATTAGACCTTTGGTTCAAGAGAAGATGAATTTTAAAGGTTTTCCCAAATTATCACTGTACAGTAAAATCCATCAGGCGGACCTTATGGGTCTTTGAAGCTTTTTTGTTTGCCATGAGAAATAAGGCATGCACACCAAGTTTCAGAAGAATTTGAGCAATGGGGTGGAAATGCTATCAAAATCGGACTTTTGAGCGTTTCCTGTGGCGCCCCCTATGGTCTGATGTGGCCCATAGTTGGCGTGGGGGTACCCACTAGGATGTAGTATCACTGTGCCAAATTAGAAAATTAGTTACCAATACCATGTTGAGTTATTGTGGCGCAAGGAGAAGAGGAATAATAATAATAATAATAAAACTAACTAAAACAATAGGTTTCCTCCTGACTGAGGAATCCTAATAATAATAATAATATTAAAACTAACGAAAACAATAGGTTTCCTCCTGACGGAAGAACCCTAATAAATGAAAAATTAATCCCCTGCTAACTCTGACTTTCAGTTCAGCTCAAACATTGCATGTGGACTGTTGCTGGTTGTTCCCTTAATAAACAACATGTACTGTTCTGACTAAACCATCATCATTTATTCCTCATCTGTAGTTTGCAAAAGTGGAGATGTAGACTACTCTGCAATTTGGGTCACACAAGTCCTAGAGATCCTCACAAACTCCACTATAAGTCGTGGTGTGTAGCCTACCTACCGTTGCCCGTTAGTATCTTGGTAGCACGTTTTTGTAATACCTGCCCAAAATAACAGTCAGTCTAAGATATTATGCATTTTCTTTCTACTCCGAGAATAATTATTACTGTAGATTAAGCACAGCCTACTTAATATCCATGGGGCCCATTCATCACCGTGGAAACGAAGTCTGGAGAAGCCCATCGCTTGGTTGAATGAATAAGGTATTTCCCCATAAACAGAGCGCGTTGTACTGGCTGGAGAACAAAACATCAGAGCCAGCCTATTTCCCCTTCTTCCTTCCCTGTAGTGTCTTCACTAAAAATAGTTCTGCCAGATAGCTATCTTAATCAGGAACTGAAGTGTAAAACCAAGCTCCAGGAAAGGCAAGGTTCTTGGCACATTGAGTCAGTCCATAGCCTGTTTCCTTCGGACATGTCCTTGTTGGACACATGGGGGTGACCTGTCTCAGAATGTTTCTTTCTTTGATTCAGGTCAAAAGGATTGTTATCTTTTAAATGTAAAACCCCCTCAAATGTCATATGCATACGGCATATCTTAATTATATAATAATCTTTTCAATTATTATTAAAGAGCAATACATTTTCACACAATGGGCATTTTTCTTGAGACTAATTGCAAAGGAAGTTAATACTTTCAAAAATAAATTTAGGACAAAAGATCAAAACAACAGGTTGACTTTGATAAAGATAATTAATTCTCTTGTGGAATAAAACACTAAGAATAGGCCCTTTACTCATTTCAATTTAGTTTCATTTGACCTTTTTGGATATCAACCCATACTTTCAGAAAGTGACCTTGTGTCTAAACACACACTCTCTCTATTTCCATCTGTCACTCTCCTCTTTCTCCCTCCATTTAGAGGGAACTTTTTGTTCTGTCTTTAGTCTCGTCTAATTTTATCACAGATCCAGAGCTCTATTTCATTCATGTCCTTCCCCAGCTTACTGACCCTTACGTTCTTCAATGACCGAGCAACAACTAGGCAGCAACTTCTGAGCAGAGTTCAAACACTGTGACTACATCTTTCTGTTGCACCAGTAGTTTGAAAACATATATATATGCCTGAATAAACGTACCCCTAGGAGTAGAGCAAAATTATGGGACATGTTTGTCAATCATAATTTTGCTCTACTCCTAGTGTTACGTTTATTCAGGCATTTAGATTGGCTGCACCTTACGTTATATGGGTGAAGATTGGTTGCACCCTAAGTTAAATGGATGTAGTTTGGATGTACCCTAAATTAAATAGGTGTAGATAGCTGTAAAAGCAAAAATATAACAATTAAAAGTTTCTGACGAACTGAATGTCAACGTTTGCCCCTTGGTAAGCTGGGTCTTTAATTAAACTATAGGGCAACTGTCTGTACCTTAAATCTTCTACTTCTAGGATAGTACTCCAAATATAATGTTGAACATGATGCTGCTGTGGAATGTGTCAGTTTGACTTAAGCAATAAGCCCCAAGAGGCCGTGGTTTACGTTGATTTTAGAACAGGTAAGGGGAGTTGTTAGGCACGACGCGAAGCGGAGTATACCACTTGTAGAACTTTGCTTTTAACTTAATGACATACTAACATACTAGCATCGCTTGCAAATAGTTTCAGGGCTGAAAAGATGCAGACAATATAGTTAACATTTTCCTGACAAGCAGTTAAGGAAACCAATTTAGGAAGCTTGTTTGTTTTTTGTAGACTCTGTAAAAGATAAATAGTTTGACAACTTTCTTACACATAACAACACACTCAATACCTCCCCTGGTTAAAAAAAACTAGTCATTTTAACCAGTCCCCATGTCATTGCATGGATATCAGAAACAGCATGTGGTATCTAAGCAACAAGTCGTTGCCAGGTGACAGAAACAGAGGTACTAAGACCAGAGAGCGTGTATGTGACAATAGCCTATGAGAAGAGACAGTGCGTGGTTCACACTGTGCATTTCAACATACTCTTTACCAACATATGTCAACAATTATCTAAGATTTAAAACAGACATTTTTTTTATACAACCAGTTGATACCAGTATTGTAAACAAATTATAAAAGTGCCCTGAATCCACTAGTTGGCCTTTGTACATCCAAAAAAGCAGATTGTGAACTGAGTGGTGACATTTCTTTAACCTATTTAACATACATTGGCCTCTGTAATTGGTGATGCCAACACTTATGGGAGCAGAGACAACTTATCAGAGGAGGAACAGAGAAATGAAAACAGCCATTAGTGTTGGGAATATCAAACGTGTTGGCTGACGGGCTGCAGGGCTTTCATGTGGAAGCCATGTACTGAGATAATGATCATTTCTGAGAAACTGGATGCAGTACAAATCCACACAGTTACAAAAGAATCCTTTATTCCAGCCTGAAGCAAACAAGCAGGCAACGGCGACAGTAGACTTCTTTTTGTGGCGGATGTTAGTTTACAAAGACACTTTTGCCTTAGTTTTGCTTTAGTAAAATATTAATTTTAGATACACATGTTTTTTTTTCCCCATAAAAATGTGCCTTCATTTCACTGTTTATTGTTAAACACGACAGACACCTCTGTAAAAGAATAAACATTAGGAATCAAGAATATTCACTATCTAATGGGCTATTTTCTTGTAATATTTATCCTCCAGCAAAGGCTGTCCAGCCTAAAGGTCACAAGGTGAATATATAAAAATAAATCCTTACAGACATTTACATTTCCCCACCCTAGTATATTACTATATATTTGCAATCACTAATGATGCAATAGGTAGAAATATTATAATTGTTCTGGAAAAAAACTGTTTTTCTACCAATAAAAGTGGTCATACCTGGACATGCAAAATGGAATGCTCTCTGCTGTCATCTTCTGGTCTTGTTGTGAACAAGCCACGCTCAGACAAGAATAATATCAGAAGTATAAAGCTAGTGATATTTTCAGATACACCAGTTTGATATTTCCCATATTCTTTCATGTTGCTTTATGTTTTGTGTTCATTGACAGTTTTTTTCCCCAGAATAGTGTTGGGCTCCTCTTCCGTCAGTTCAACAAGTGGCACATGCGCAGAGCGATGTAGCCATAGCCATATGACACAAACAGCATGGCGACGTCCTTACAGCGCTTCGCCTCCGCTGGAAGGTACCTTGTAAATAGGAATGTATTCAAGATTGGTGCCTTCACCAAGGTAAGACTCCGTTTTCAGACGATTATTTTCGATCAATAGTAAACCTCGACTTAAATACATGTTCGCACAGGCAGGGTAGAATATGATCACAGCGATCCTGCATGGCTGACCTGCGTTCTGAAGGATGTTGTTAAATATTTATAGCTGCAAACGCATGGCTAAGGCAGTATAGCCTATTCAGTGTTTATAATAATGGATACAGTTGTAGTTGGCTGTACGGCAATTCAATGTTTAGATAGCTAGTTTTAAGGGATTACACAACATTCCACGTCAAGGAATACTTAGTCATCATGACTTGTACATTTGCAACCAGTTTATGTAATGATAATATGAGCATGCCTCGATTTCTTGTTTTCCATTGCAGCCCATCACTGAACCGCACAGACTCCTGTCAACACAGGCTGCACAGCAAGTGGTGCTAAATGTTCCAGAAACCAAGGTTACCACATTAGAAAATGGTCTTCGTGTTGCATCTGAGGACTCTGGTCTGTCTACCTGCACTGTACGTAGCTATATCCATATCCTTCACACTTGAGTCACTTTTGTTTTGTCCATTCATATACACCACATTTTATATAATTTCTTTTAGCAGACGCTTCTATCCAATGCGATGTAAAAATAGCCTAGTGAAAGTGCGGCAGAAGGTTAAGAATCATTCACCAGGTGTTGATTGAATCCGAGGAGTCAGATGGCTGAGCGGTTACGGAATCGGGCTAGTAATCTGAAGGTTGCCAGATTGATTCCCGGCCGTGCCAAATGACGTTGTGTCCTTGGGCAAGTCACTTCACCCTAATTGCCTCGGGGGGAATGTCCCTGTACTTACTGTAAATCGCTCTGGATAAGAGCGTCTGCTAAATGACTAAATGTAAATGAATCCTCAATTTGCGAATCCCTCTTTCATTTTTGAATAAAAGGTGTTTGATTTGATTAGGAGGGATAGGTTAGGGTTCTGATGATGAGTAATCTGTGATCTCCATGTCAGGTTGGTCTTTGGATAGATGCTGGAAGCCGCTATGAGAATGAAAGGAACAATGGCACGGCACACTTCTTGGAACACATGGCTTTTAAGGTGAGAAATGATGTTCAAATGAACATTTATCGTGTGTTCATATAATCCTATTAGACATAGTTTGTTTAATGATCTGTGTGTGTCTGTGTTGTTTGAAAGGGTACAAGAAAGCGCTCTCAGCTTGACTTAGAGCTGGAGATTGAGAACATGGGAGCTCATCTGAATGCCTATACCTCCAGAGAGCAGACTGTGTATTATGCCAAAGCCTTTTCTAAGGACCTGCCCCGAGGTAGGACAACACCATACCACTGCCATGTTTTATTACTTATTCCTTTTCATTGAGAAACCTTGGCTCAAATCATATCAAACTTGTGTAGCCCTTTTTACAAACACAGAAAGGGCTTCACAGAAGCCACACGTGCTGCATACTTATCGTCATCATGTGAGTAGTGTTATAGTATTTAACGTCCCCCCCTGCTTTCCTGTCTACAGCTGTGGAGATCCTGGCTGACATCATCCAGAACAGCATGCTGGGTGAGTCGGAGATAGAGCGCGAGCGAGGGGTCATCCTCAGGGAGATGCAGGAAGTGGAGACCAATCTACAGGAAGTGGTTTTCGACTACCTCCATGCCACAGCATATCAAACCACAGCTCTGGGTAGGACAATCCTGGGGCCCACTGAAAACATCAAGTAAGTTGGCCGTTCTGAACTGTAGTCGATATAATGTCTTGTAGCATGTGTGTGTGAAGTGTTCCCTGGGAAATGTAGTGAATAACCTCCCCCGGGAGACTGTAACCCATGTTTGTTTTGTTGTATGTTTCGTTATAGAACTATTAACAGAGGAGATCTGGTGGAATACATCACAACCCACTACAAAGGCCCCAGAATAGTCTTGGCTGCTGCTGGAGGTAAGATACTCTCCTCGTGATATAGGTCAGAGATACACAGACATTTGGTTTATTGGGTAAAACTCCATAGTGGAGTAGTTGGCTGCAGATCAAGAAGTTGCAGGGTCAAATCCCATACTGTGCATGGCTTTGGATGAAAGTGTCTGCTAAATGAACAATATTTATGGGGTAGATCATTTTTTGAGTCTCATTTCTTATGTCAGGTGTCGCTCATAATGAGCTGATTGACTTGGCAAAGTACCACTTTGGGAAGCTTCCTGCCAGATACAAGGGAGAAGCCCCCACACTTCCTGCATGCAACTTCACAGGAAGTGAGGTAAATGAAAAACAACACCACAAACAACATGCAGTACACCACATACATACAGCATATTTGATGTTTTCTTTCTTCTAGATCCGTGTTCGGGACGACAAGATGCCCCTGGCACACATTGCCATAGCGATCGAGGCTGTAGGCTGGTCTCACCCTGACACCATTCCTCTCATGGTTGCCAACACACTGATCGGAAACTGGGACCGCTCTTTTGGGGGGGGTGTGGTGAGTGGTTAAACAGCGTAATACTTCCTATGTGCTGTTCCCTTAAATAAATAAAAATACTGTAATAAAACCTCCAAGGTTATAGATCAAAACACCACTTTACCACACACACACAGAGAATCCGACGGTCAGCTTTCTGGCTGATCCCACTTACCAACCCTGCTGCCATTTCCTTGTCTTGCCAGAATCTCTCCAGTAAGATGGCACAGATGGCATGCCAGGGCAACCTGTGCCATAGCTTCCAGTCCTTCAACACATGCTATACAGACACGGGCCTGTGGGGCCTCTACATGGTGTGTGAGCCTGGCACTATCAACGAGATGATGCACCTCACCCAGCTGGAATGGTGAGGGACTAGGAAATCGAAACATGGAAGCCCAACATGACCGATATCCGACCCATTTCAGTATTACAGTACTTGGAAGGTTCATATTTCTGATTTTGTCGGTAATGGGGACAGACATTGCTGGTGTTGATTTTACTGACCAAATCCTCGTCCACAGGATGGCCTTGTGTACTAGTGTTACTGAAAATGAAGTAGCAAGGGCAAAGAACCTCCTGAAAACAAACATGCTGTTGCATCTTGATGGTAGGTCCTCCCATTTGGTTGACTGCATTTCCAATACACTTCTCAATCAGTATAGGAAAACAATATCCATTTGGTGAACCAGTGAGTGTTGCACACAGGTGTTTCTTGCATAGTGTTCACCATGACTAGTAGCGGAGATGTGGCTACTTTGACCACAAAAATACTGTAGAACTATGCCCTTCTGGACCTTGATTGTCTGCTGAACTATTTCTAATACATTGCTTTAGATAAAAGCATATGCTAAATTAATCAAATGAAATGTGTGCAATGTGTGTCCTTCCTGTAGGTTCCACACCGATCTGTGAGGACATAGGGAGACAGATGCTGTGTTACAGCCGTAGGATCCCACTACACGAACTGGAGGCCAGAATTGATGTGAGGAAAAAAAAGGCACTCTTGTGTATTATGTACTAGGTGCAAACCACAACACACCAAAGACAGCTGTTGAATGTTTGGGGAATTTATTGCAGTGTCTTTTATTTGAAATATGAATTTCCTTGTGTCCACCTCAACAGGCCATAGATGCAAAGACCATCAAGGATGTGTGTACAAAATACATCTATGATAAACCACCGGCCATTGCGGCAGTTGGTATGTACTTAAGTCTCTTGTGATAGCCATAGAGATCTTTGCATTAACCACTTGACTGGCTCAATACTCATCATATGCCCATTACACATGTCCATTTTAACAGTTGAAGAAATACCAGTACATTCAGTATTGTTCAAGACCCTAATTGTGTCTGCTACTCAAGTCAATTTTTATTCAATTGTGTGTATTTAAAACATCTGTTTCAGGGCCGATTGAACAGCTCCCAGACTACAACCGCATCCGCAGTGGGATGTACTGGATGAAAACCTGACCTCTCTGAAGAGAATTACAAAAGCTAGTAGCAAGCAGCTGACTGTACAGTACATTAACTGAACTTTACAAAGTATTTAAGTCTTCTGTAGGTTTTTTTTTCCTTCTTGAATTTTATTATAAAATAAAGACCAACACAATAACTTTAAAAGAACATGGGTGCTAGTTGTTTGTTGCCGTTGTTTTGCTTCAGGTCTGTCATTTTTTGCTTTTTCCACCCACTTGTTCTTGAGCAGCCTTTTTAGCCTTGACCATTTCCACCAGTTCCTGGGACAGGGGATAAAGGAGAGTTCAGGATATATAAATAATTAATCAGTGTTGCGCTAGACATACAAACCGACAGACAGGGGCTAGCATACCTTGTATCTCTTCATACAGTCCTTCTTGGTGCGTCCAGGGACAGCGGCAGCGATCTTCTCCCACCTCTCCGCGGTGCTGACGGGGAAGGTCTTTAGGGCCTGCTCCAGCAGCTTCTGCTCCTCACCGGTCCAGGACGCACCACTACCTGAGAGAGCGCACACAGATCCACTCAGACGTTGGTGATCTTCCCCCCCCCCCCCCCACCAGCAGACTGAAAAGTTAACATGAATGTTTATTTAGTTAAACCAATGAATTACCATCAAATCTTTCAGATGGCACTGCGTTGTCGACTGTCAGAGGAACTGCTGAATGCTCTTTCTTGAACTTCTCAAAGGCTTTCTTGTTAATCTCATCTTTCTGGACGGGGTCTGAAGCACACGACAGTCACATGATTACAAGACAGCTGATTATGGTATAATTCTAGTAATAACAGTAAATGGAACAGGTCAAAGTAATCTGATCAGAAACTATGGGTATAGTTACCCAGCTTTTGTAAATTCTTGGCTTTGTTGATGACATCTTTGGCTGTCCTCTTGTTGCCGCTGGTGGAGTGCAGGTTCATGTAATTGGCGATGACTTCCCATCTGAAGGACAAAATGAGATTAGTATCCAAAAAACGATTTGGGCCTTGATACCAAGAGAGGGAGTGAGCCTGGCCTGGGGTTCTACAAACTCGGGCCATGGAGCCCATCTTTGACCCTGACTGCCCGTTGTCCTGGTGAAAGCAGCGTACCTAGCGTTGGTTCCTGCTGGGAACAGGTTGACCGCTTTGATAAGCAGCTGCAGCTCCTCCTCGTTCCAGCCCTTGCCCCCGCCTCCTCCTCCCCCGCTGGCCTGCTCTGCCGTGCGTGCAGCCTGGCGGGCCTGGACCTCTGCCTCCTTCTCCTTCTGCAGCTGGGCGTTCACCCATTGGACCTGGAGAAGAGGAGCCGCACACACACACACACACACAGGTGGCAGGACCCACACGTTAGCGGTCCAGCTGGCATACACGGGCCACAGTCAAGCCACATCTTGGATTTTATGGTAGGTTGTCAAATGTTTGGTGTCTGGTGTGCGTTTCGCAAACAGTACCTGCTTCTCTACAGCTGCCTTGCCCTCCTCCTTCGAACCAGCGGCCAAGGTCTCATTGAGGGACTGCAAACTGCGATACACAAGAAGATTCACATATAAACAGTGAACCAACTGGATTTCTCACAAACGGTGTCCTTTAACACCATCTTTCGTTTCACCTCATTAGCTCCAGGCCGTCACACAGCTTCTCCACATCCCCCATCATTTTCACACTGTCGGACTCGTTTTCGGCAAAGTAATTCCAGTTCTATGGAGTAAGATAAACTCATAAGACACAAGAACAAAGACACGCAACAATCTGTTCAAACTGCTGTGCAATACAAGCCTGTCAGTACCTTGCAGGTAGTCCTAAGTTTCTGCCTCTCTTTTTTTATGGCCTTCTTCTGGATGTCCTTCTCCTTCTTAACCTGCAAGGCAGCCTGCTTGGCCTCCTCTTCCTCCTTCTCCTTGGCTAGCCGGGCAGCCTCAAGTTCCGCCTGGCGAGCCTGCGGAACAACAAATATTAACATTGCAGATCCTGAAAATCCCATATCTGGAACGCTCCAGGTCCTATATATTCCGTATCTTGAACATTGCAGATCTAGATCATGAACATTACAGATCTAGTACACACTGCTTTCGAGGAGGCGTGATGGTGTGAATCCAGATGTTAATTCAAGGATATCAGTGACTCACTCGATCCTTCTCCTCCTGCTCTTTTCTCTTGGCGTCTGCCTTGGCCTTCTTCTCAGACTCCTTCCTGGCCTTTTCCTCCTCTTTGAACTTTTTTATTCTGGGGTCACAATTGTAGGCGGTGTCTGCAGAGAGAAAAGGACACATTTCAAGGATGCACTGACCCAATTGCTTCTTACCAATTAAAAGCTATTTATTGAGGACTTACCAACTAGTGTTCTCAATCTGTTCATCTCCTCCTTCTTCCTCTGCGCTCTGGAAGCCCGGTTCTGCTTTTCAATCCATCTCCGCTCGTCTCGACTAGATTAAAAAAATTAGAACAAATCAGACACTCGCTCTAAATAAGGCTTCTTGGGGGTATTCTAATACTAGCAGTCAGGAAGCGTGTCGAAATGTAGCTCACCATTCAGCTTTCTCCTTTTCCTCTTCATCCAAATACGAAAATTCTCTCCATGAGTCAAAGTTGTACCTTGATTGAGAACAAAATGTATCACTGAGTGGAAGTGTAATACTTCATCTTAATTAATTTCCCAGTGCATATGATCTATGACAAGTGTTCCTGTCAACAGTGACCTATCATTTGATACTTACCAAAAAGAGTAAAAATGATCTACTTCTTCAAATGTGGAATCCATGGTCCCGAGTTTGGGCACATGCTTTTTGGAAGACCATCTGGCGTTTCTCTCAAAGACGGGACCAAATGCCTCAAAGTAGTTCTCTTTCGCTTCGCCCTTGGAGGGCACGGTGTTGTCAAAAGTAGGATCCACGCTGTCATACGCTCTTCTCTTCACCGGGTCGGACAACATCTCTATTGCTGGAATTAGACAAGCGGACACCCTTGTGTTATAACAAGAAAGTTGATTGAGAAGAAATGAAGACAGTAGTGATTCATGTTCTTACCTTTAGTTATACAGGTGAAGTAGTCGTTGTCTCCCTCTACAATCTGTTCTCCAGCAGCTTTCCTTTTGTCTGGGTGGTGCTTCAAGACCATGGCTTTGTCTGCGTGGATACAACTCAATAAATACCTTGTAAATAACTTAATACAGCTTTAGCGCTGTGTTTAGGGAGTTTGGAAATGTAACAAGGCCATGGTGCGCGAGGGTGAAAGACTCACGGGCAGCTTTGATTTGTTTCTGGGTCGCCTTGTATCTCATATGTGCCAGACCGAGGACAGCATAGTGATCTTGATTCTGACGAAACATAAACAGTATATTTTAACATATTCATTTAAACAGACACTTATCAAAAGCAACATTTGAAGTCAGAGGGGTGGATGTTTGACCTGTGACCTCTTGATCTGCAACCAATGCTCTACCACTGAGATATACCCCTCCCATTTATTATGGCAAGAGTCCCCAAGACAAAAAGGCAACATCTGAAGTAGCCTGCTTGCTAGCTACCTTCCAGTCTTTGGGGTCCAGCGTTCGGAGCAAAGGATACTCCTCCAGCTGTAGCTCTTCATCCTCTGACTCCTCAGACAGCTCCTCCTCTTCCTCCAGTTCCTGGAAGGAGGCTGACACATTTCTGTTCCTCCTCTTGACAAAGGCCTCAAACCAGCGACCAACTGGCTCCACCTCAATCCGTACAGAGGCTGAAAAAGAAAGAAAGTGAAAATGAATCTACTAAACATCTACCGTTTTACAGTACTTAATCAACAGGAACATCACAATCTGCCTAACAAAACAGGTGGCTACAATTTAACAATAATATGAATAAATAGTACATAGCTACAAACAAAGGTAGCTAGCAGCTGATACTGTCAAAAAGAAATCAGTACAGCACAGCAGGTGTTTTCAGGAGGGCTACCAAGTACTACAGTTTTTGAAAGCTTGTCAAAGTATCGTTTGTATTTGTTCGTCCATATCCAATGAATTCACTTCCAATATCTGTGTAAATGTGAATAGATCTCTACCGTTACATAACACTTGCTACCACCTAATTAAGCAACTATAGTTGCTAATGTTAGCTACAAGCGAGCAAGCTACACTAGCTATACAGCTAAATGCTAACGGATAGAGTGAAAATCAGAATTATATTAGGCAATCAGGCGTTTACCTGTAATGGCATTACAGACGACTGTAACATCCCCTTCTAATGCTTCTAATAGCATTTTGGAAACGCGAGCTATAAACACATCAAGATGCACAATTTAGTATTTTAAAGGTGGATATTTCTGATGTGCTGTTCTGTCGCCCGGTTTTCAGTGCACCACATGGGCCTGCTTAGGCTAGTTCCTTACTGGGTAGAGCTAGTCTGACACCGTTGAAAATCCGTACTTGTGCACTGTACTCCGTAATCTTTGGTTCCGAAAATAGTTTCACAACAAACATGTTCAGTGACTCTTCTTTATTTTGTCTCACCAGATTTACACAATTTATAGCGGCCATTAATTTAAAATAATAGAGTATTGAGTCACACATAAAGTTAACCATTAAGAAAATATAAAGTTATTGTACCATTCGCGGTGCGTCTTTGATAGTACTCCGACCACAGTGTCCTGTCTTTGCAGACGTAGCGGAAGTCCAAACTTGCTGTGTAATCCTTGTTGTGCAGAAGTACAAACTCTCTCTGTAGTCAACATTTTTTACCTGAATTGACCATGCCAGACTATTTAGGAGGAGACCAGAGGAAAGTTAAAGAAGAAGAAAAGGAAGATAAACCTATCAGAGGTACTGCATGAATGTTTGGACGTCTTTTGTTCCTTTGTTACCTATCCTTATGCTAGAAGGAAGCTAACGACCGACACTAGCTTGCTAGCTAGCCAGTTCAACAATGTTGTAACCAGCAAGTCATCGTCATGATGATCATAAAATGGAACTAGCTGGAATACTGTGTTGTAGAAGATATGGGTGCATTTGGTGTGGTTATTTAGCGGTATACATGTATATCTAGCATATTAAACTGGCCAAGGTATTTAACAATGTTATAAATCAAGTTCAGCTAACGCTAGCTATTTAAGCTAGTCTAGTCTTGGCCAGCCAGACATTTTATTCACCAACGTTTTTTCTTGCTTTCAGCATTGGACGAGGGGGACATTGCCCTTTTGAAAACCTATGTAAGTATAAACCTTACACATTACTATTTGCATGTAACTCCAGTCTGTTAATTGCCATTTGTTGTGCTACGATCTGTTGTGGTCTCCTCTATCTCAAATAGTATCTGGGACAGCAGATCACAATTCACTACAATCTGTGATTTCTGGTGTTTAGGGCCAGAGCACTTATTCCCGACAGATAAAACAGGTTGAGGATGATATCCAGCAACTGCTCAAGAAGATTAATGAGCTGACCGGTATGTCTTTCAGGCATACATGTCTGCCGCACAGGAAATCCTTGACCAACATACTGACAGTGTAGTAGCACAATGTTCTAACCTTGCATGGGTGCTTGTCTGTACCAGGCATCAAGGAGTCTGACACCGGGCTGGCTCCCCCTGCACTATGGGATCTGGCTGCAGACAAACAGACCCTCCAGAGCGAGCAGCCTCTACAGGTGGCTAGGTAGGTACCCGACACCCTCACTGAATATAAGGCTTCATCTAAGTCAAATACTATGTTGCCGTTTTTTGTTCTATTATTAATTGTACTGCTGTTTATATATACAGAATCATAATTTATATTCAAATGGTCATTTTGATCAAATGCTGTTGGTTTCCAACATACTGAAGGGATGGATTGGGGTTCTGTTTTGTTTTGACAGATGCACAAAAATCATCAATGCCGACTCTGAAGACCCCAAGTACATCATCAACGTGAAACAGTTTGCCAAGTTTGTGGTGGACTTGAGCGACCAGGTGGCCCCTACTGATATTGAGGAGGGCATGAGGGTGGGGTAAGGAAGGGGGCAAAACTGCTGTAACATTTTGATGAAATAAGTAACAGGAATTTCACATTGACAACAGCAACAAAACATTGCTCATGTGTATTTTCTTTTGTTACTTCTCTAGTGTTGACAGAAACAAGTACCAGATCCACATTCCTCTGCCCCCTAAGATTGACCCAACTGTAACAATGATGCAGGTAAAACAACAATCAATAGCTGTTTATTAAGGGCCAAAGAAGCGTACGCGTTAATGGGATGGAATACGTCCACCCTGATAAGACTGTGCTGTCTGTTTGTCTCTCCTCACTCTTTGTCCCGTTCTCGCTCTCTCTCTCTCTATCTCTCTCTCTGTAGGTGGAGGAGAAACCCGATGTGACCTACAGCGATGTGGGCGGCTGTAAGGAGCAGATTGAGAAGTTGAGAGAGGTGGTGGAGACCCCTCTACTTCATGTGAGTATTAACATGGTTATAGTGTGAGTGATCATGGCTGAGCGGAGTGGAGCGGAGTCAGATGGCTGAGTGGTGAGGGAGTCAGGCTAGTAATCAGAAGGTCGCCGGATCGCTTCCCTGCCATGCCAAATGATGTTGTGTCCTTGGGCAAGGCACTTCACCCTACTTGCCTCGGGGGGAATGTCCCTGTACTTACTGTAAGTCGCTCTGGATAAGAGCGTCTGCTAAATGACTAAATGTAAATGTGATCATTCTGTTAACGAACAGAGCACAGCATATCATCTGATCACTAGGCTGTAGTAATGAGGCTGTGGGTTGCAACAAAGAAGCAGCATAAACCAAATATTCACTGATACTGATGTAGATTAGAATGAAACAGTAGGTTATCCAGTGGTATGTTAAAATATTTGACTAAGATCAATTCCTTTGCCCTTCTCTGAGACACGACAGTACTATAAATCCTTATTAACCATATAAAAACAACCAATGGGGGGGCTAAATGGCACGTGCTGTATGCTGAAATGCATGAATGAAACTAAAATGTAGTGTTTACATTAGTGTTTTATGACATTTCCTGTTCTGCTTTTAGCCTGAGAGGTTTGTGAACCTGGGTATTGAGCCCCCCAAGGGGGTCCTGCTGTTTGGGCCCCCCGGCACCGGTAAGACCCTGTGTGCCCGAGCGGTGGCCAATCGCACCGACGCCTGCTTCATCAGGGTCATCGGCTCTGAGCTGGTCCAGAAGTACGTGGGAGAGGTGAGTCCCAAACCTGGACAAGGAATGAAGGAACAGCCCGTAGTGTGATGCTGCTGTTCAGTGTCTGGGTGGCTTTCATCTGGCTGCCCGCTCTTTTTTAATAGAGATTTTGTCTCTCTATCCCTCCATCCATCCACCTTCCTTCCTAATTTCAGGGTGCAAGAATGGTTCGTGAGCTTTTTGAGATGGCCAGAACCAAGAAGGCCTGTCTCATCTTCTTTGATGAAATTGATGCCATTGGAGGTCAGCGATCAATCATTTATGTTTAACGTAATCTTAAAACGGAAGTAACGGGATTTACTATGGGCAAGTGTGTTGTGGTTGACTTAACCATGCCTAAACGGAATCGTTGGAACCTTCCGTCGTCTAGGCGCCCGCTTTGATGACGGTGCCGGGGGAGACAACGAGGTCCAGAGGACCATGCTGGAGCTCATCAACCAGCTGGACGGCTTTGACCCCAGGGGGAACATCAAGGTCCTCATGGCCACCAACAGACCTGACACACTGGACCCCGCTCTCATGAGACCTGGGCGCCTGGACAGGAAGATAGAGTTCAGTCTGCCTGACCTGGAGGTAAGGAACCTTCACTAAGTAGACCAGTAGGAGCCGGTGTGTTTGTTTTTCTTTCTGACGGCAGGCATCTGTTCAGTGGATCTGAACCATGACTGTTTTTCAGGGTCGTACCCACATCTTCAAGATCCATGCCCGCTCCATGAGTGTGGAGAGAGACATCCGCTTTGAGCTGCTGGCTCGTCTGTGTCCCAACAGCACCGGTGAGTTCTGCCCTCAGTAGGACCGCCTCTGGACATGTTGACCTGCTTGTTGACTGATTTTAAGTCATGTTCCAGATGTGCTAAGGCAGTGGTTCTCAACCCTGTCCTCAGGGAACCTCTGTCCTGCTTATTTTAGGTGTGTCCCTGCTCCAACACACCAGATTCAAATGCATGTTCGTTACCAGGCTTCTACAGAGCTAGATAACGACCCTTTTATTTGAATCAGGTGTGTTGGAGCAGGGAAACATCTAAAACATGCAGGACGGGGTTCCCTGAGGACCAGGGTTAAGAACCACTGCCCTAGGAGCTTTTGTGCAACAGAACTTAACGATCAAAGAAAATGTCCAATGACAACAGCAATGCACAGATGTAACCATTATCTTAACTTGTTTGTTCTTGTGTTTCTCCTTAGGTGCTGAGATCCGTAGTGTGTGCACAGAGGCAGGGATGTTTGCCATCAGAGCCCGCAGGAAGATCGCCACTGAGAAGGACTTCCTGGAGGCAGTCAACAAGGTCATCAAGTCCTACGCCAAGTTCAGCGCTACCCCACGCTACATGACCTACAACTGAGGCTTCCCTGCGGATGTTTTTCTGTTTGTGTTTGTTGTCACGGGGACGGGGAGGGGGACTTGAACCCTAACGTTGAGTCATTCTTGGAAAATTACCTAAAAATAAAACTTTATTGTGATATGGGTATTTGAAGAACTTCTTTCTGAAAACTGTTTATGCAAACACAGCAACCCTGCTTACCTTCCAAATACAGCAGATAGTTAGAATTTATTCATAAGTACAATTAGGATATTACAAAAAAAATATTTATTATATAGAGCTTGGGTCATCAGATATTACAGACATTTGACAAGTAACAATACAGCATAATATGAACTTAACAGCACTCAATATGATTTGAATCACTAAATGTAATGCTGGTATAATGACTTTGGTCTCACTTATACAGTCTTATATTACTATAAGTAAAATGTCTACATAGATGATAGAATATTTTTTTAAACGTAGTTATGACAATTGCAAAGTGAGCACTTTTTGCATTTAAACAACCCTTTGTGCTTGTACTCACACGGTGATGGTAAAGTCCTGGCATTCACTAAGATTTCAGCAGTGAAATAAAGACAGGCTTCTAGATCTCTCCAACGTGTAACAAAGGCCCATACAACATTGTAACTTGTCTGCAGGATTATGTTAAGGCTGTAACTGTCCCCCTGGGTTCAGATAATAAAGGCCTAACCAACCAATAACAGTGCCTGTGAAGTCCTCCAGCAATCCATACTAAAACTGGAATGAACACAGTACTCTAAATATTTCTTCCTCTGAACCTGTGATTATTGCAAACCTAGAAAAGTGCAATGGAATTCTAAAAAAGATAATACAATCATCTCGACAAACAAAAGCCACGATAGTACTGCACTTAGACTGCAGGAATGTTAGCAATAAAACCAAACTACCGGTACACCAATCTTTCATCAAATATACATCACTATCTTTTATAAAAAACAAAATTGCACTTGTGGAATAGCAGTCAGTCTACAGTGTCTCCTGTGTGATGGGTAAAGATCTGAACAGGGACCACCTGTTACCCCCCCCCCCCGCCCTGTTCTGGCCAGACAGCTTCCATGCCTCCTTTATACCTCCACCCTGATATGACTGCCCACTCTAAAGCCATCTTGTGTGGAGAGCTGTCATTGGACAGTGTGGTTGACATGTGTGACAGTGTGACGCTGACAGTGGAGCACTGCATCATGGACTGTGGGAAAGACCATCTCCGGGGTCACAACGCCACTGAAAAACTGCAGGCTGCGGAGTTCAGCGAGCAGAGTTCCTGCGAGGGAAAAAAAATAAGTTAAACTTGCTCTCTCTTGGAAGTCGCTTCGGATAAAAGCATCTGCTAAATGAATTAATGTAAATGTAAATGTAATGAAATATAATTTGAATGTGGGCACCCCTTTTTACAATCAGCAAACAAAAAATGACTCAGATACATCGTAAATCAACCCTGAGATCCCCAGCATAACCCCTACAGAAGGCAAGATGTCACATTTATATGCCAACAACTTCTATTGTGTCGTAGTCCTTAATACGGCAAGGTGTCCTAGGAGAACAGGTACTCACTGCTGCATCCAGCAAGCAGCACCTGCACGTCCACAGCTGCGTACTCCTTCACCAGCTGCAGAGAAACACAGAGCCTGGTGAGGCCACGTGGGCTGACACACACTGACAGGATGTGACAGGCTTGGAGCACCAATAACGTCAGGGGTGCACCCATCTCCTCGGACCCAGTGAGATAGAAACGGCCGACAGGATGGAAGAACAAGTAGAGAGTGTGTGTGTGTGTGTAAGTGAGCATGTTTAAGTTTGATATGACGGGGGTCACTGTGACATGGCCAGGTCTCATCAGAGCAGGGTCTCAGTCCTCCAGGAATATGAGCCATGTACCAATCTGATGACCTTGGCTCCCACAGAGTCAATGAAGTTGACCGGGGTCCAGTCCAGGATGATGCAGCGGACAGGGCTGAGGGGCTGCAGGAAGCTGACCATCTCGGAGTCGGTCTCTTCGGTGCTGGCCTCGGCTGTCTGCCCGTTCCCCAGCAGGTTCAGGTGGGTCTGGGACGCGCCTCCACCCACAACCTCGTGGGTCACGCCTTGCTCCAAGTCCTGGACCAATCAAAGAGAAACAGGTATGATGAATTACCTTTGACAATCATAGGTCTGATGTTTTTTTGTTTTTTTTACTTCTAAAATATGCTGTACAATGGTCATATACAGTTGTGTGTGTGGAGGAATGGAGAGGTTAACATTTATGCATTTTGTGCATTTACATTTATACATTTATGCAGGTTAAGTCAAGTTTGCTGTGGTCAACAAATCAATGCACACAAATACCGAAGTGCACTCTTATCACAAAGAGGGCTCACCAGTTTGACCACAGCATTCATCTTCTGGGGAGACTTCTGGTTCAGTTTTTCCCTCTCAGCTTTCTCTTTCTTAAATATTTTTTTCTGGAGTTTTCTTGCAGCCTGAAGCTGAGTGGGGTCAACTCCTGTCTGCAAACATTTGAATAAGACAATCAAGCCAGGCCATCTCGCTGGACTCCTATCTCCTAATATTTACTTTTCAAAGCGGTGACATAGCGTAACATTTGTAGGAACAAGAAAACCTGCCTTCTAAGAGCTCATGGGCTACAGTCAAACATTGGCTGACCAAAGGTGAACTAACCCTTTGCTATTGATGACACACCTGTGCATGCAACAAACATGCTTACACATGTAGTTTACCTTCCGTTTGAGGGCGTTCACGTAAAGGTCGCTGTTTGCAAAATATATCGAGGAGTTGGAGTGGAAGATTTTGATCCCCTTGCATTCTGTTGCCTGGAAACAAATGCAATCACAGGAACTTAGATCCTGTCACACCACTGTTGTTTCTGTCCCAGAAAAGAATAATGTTTTCATTTAGCAGACACTCCAAAGCAATATACAGAACAGGGAGGGATTAAAGCCTGCAAACTCTGATCTGTAGCCAAATATCCAAACCACAGAGCTGTACCTACCCCCCCCCCCTTCCTCTGCCTCAGCCTTCAGTTCTACCATCACAGTTGTGGCAAGCCTGGAGCACCTCTCACCTCTTCATACTCGTCCACATCGCAGTACAGGCCCGTGTCAGACACCTGTCCCAAGATCAGAGTCTTTGGGCTACAGGGCAGGTAAGGGAGACAACATTAACATCGCAGGACACAGCATTATGAAGCCTAGTGACACCAACGATATCAAATGAAATGCTTTCCGGTGAGACTTTTACATGTGAATGAAAAGGGTAGAAGGATGGGGACAAGGGAGGAAGAGGACGGTTGGGCACCTTTGTGTTCTGTAGATGACGGTCAGTATTGCAAATCCTACAGCCACGAGCAGGCCGTAATCTAGTCCCAACAGCACAGAAGCTACAAAGGAAACAATCCAGATAGCCTGAGAGAGAGAGACACAGAGAGAGAGAGAGAGACAGAGGAAAATACACACTCTGTCTTAGCACCGCGGCATTGGAAACATTGTGACCAGGCACGAGCAGTGAGCCATAGTCAGAGGGTGCGTGGTTGTGTGGCGTCATGACTCACCAGCTCAATCTTGGTGGTTCTCCACAGGACTGGAATGTCCCTCAGCTGTTTGAACATGCCCAGCAGATTCACCATGATGATGGCAGCCAGCACTGTCTGCAGTGGCACAGGGTAGAACAGGGTTGGCTGTGAGGTAAGTGAAGAGACTAGAGGAAGATAATCATTTCGGGGGGGAAGCTTGTTTTCATGTTTGACTTCCACTTAAGCCCCTAAGCCGGTTCAGACAACCAGAGTGTGGGTGTGGCTTCACACTTATACCCACCTGTGGTAGGGGCTGGAAGACAAACCCAATGGCCACAACCACCAGCAACACCACCAGTGAAGCAAGCAGACCGGCTATCTGTTCAGAAAGAGAGAGATAAGATTAGTCTTCATCATTTCCCATTATCTCACTTAGTTATAAGCATAAGAGGAAGCGTGTTTCTTATCTAAGCCATATAGTTTTTATGATGCCAATTTGTGATGCCAAAGAAGTCCCATTCATAGCAATGCAGTCATGACAATACACAATACACTGTGTACTTAGAAACAGGATGTGTGTGTGTGTGTGTTACCTGCGTCTTGCCCCCAGTACTCTCCTGCACCAGGCTCCGAGACATAGAACAGGTGATGGCAAAGGTGTGGAAGAAGGAGCTGACAAAGTTACAAATCCCCAGGGCTATCAGTTCCTAAACAGAGGTGCAGCACAGAGCTGGGGTTAGATTCTCAGCAGAAGATCATTTGTAGAACACCAGTGGCTCACCACTACTATCCTGACTACATTTGACATTGCCGTCATTTATCCTTCATCCAAAGCGACATACAAAAGGCACATATACTGTGGAAAGTACGGCAGAAAATCAAGGATCAGACGTGTGGAGTTCCAGTAGTATTTTGGTGGTTAGTCAAGAAACCAGGCACAGTGAAACAATGACATCATCTCAACCCCAGTGCAACAACAACAACAACAACAACATCATCTCAACAACCGTAACGTTGCAATGCCAATCATGGCCCAAACCCACCTGGTTGCCATCCACGCTGTAGCCATGCTTCAGGGCAAAGGTCTTGGCCAGAGAGATCCCCATGGAGAAGCCCACGATGGCTATGGCGAAGGAATCCGTGACCAAGTTTGGCAAAAGGGAGAAGGTGGGGACCACCGGAGGGAGGAGCCTGTAGACAGACATCTTGTGTGAAAACCCAGCTGACGAGGGAAGCCAGGACACGTTACTGAGGGAATATTTCGTGTCACAAACATTTGCTGAGAGCGAAGCTTTACCGCCTTCACACGAGAGAAGGCATCGTTACGTTTGGATTTGCGTGGCATTCAAATGCTACGCGGCGCCAACGCCGCTACACTTCTGGCCGGACACGCCCTCCGTGACCTCACCCTGTGGGGATCTTCCCGACCACGTCGACCAGGTAGCCCTCTGATAGGCTGAGGCCGTAGGAGAGGCCGGTGGAGACGATGACCACGATGATCTCCCCGGGGATGGGGACGGGCAGCTTGCTCTTGAAGCGCTCGTTGACGACCTTGACCCCGTACAGGAACACGGTGCACACCAGGCCCACGGTGAGCGTGGTGACGTTGGTGCTGGTGATGTCACTCACCACGGCCCTCAAGCTCTGGGGGGGGGGGCGGGGGCGGAATTAGAGGGGGATTAGGAGGCTTGGTTTAGGAATTTGTTTGTATGTATGTGCGTGTGTATGTGAGTGTGTTTGGGGGTATCTAGGTGTGTGTGTGTGTTTCAGAGTGTGTCTCACGTGGAGGGCTGAGAAGGGCCCGCTGAAGCGGGGGGTCTTCACGCCCAGCAGGTATTTGAGCTGGGACACACAGACGTGCAGGGCTGCGGCTGTGGTGAATCCTCGGACCAGAGGCTCTGTCAGGTAGATGGCCACGAAGCCGAACCTGAGCAGCCCCAACACCAGCTGAAGGGAGGGGGGAGGGGACGGGGGGTACAGAGGTTAAAATGATGGAAACCTACAGCAGGATAGGAGTCTGACTTCATCAAATGTTAGACACACCCAAGGAGGCATTAGGTAAATGCCTAAGCATGAGAAATATGTGGTCTAAGCATTTAACAACCTCCAATATGAAACAATACTTATACATGATCGACTCGTTTCCATGACTTCACTGTGCGTGCCGCATGACAAGGTGTTGGTACATGCCACGGAGCGAAAATAAACAAATGTGCAAAAACAACAAGCAGCAAGCATCTGAGAGGGCTGTGGGCTCGCACATCAACAAACATTGTGGATCCCACCGTGTTGCACCAACACTGAGTGCTGAGCGTAAGACAGAGCCTGACAGGCTGGCTACTGGGTTTCACATGTGCAGAAACACACCGTCACAATCACACAATAGAGACGGTGTCTTGGTGATGAGATCCTATCTCAAGCCTAACAACCTCAAGCGGATAGACCTGTTTGACTTGCATCCTGACACTGTGTGTGTGTGTGTGTGTGTGTGTGTGTGTGTGTGTGTGAGGGACGGGTCAGGGTGAGCGTCGGAGAAGGCAGGCCCACCTGGATGATTCCCACCAGGGTGGTGAGGACCACGGCCAGCTCCACCCTCCTGGCGTCCCGGGCCTCGGTGTCCACCAGGGTGCCGTTGGTCCCGTTCAGGGCCTGCATGGTGAACATGGAGTCTGGGGCCTCCCTCACCACCACGCCTCCTATCATCAGGCTGATCACTGCAAACGTGCCTGCAGAGGAGACAGCCGGTAAACAACCGCTGTTAGGCTGCCCAAGAACCACCTTTTTTTTATTTTTATAAATGAACAAATAATAAAATATATAATTTCATGAAATCACATGGACATTATTCGTGGTGGAACAGCAGCAAACTATGCCGTGAGCGCTGTGCCTTTTAACAGGTTTCTCAGAACTGCATTCCTCTGTGCTCCCACCTGACTGGCGTCCAGAACACGTCCTTCAGGCGACGTCAGTGTGGCGGGGCACCAGCTAACACTGACTAGCTCTGGCTCAGAGACAATCTCATAACTACAAATCAGTGGCCAGGCGTCAGCGTTGTCCCAGACAGTGTGTACACACACACACACAGACACACACAGGCGTCAAAGCCACACCTAAACCAACCCCCTGTAGAGGGGAGTAATCTCAGATTACATCATTGTGCTTATAGTAATAAGCAGGGGGCCTTCTACATACTGTAGTTTCAGTTTTTTTCAACAGTAAAGAATTCTGGGAAGAAGTGTGTGTGTAGACATACATGCCTTTGTTCACCAGACCTTATTGCCAAACAGTTGGACAACTGCCCAGACATGAATGTTTTAGGTGGATACTTTACAGAACTCGCTGTCAAATATCAAAAGTAATCAACCCTATTGACAACATCTTGTCCAGTGGGACAAAAAAATAAATCAATTCCCAGTTGACTATTCTCTGTTTCGCTTGTGTATAGGCATGACTCAGGACTTTTCCATAGTGGGGGTGGTAAAAGCGTGTCAGGTGAAATGGAAGACAGCACAAGCCCTTTTAAAAATGTGTGCGTGTAAAAATGGCTGTCCTTACTTGACAGTAACGTAAATCCTATGAACTCCAATGACCTCCCCAAAAATCAAGCAAGGTCATCAGATTCCAAATCACAATATGTCGTGCCTTGTCAAAATATTTCTAATTCAACACTAACCCAACAATCAACTATTAGCCTTGCCATCTGGGAGTTTTGGAGTGATCGTTCAGAGAACACACCCTTGATTAAAGACTTTGTACTCAAGGTGGAGAAGTTTGACTTGATTCATAGCGGTCAATCTGTTCTTGGCACATATTGCGAAACCATCTTGGTTATGTTAAAAGGTCAACAGTTGCCCAGGGAAATAATAGACGACAGGATATAAAGTGTCCTTAAAGGTAATGGTTAATTAAAGGTGATGGTTTATTAGGTTAGGTTGGGGTTGGAAGGTTGGGGAGGGGTGTGGGGGGGGGTAATTAAATGTCTTGGGAAGTAACAGGCTTCATATTACGCCCACCCCACCCACCCCCCCATCCTGGGGTCCTACCCTTCATCTCCACTGGGAAACTGTCTGGAAAAGACCAGACAGTAGGCAGTATTGTAAGGCCACATCCTGATCTGCTTTTATCATGACATTTACACTTGATTTACCATTTTATCCAAAGCAGCAAACAGAGAGTATAGCAGAAGACCAAGGCTCAGAAGAGCAGAGTTCTAACAATATTTCAGTGGTCTGAGTCAAGGAATGGTTTGAACGTTATCTGAGTTGCAAGTTAATGTCAGTTTAGATAAGAGCGGAAGAGAAAAACAGTAGCCAGTCTACTGCAGAAACTTCTGCAAGCTCAAATCTATGACGCCTTCAACCCAACAAGCTATACTGTACACTCATTTATGTTGTATAACCCCCAGTAGTAGAGAAACAAAACAGAGCTCACCTATGGACACGTGTCTGGAGGTCCCAAAGAAGGTATACAGCAGGACAGGGTAGAAGGAGGAGTAGAGGCCATACACAGGGGGCACAGCAGCCAGCATCGCATAGGCAAGACCTGGGCAGGGAGGGAGACAGAGAGAGGCAGAGAGAGGGATGAGAGGAGGCAAGACGGAGAGAGAGGGAGAGAGAGAAAGTAGGAGAGACAGAGAGTAGGAGACAAAGAGAAGGAGATAGAGAGGGAGATGGAGAAACAGAGGCCGCAAAACATGAGAGATTGCATTGAAACGAAATATACTAAAATAATACCCCACCCCTTGTTTTTTTTTTTTACAAAACAACAAGCTTTCTGGGAAGTCTGGCATCTGGGGTTTTTTCTCTGAAACGCTAGAACCTTATTTGCCTACTATGTTTGTCTTGTCAATGTATGTCACAGGTACTGACCTTGACCATGTTCATGTATGACATAGACCTTGACAATGCCTGTCACAGCTACTGACCTTGAGGAAGTTGCATGACCCCTGTGCTGATGCCTGAAACCACGTCGCCAAAGAGGTACTCCTTGACTGGATAGGACGGCAGCCATGTAAGGATGGGAAGGAAACTCAGAGCAATGGCTTTGGCCCTTTCAGACGAACACCTGGGGTCATTGTTTTGTAGGGAGAGAAAGCAGAAGAGACAAGAGAATGAATGGGTACTTTTCTCCAATAAAAATACTCTTCCCTCCCTTACATTAAGATATTCATTGTTTCATTTCAGATACTGAACAAAAATACATCAAACACTCTAGATAATACTGCATTACACATCTCATTACAGTCCTTATTATCTCTAATCCAAAGCGCTTGGAAGAGAAGACAGCCCAAACAAAGAAATAAACATAAAAAGCTTCCCTGACCCACTATTGAAGCAGAGACAGGGAGTACTGACCTGACATGCTGCGCCAGCCTCTTCTGGAGGGGCTTGGGGCTCCTGACCCTGTGATGTAGAAGCTGGGTGTCGAGGAAGGCCTCGTCGTAGACGCACCGCTCCACACGGTACATGAGCGGAGAGGGCTCATCCTCCTCGCTAAGCGTTACACGTTCCATAACACGGAAAGGACCCCCCGGGCATGGCAGGGAGGCTGCAGGAGGAGACGAGGGCTCGTAGAGGGAGGGAAGTTGGGCGCAACTTTCTCTCCGGCTGTCTCCACTTAACTGTGACTGTCCATCTGGCTGGTTGGCTTTTGCACTTATATCCTGCTTTTGCTGGTGGGTGGAGCTATCCCTCTTCCTCTTTTACTCAATCGTGCAGTCTCTCCCTCTCTCTTTCCTGCTCTGTTGGTTGGTCTTCTGGTTTACTGTAAGGCTCTGAGACAGAAGAGACAGAAATATATATATACTTTTTTTAAGCAAAATCACGATTTTGGCGCTGCTTCTGGTGGTGGAGTCCTGTTCACACTGTGGCTTGCTTTCATTAGCCTACATAATTATTTTTAAGGATATTTTTCATTGATCAGAAATCTCAAAAGTAAACTACAGGTGCAAAACATTTCATGTCCGTTTCTTGGACTAAATATTTGCTTACAGATTATGTTGGAAAAGAGACAGATACAAAAAAGAAACATTGAACATTTGCTTTGAAAATCAATAAATGGCTCTTTTAATCAATAAAGGCTAGAAGTTCATATGTAATCAATGACATTGCCCAAGCTACATTTCAGACAGGCTGGTCACAGCAAAACATGGACCATGATAGTATCCTGACCTTTCAAGATGCACCTCTCAACTCTAAGGAATACTAGTTGTACAGAGCACTGATAGCCACCTTGTACTTGACATTTCGCTTTGGTATTTACTAAATAACATTCAACGTACAAATTTGAGGACACTAATTAATCAATTATTACGCCACCGAAACACACACTTGCGGAGTAGCTAACCCGTTCATGAAAATCTACATGACTAAGTAGCCATGGAACTAGCTACTGTTGCTAAAAAATCCAGAAATAAAAGCCATAATCACAGTTAGCTACGTTAACCTTCTACATAAGTTTGTAAGTAGTTGGTTATGATGTCACTAAAAACGCCAGCAATAGCAAGAAATATATATGGCTTAAAACAAATAAAGGTTACTTGAAAGGTTGGAACCTGAAATGCAGGTTATGGCGAGGTAGGGATGGGATTGCTGCATAAACTGACATTCAGAGTTATATGGAAGATGCGGACAATGGACCATGTCTTACCTCTCGCAACCTCTGCCTAGGATGCCACACACTAGGGAGAAGCCAATATTATACACACTGACCTCGCACCGGGGACTCCAGTTACAGTTTAACACACGGAATGCCCTTTCACAACCGTCGACAGCTGCATGTACTCTTCCAGAGAAAATCACTTGATGCGTGTGTCGACCACGTCACGCTATACGTCAGACGTCCTGTGGTCATGGGATTTGTATTTTACACTGTTTATTAAAATGTAGTTTGTTGTTGGAATTGGCCAAAATTGTCTTTGTGTAACCATGAATTAAGGGAAGCTCCGATAGACACAATTAAACGGTTCTTCTAAGAGGAATTGTGAATGGATCTGGTGTTCTCTAGTGCCGTTCTCTAATCGTCTACATTTGTATTTTATGCACAGACTGAGGTTATATTTTTTCGATTCCCCACCAAAAAATAATAGCCTACTATTCGAATACTATTCCGAATACGACTTAACCTCTATTTGTGCATAAAATACAAAGACAGTATGTGACCACCAGATGACGTGCTTGTCTGCAAGCTGACTACATAGGCTACCGGCTGTGGCAACTGTAGCCTACTTCACAGGTGTTATGCCGAATTCACACCCCCTGCCGAAATCTACCCCCCTGCTCGTGAACGCGTTGCTTCTGCATTGTTGCGACTCTTGTAGACTTTGCTATTCACTTAGTAATCAATTTAGCATATGTCGCTGTTCGTACTGAATTAATCGTTTTTATTGGAGTCCTATAAGACAACATTTAGTTGTTGTTTTGTTATAGAAAATAATTGTGCTTTATTCGCGTGGGCGACACGTATAATGTGCAGTTTTCTCGAGTGTTGACTATTCGTCTATAGGCTACATTCGTATAGCCTACGGCCTTATCGCCCCACGTCTTATATTTGAAAGTGCGTTAATCCAAACGAGCAGAGGGGTTAGATTTCGGCAGAGGTATGAATTCGGTAGCCTATAACACCTGTTTGATCATTGATTTACCTACTTACCCATCAAACAGGCAGAAACAGCAACGCATGGTTCTTGTGTGCTGACTAAACCGTTAACTTTACAATATGCGACGTGGTAGCCCATGGATTTGTGAGCCTATGCACCTAGACGCCGGATATGAGACATTTGCAACCAGTAAATCATGAGATCTTGCCATCACTTTGATTACACAATCACATAGAAGCCGATGCATACAAATGACTAGTAATCAGCGACGAAGGGGATATCAAATGAATGTAACAACAGTAACATGATGTAGGCTACATTTAGCATATTCGCCGCATGTTGCTGCTAGACCGGTCACTTCAGGTAACAGTCTACTGCTTCAAATTGAGAAGACACGCCTTCTTCTTGACAGCCAAGCGCTGTTCATTCGGTTTCTCAAATCACTGTCGTGTCCTGTCCAAGCATGAACAAGGAAATATGACTAAACCTGCCAATCGTCGGGAAAAACGCGAACATGCTTTTGAGACCAGTAGCCTACAGAATGCATTGAGTTGAACTTTACTGTACCAAGATTTTAGGTTGTTTACCCAGGAAGAATCTGGATATTCTTGTTAACATGGGGAGAAGAAGGGGACAAGAATATGACGAGGACTTCACGTTTGTTAGTCCAGTGGTCAAATATTTACTTTTCATTTTCAACTTAATTTTTTGGGTAAGTGTTGTGTTGAAGAACAATGTATTCGATAGTAAAGCTGTTTACTGCTCTCTTTTCTAGTTGGTTTCAAGTCAAGTTAACTTAACAAATAAACCGGATTAGGCATTTAGTTTGAGGCAGGTTAATAATTTATTTCGGAGGGTTGTACCGTGTAGTGCAGCAGCAATACATAAACTCATTTTATTTGATAACTTTTCTATTAACATTTCAGGATAAAATTTAAGCTTTTATAGAGTATGCCAGATTCAGTATTCCTCAGAATCAAACCGGATTTTCTTCTGTTGTCTATACTGAGACTGGAGATAAGAATTAACGACTGATTTTATTAGTATTATCAGGGGTTCAGTCTCCGATGGGTCTAACCTCCTGTTCTTTTTACAGATAGACTATAATTTTTCCTCTCCGTTTGATTTAGATGTTCTATGTTATACGAGTTTACACTAGTGTTTCATCGTATATCTTGTTGATGAACATCGTGATGGTATAATAAGAGGTCAAGGCGTGTTGAGGAATGCCTGTCCATACCTGAACACAGATATATTCCTCTGAAAGTTTCACCTTTTTCCAACAGTCTCATTTGGACGAAATTAGACACTATCAAGAATGATCTGCCTTTAAGATTAAGAATCAATTTAACATTGAATACTTTTAACATTAATACAGAAACCCATTGACTCAGTAAACAAAATATATTTTCCCCCAGCCTTAATACACTGTACTTTATGCCAATCCAGTTTCACAACTCCCTTTCATGCAGTACACTGTTGCTAAGAGGCTCTAAGATTCTTTGATTCATATGCTGATGGAGCGGCACAGGGCTCGGTCTGAAGAGGGCCCCATGCTTTATCCTGCATTCACATCTATTTGGCAGTCAAATAAGCATTTAGATTACGCATCTCAGACACTTCAACCAAACCGCCAAGGAGCTGTCAGTTCATATTTGTAAATACCCCTTTAAACTTGTTTCCCTACGAGGGGACTTTAAACATGGCTTACTTGCTAAAATGGATGTCCTCACTCACATTTTCTAATTGAAAAATGTTTTTTTTTTTTTTTTTAAAGCTTTCATTGTTCTTGGGACAATTCGTTTTATCATGATAGATGGATACATAGATGGTTGGATTAACATGATTAATCCCCATGGGGACGTTGTAGAGCACCAGTAATGTCAGTGTGAGAGATTGTCAACGGGCCACTGGAGCTCTTTGAAACAATATACTCCAAACTAGACTGACTCGCTAATGCATGTGACACAACTTTCATGTCATGATGGTAGATCCACGGGAACAGGTCAGATCCATAAGGGCACGAGCAGAGAGGCATGAAGGTCAGAGGACGGAATTTGCAGTGAATAGAGAAAACAAAGATAACATACAGCCAACAGGAGTTTGTTATTCAGTTAGACGGACACTTAATCACGGATACAACAGCAGCCACAATGTTTTAGGATGGCTTTCCATACCAGCACTCCTAGAATCTAGGCCTGTAGTTCCAGTGTAATGCTTACAACAGTCTGTGTATAGTCATTACTAATAGTGTGTCACATGCAATAATGTTCCAACCGAGTTAATGTGCTGTTCTAAGTGAATACAGAGCCAAAACCTCAGCCCACTGTACCACAGTAGAGGGATTTCAGACATAACTCCCACAGAATTAGAACAAATTGTTGTTGCAGACTAAGATTTCATACCTTTTTTCTGGAGTGTTAGAATGGATGACTTAACAATATTGATATGGATTTATGCCCAGTGCTTTGTCTACTCTGCACCATGAAACATACATGCCCAGTATTGAGGAAACATGAGTTTTATAAAGTGAAACTTCAACAGATTCAGTATTCCTCAGAATCAAACCGGATTTTCTTCTGTTGTCTATACTGAGACTGGAGATAAGCATTATAGATTGATTTTATTAGTATTATCAGGGGTTCAGTCTCCGATGGGTCTAACCTCCTGTTCTTTTTACAGATAGACTATCATTTTCCCTCTCCGTTTGATTTAGATGTTCTATGTTATACGAGTTTACACTACATCATATATCTTGTTGATGAACATCGTGATGGTATAATAAGAGGTCAAGGTGTGTTGAGGGATGCCTGTCCAAACCTGCCCAGTATTGAGGAAACATGAGTTGTATACAGTGAAACTTCAACAGAGAAGTGGTAACAAACACGCAAACCCGTATAAAATACAGGAAACTGCAACACAGAGTTTGACGATGATGGTTAAGAACGGTTGCCTAGAAAAGGAAACGCTCACACAAAAACTGTTAGTATCAGTTTGTCCATCAAATTGAGTACAGTGAGCCTCCGCTAACTTGTAGAACTTAAGTCGAACCTTAAAAAATCCTGACGGATCTATCACAAAACACCACCTCAGGCAGTGTGTGCTGCTCGTACTGTACCTGGATCTTGGGCTTGTGGGAACAGGATAACATCTTGTGCAAACTTGCATAGGTGCTGTGTGGAATGCATTGTAAACTTGGTTTTCCATCCCCCCAGGCTGTCAGAGACAAGGATCCTTTAAAAATCTAGTCTGTATAATTGTGTTGTATCTGTGGTCATATGTGTTAAAATGTCAGTTCTCAACAGAACAAAAAGATAGTCTCGGTACTGTTTGTGATATTACCAACTCATCTTTTGCTGTCATGCAGCATTTAAAAAATGTCAGCATTTTTATTCACACAGAAACACAGCAATTATTGTCCCTGTTCTTTTGTCAGGTATAAAACCTTACCTGCCCTTCCCCTCCCCAAAGCACAAGGTGCAGTGTGGTAACTAGATACAGGGTCTGGACTGGAGGAGGGGGGTGGGGCGACCCTGAGGGAGGAGGGTGGGGAGGGGACCCTGGGGGAGGGGGATCTGTATTCTTTGGGCTGTGTTGGGGCTATGTAGCCCCCTCAGTGTTGAGTGGGGAGTGAAAGGCCCATTATAAGACAAGACTTCGCTTACCGTTCCAAGTTCATTTAGTCAAACTAAAGCAGAGCCAGACGAAAACACAACCCCATGCTCTGCTTTTTAAGTTGCCCCCCTCAGCGTCTTCAGTGTACATAACACCACAGATTAAACATTTGCTCCCTAACTCCCACTGGCATATTTGAGATTTTACTTATACGATTGATGATGAGTATTCAATTTTTCCTACATCATTTTAATGTGAGAATACTACACATTCCTTTGTATGTTTCTCATGAAAGAATGTTTGAAACATTCCTCACTGCGATAAATTGATTTATAGTTTTTTTTCCCCCTCATTCTGTGTCTCTCAGATTATCTCCTTGGTGATGGTATCCATTGGTGTGTATGCCCGGATGATGAAGCAGGCAGGTAAATAACCTTCAGTTAAATAAATAAACCACTGTACACAAGGAAAGTAAACCAACTGCGTAAAATGTTTTAAACGAAGAAGTAACACAATTGAATATACAATTAATTAATACACTCATTAATAAGTGTTGGGAGGAAAGTGTTTGGTGTGCTGTTAGGGATGGAATCAGAGCATATGTTACTGTCAGAAGTGTTGGTGCATGGGCAGTATTGAGTTTCCAGAACTGCCTCAATGGTGCCATAGCCATAGCTGCCTTTGTGTTATAACAGTGCCTATTGAATGCAATGACAGACAACACACCAAAGGCAGCTATGGCCAGCATCACACGAGAAGGTTTTAGTTAGAGTGGTTTAGGATTCCAAAGGTCATTTTGTCATGAGGAATTTCAGAAATGCTACTGCTTACAAATCCTATTTCAATTTTTTTTTATCTGTCTGTGAATTATTTCAAAAAATAATTACCAGGAGCTCAGTGTGCTTTAAAAATTAACAAAAGATTTGATGTACTGGCACAATCTCATCTGACCTGCTCAAATCCCCTTTATTTATTTCTCTCTTTATCTTTACATCTCCTGCCCTTTTTTCTCTGTCTTCTTTCTATGTCTGTGACATATCACTCTGCCCTCTCACCCTCCATCATCCCTCTCTCCCCTGGGTACTTCAGAGGCTGCTATGGCCTGTCTGTCCGTAGACCCTGCCATCCTGTTGATGGTCGTGGGGGTGTTGATGTTTCTCATCACCTTCACCGGCTGTGTGGGCTCCCTTAGAGAGAACATCTGCCTCCTACAAACGGTTAGTGGTCTGGTCTGCCTGCTGAACTGTGATATACTGAAGTTTGCCGGTCACATGACGAAATGTATAGGTCACATGATGTAGTGTACAGGTGACATGCTGTAGTCTACAAGTTACGTAATGTAGCGGACAGCTCACGTGCTGTTGTGTTCAGGTGAGATACTGTAGTGCTTCTAGATGTTACTGCAGGCGCTAAATCTCTGAGAGCGTCATGGCCGTCCATATGGCCGTCCATAGACTGACGGCGATGGCTGCTGATCTTTGCATGGAGGGACGGCACTCTGAACAGCATCGCCGTCCGTCCATCCATGCAAAGACCAGCAGCCATCGCCGTCAGTCTATGGACGGCCATATGGATGGGGATTTAGCTGGCTCTCAGAAGTTATATAACACTTGAAGGCCTTGAAAACACTGTGAAAGGCCTTCGAATGAAAACAGTCTTTCTCTGTCCCCTAGTTCTGCATCTGCCTGACAATAATCTTCCTGCTTCAGTTAGCTGCTGGCGTCCTTGGCTTTGTCTTCTCAGATAAGGTACAGTTTTACAGTTTCTCTCAGCGGTGTAATATAGTAAGAAGCAATAGGTAACCTATAGATTCACCAAACCCCCATCTTCTACGTAAAGAGCGCCCTCTGTTGCTCAATATATTGGACAGCCGTTATTTTCACACACCCAATCCTTTTGGGTTGTTTATTTTGAGAAAAAACGATAGGGGTTTGTGTTCTGTGAAGAAATATATGTATATAATTAAATGACTCACTAATTTCACTATCATTGGCCTTCACTAACTGGATGCATAGTTGGAAATGAAATTGCTATTATATTTCCCCCCCTCCCTAAGGCTCGTAATAGAGTGACTGGGATCATCAACAAGGCTATCGTTCATTACAGGGATGACATTGATCTTCAAAACCTCATTGATTTCGGACAGAAAGAAGTAATGATATTTACATAATATCTTATCATTCTAAAAACCATTATAGGATGCAAGCTTTCATAACACGATACTTGAATCCTTCCCAGTTCAGCTGCTGTGGAGGTGTGACATATACAGACTGGTCACAGAACATGTATTTTAACTGCACTCCAGACAACCCCAGCCGAGAACGCTGTTCTGTCCCGTTCTCCTGCTGCCTCATATCCAAAGACCAGGTCAGCCATGCCTTCTCTTACTGTTCATACATATCAGATTAGCCTCTCTGTGATTATCTTTCATGGCTTGTCGGTTTACTTGAAAAGATTTATCGGATTAACCGGAAGTATGTTTCTTCATGTCCAGGCAGTCGTCAACACGATGTGTGGCCAAGGGATGCAGGAGCTGAAGTACTTGGAGGCTGGAGCCTTCATCTATACCAACGGCTGCATCGACAAGCTGGTGAACTGGATCCACAGCAACCTGTTTCTGCTGGGGGGCATAGCCCTCGGCCTGGCCATACCACAGGTAGACACACACACTGTCACTGACAGACTGACGCTCCGACACATAAACGCTCACATGTTGCCACTAGTGAACAAAATACCTTCTTGTTATTCCTCTTCCTTGGTAGCTGGTGGGGATCCTCTTGTCCCAAGTCCTGATCAACCAGATCAAGGACCAGATTGAGCTTCAGAACTACAACCAGCTGCACCATTCTGATCCATGGGGCTGATCCACTGAGATCCAGCACCATCCATCCATCCATCCAGACCGTAGCAGCCTGGACCAGGACTGGGGACATTTGTATAGGAGGGTGTGTGGGGGGTCTTTATCGCCCTCTACTGGACATGGACCCAACTTGCATGTTGGTCAACTTGCAAGACAATACAATGATGCTTTCAGCCTGAGGAGATCCTGGTTGGTTATGGATTAGCCAGTTAAAACTGGTCAAGACCAAAAGGCCAAATGTTTTAGAAAAGGTTTTTAAACCAGCTGATCATCATACAACCCATCTCTGCTTATCATATATCTATCTATCTATCATGGTACTGGACATTGAAAAGGGAAATAAAAGTAGTCTAAAGGCTATCAATCCTGTTATGTTAGTTTTTGTGAATATAGGTTATTTTGGGTTGCTGTTTAATGATTGGAAATAAGATCCTTACATTTACATTACATTTAGCAGACACTCTTATCCAGAGCGACTTACAGTAAGTACATGGACATTCTCATTGAGGCGAGTAGGGTCAAGTACACAAAGTCATTGTGCACGGCCGGGAATCGAACCGGCAACCTTTTGATTAATAGTTTTTGTGAACTTTGTATATAAGGTGTGGTTGTGTCTCCTGCCTGAAAACAATCTCTGTTACAAATGATTTAATACTTTTCACTGACTTTTTGTTAAGTTTTTGATATTTCGAATTTTGTTACAAATAGGTCCTCTCCTGTGGTATCTTGAATGATTGTTTTGAATGTTTCAAATACATATTTGGAGAAATAAGATTTTTATAGATCTTAATAAATATTTTATTTTGACTGAATGATTGTGGGAGGCACAATACATGCAAGTGCAAACACGTTCCAACATGCATTAGCATATAATAAGCAGTTTATTTTCTATAACACTCGAATAAAGCTGCATAAATTATTTCGTTTTTTAAGCATGTGGTTACAAACAATTATTTTACATCCATTACTAAATCAGAGATGAAGTCTGTAACAAAGTTACAAATGACAAAAAAACATAACGTCACCAGAAAATAATTTATAATGTTTTAATCATATTATCATGTTTAATGTGTAAACATTTTTCTATATATTATCTGCTCCAGTTGGGCAGTTCTTCCAATTTCCTTACAACATCCTTACTCCACAGGTCCTAACTCAATACTTAAGAACATTGAAGGATTTCATAGAACTTTCCTCCAACTCCTCTCCCTCCATTAGTTTTATATGCCGACAGTAGAGGGTGCTATGCCGCTTCGAATTGATGCAGGATGCAAGGGTATGCAGCACACTGTGGTTTTAAATATCAAGTTCAGCAGCTTGTCTCTCAGTCTTTCAACTACGCTCCAGTTGAAACAAGCTCTCGGACAAACGTGCAGTTGTTCGTGGTTTAGTCAGTTTGGACCGGACGACATCCGGGGTGTCTACCCATCGCATTTAGCAGTGCACGCGCTGCGCTGCGTCCATATCGTGTGTTGGTTTTTTGGAAGGTCAAGAAATCGTCTGCACGTTTACGCAAAGCGGAGGAAAACTGATCAACTTTCAGTGCTGAGATCAGCTTGCTCCTATACCAAATTGTTGTCATCGTATCCTATTTCCGGTGAGTGGACCATAAAACCATAAAACATAAAACGTAAAATGTTTCTTCTCTTGTGTGACATGTACTCCAGTTCATTGTCCACTATCCTTGTCTGTTTACGTTGACCGCACACCCAGTATTGGTTCTGCTGGCAAATGAAATCACACCAATCGCCCGTACTGCAGCCAAATAACTTGACTTGCATTTTAAAAGTAGACCTATAACATTTTTAAATCTGTATGAAATGTAAATACATATTGTGGTGTGGGGAGTTTGATGGGTTTATTGTCAGTCGGCTGTTCTGGAACTACATCGACAATGGATAGCCTACAACAGACTAATAACCTGTCAGGTGCTTCCAGCATATAGTGGTTATCCTCATATGCCAACATTATAAAGGCTACTCAGAACCATAGGCCTACTGTAACGTGCGTGCTATAACCAGATGTTTGGAGAATATGACTCAATTATTGTGTAGGACAACTCGTCATGATACTCATATCAAGTCTCTCAGCCACCAGATCGGCATGTGGAGTTAGAATAATATACTCTTATAAGGAACATATTATCGAGAAATACGTGATTGATGCGTCTTGACTTGACAGCGAGTGTTGTGTGAGAGATCAGATGTTCGGAGAGGTCATTCAGGAGAGTCAAGCGGACAGCGAACAGTCAACCGCCTTTAACCAGCGCTCCGCCGTGACAGATTTGTATTTAACGTTGTGGAATCCGCTTCTGAGCGTTTCAAAAGATAGCTGAATTCCCCGTAAATATGCTTAATTGTTCAGACTGTGGAAAGTATATAGATTTAACATGTTCATAAAGAGTTAGGCCCTTACTGTTATTACGTTTTAAATTAATTGGCTATTAATTCTACATCAACCATGCAAGATTCCGCACCCAACTCCATAGTCCACTGGTGATTCCACAACAGTCCTTGAAGTGTGGAGGGAATACCAGACACATTTACTACCCCTGTGGTTTGTGAAGATCCTTTTTTAGCATACGGCTCACCATGGCCCAAGCCTCCAGTCAGGTCTCCACCCAGGGTACGCGTCTGAACCCTGTAATCTGTCCCTGGCCTTGGCCACCACCCTGACTCTCTGCTGACTCAACGTAGCCTGCAAGGCCCGAAAAGGCTGAGTCGATAGGCGTTTGGTTCTGTGTGGAAAGAAAAATAAAGGCTAATTGTGTTTAGTAGTCCCTGCCAAAATGGGAGCGCTTAAGTCAGATGAAACAATGGCACAACATGTTTCACCACAATATAGTGAGAGATCAGACACACACACACACAGGGGGGCAAGGTGCAGTCCTCTTCTTCCTCCTCCTCCTTCTCTTATTTGCACTCCTCATTCCTCTTTGTTCACCTCCTTCACTGCTACCTCCTCCTCATCCTGGGTGTTCTTGCCCTCTGGTGTGTGGGTTGACCAGCTGTTGAGTTTGGTAAATGTTGCTGAGTTATAGTGATGGTGTGTGTGTGTGGGGGTGTGTGTGTTAGAGAGAGAAACACACACAAATAGGAGTCTGAGTGTTATTGAGTCTTCTGCCTTCATTTACTTTGGCAGGAGGAAGGATGTTAGGAGATAAAGACTCTCATCTTAATATTAGGGTGGTCTGTGTGTGTGTGTGTGTGTGTGAGAGAGAGAGCCTCCTGTGTCCAGGCCTGCTTGCTCAGCCAGAGGGAGGAGAGGGATGTGCCCATCCTTGGCCATGTTGATGGTGCTAATCATGTTCCACTTGAGCCTTGCAGGAACCTGGGTGGTTCGAACAGGACATACGATCTCATTAGCAGAGCAGTGGAATGCCATGTATGGGTGTGTGTGAGACATGACAGTGTGGTGGTATGTGGTCTGGCCTGAACTGGGGGTGGATTGTGCTGTGCCATGTGTGTTGGGCTGTGGTATGGCGAGAGGATGAGGGGTGGCATGGCGAGGGCCTGTGTCGTGATTGTGGTATGGCGGGGCGTGGATTGATTGTTTGATGTGGTGAGTTGCCCTGGTGTGACTTGCTGGCAGGGCGTGGTATGTTATGGTGGTGTTGCAGTGTGTTGTGATGGTTTGGTGTGGGGTGTTGCTATGGTGGGACGTGTCATGGTATGATGGTGTTGAAGCAGGGTTTCCCTCAGCACTTTACAGTTAATTCAGCTTAAGGCAGCTTAAAGCCGCCTAAATTATATTATAAAGAAAAATAATATAATAATATAATATATATACATATTTTTTTTTTTATAGGTCGATATCCGCTGTGTTACTCTGTCCTGTTTTCTACATTCCATTCCAAAACGCCACTCTCTCTTCATTAGGCTAACGCACAAACTGTGTGAACCCCCCCGTTCTGACAGCGGCACCCCACCCTGCCACCTTAACTAACACCATTTTTGCGGGAAACCCTGTGTGGAAGGATGTGAAGAGCCAGGTCATAATCAGTGGTGAGGGATGAGGTTAAGGGACCTGTGCATCTGCGAATGTTGAAAGGGGTTACGATAATCATATACATTATAAATGAGACTGAGAGACAACTAATTGAGTAAAATTGCATCCCAGCTAGAGCTAAGTTGAGTTTGGGAAAAAAAAGATGTGTAGCATTGACGTTGTTTTGGGCTCATAGTTATCTGTCATAAATATGAATGAGTAATTCAGCAGACTGCCAGCCGGATGCATCTCTCTCTCTCTCTCTCTCTCTCTCTCTCTCTCTCTCTCTCTCTCTCTCTCTCTCTCTCTCTCTCGCTCTCTCTCTCTCTCTCTCTCTCTCTTGCTCTCTCTCAACTCTTCAGTGCTGATAGAAACGGCTGCTAAAAGCCCACCACTACACATGACGTGTGTGACTCACATCAGCGATGATGCAGTTGCCCCCGGTAACGCTGCAGATGGTATCCTCAGCCTAGACTGGCAGATGAGGAGGTGTGAGACAGTCACTTAGATAGCTGAGGAACCAGTCAGTTTGTGAGATAGGGGATGAAACAGCCTGTAAGTCAGTCCATTACACGTCTGAAGATACCAGCGGATACGCAGCCAGTCAGAGAGCCAGCCAATAAACAGCCGGTCAATCAGAGAGAAGAGGTCCATCCTTGGTAAACACCAGTCTTGTTTCCTAGTGATGGACGGCCTGTTAGAGAGGGGCTCTGCGTGGAGAGCTGAGTCACATGAAGCTCAGCAGGGCTGCATGGCTATCAGCACTATCTGTCAGATACCACTGTTCTCACTCAGGGGGATATTACCCCTTTTCAAGTGAAAACAGCAAAATCATTCCCACTTGGATTATCTTGAAATATAAAGCTTCAAAGCACTTAGTTTTGATTTGTTATCTTGTAACACCGTTTTGTATTTTTATTTGACTTTATGACTCACAGTCTTAATAAGAAACAGGAACAGACCTTCATGTTTCATTTTTTATTGCTGCAGTCACAGTAGTATCCTCAGACCCTAATCCTGCATTTGGTGTGTGGTGTGTTCTTTCCCCAGACTTCCCTGCTCCTGCGTTGTGTGAAGGATGGGCCTCTGATCTCACACCCACTGTGGGAACTGTCAGCGCTTCGCTGTAATTGGCTGGCTGCTTTTTGGTGTTCGTGGTCATGGCCAAGAGCCCAGAGGTGAAACTGGCCGTGTTCGGCAGAGCAGGGGTGGGAAAATCCGGTAGGTCTGTCTTATTCTCTCAGATCTACTTTTCTCCTCTTCTTTTGTATTTTCTCTTCTCTCTTCCTTTCTCTCCTTTTCTCTCTTTCTCTATTTCTTTGTTGTTGTTTTTTTTATCTCTGTCTTTGTCTTTTCTGTCTCTTGCTCTTTCTCTTTCTATGCCAGTCCAAAGATCTGTAACTGTTTTATCTCGTCTGTATCGCTCTCATTTTCATCCTGCCAGTATCTCTGTCAGGTTTGATATCTTCACTCCCCTTTTGAACAAACTTTGAGCAGTCTGCCAAAAACCTCATACGCAAATGGTTGTTAATTCTTGCAGTCCTACCTGTCATTTACCAAGTAACAATCAATCTAGTCTTGCATGCAATCATCCTATTACACAAGGTTGATGACCCAGCCAGAGAGATAAGTTACCAACACTATCTACAGTGTCTAACAGGATAACACGGCATACATTTCACGCCGACCGCTAATTAAAACCTATTTCTGCCTGTCGTAATCTACTGTGCAGGAAAACATTCCTTTCACTTGTCTAAGAAGCCCACCTATGTACTGGTAATACCAGTGCAGCTGGAGGTCATAGGAAAGGCCTGTCATGAAAACTCCAATAAGGAGACATGTGGTTCAGATAGATGGATTCATGATAACCCTGTTACCCCAAGGCCTCTTGGGCTCCCAGGCAGCTGCATGTGCCCCCTTGGACCAGTGGAACAATAGAACATAATACAATGTAATACAATAACAACAGGATAGGATGTAACAGAATGCAAGAGCAAATATTTGAATATAATATAAGAGAGTAGGATGCAATATATTTGAGTATGATAAAATACAATGGAAAAATATACAGTTTGATTGAAAAAATCTATTGCAATGAAATGTTCGTTTGTACTGAACATTGACTTGAAAGGATATAGACTGTGGATTACAGTTTGGCACAAAACAAGCACAAAAACAGATTTTCCCAGCGCCTCAGTGCCTGTCTGTCTTCACAGAGTGTGGTAAAGTGGAGATAAAAAGAGTCTGAGACCTATTGTCCCAGCACAGTGTGTCCTGCTGTAAACGTCAAGGCCCAAGTGAGGGGAGGTGGATGATGATACAGGCAGGAGACCTGCTTTGTATCGCACATCCCGCTATCTGCCGAAAAGCGTTTTCTTTTAGAATCCAATCTCAGCCTTGAAAGAGGAGGTTGCCGAGTTCCCGCTCATGAAAGACGAGGTGATTAGTTTCCCCGGCAGTTCAGGTGCATTTCTGTGATCATAAAGCCTGTCAGTGTCTGAGGTTGACTGTGGTTGAAAGGAAGCGGAAAATCGGTCAGCATCGACCGAGAAGACGAGCTAGGGGGAGAGATCATGAGAGGGGAGACCTTGAGAGAGGAGAGACCGTGAAAGTGGAGAGACCTTGAGAGAGGAGAGACCATGAAAGTGGGGAGACCTTGAGAGAGGAGAGACCTTGAGATGAGAATCCATGAAAGAGGAGAGACCATGAGAGTGGAGAGATCATGAAAGAGGAGAGACTTTGAGAGAGGAGAGACCTTGAGAGTACAGTCCATTAAGGAGGTGAGACCTTGAGAAAGGAGAGACCTTGAGATGAGAGACCATGAAAGAGGAGAGACCATGAGAGTGGAGAGATCATGAAAGAGGAGAGACTTTGAGAGAGGAGAGACCTTGAGAGTGGAGAGATCATGAAAGAGGAGAGACTTTGAGAGAGGAGAGACCTTGAGAGTACAGTCCATTAAGGAGGTGAGACCTTGAGAAAGGAGAGACCTTGAGATGAGAGACCATGAAAGTGGAGAGACCATGAGAGAGGAGAGACCATGAGAGAGGACAGACCTTGAGATGAGAGACCTTGAGAGGAGAGACCATAAAAGAGGAGAGACCTTGAGAGAGGAAAGACCTGGAGAGAGGATGTTGGAGAGATGGTGGTGGAGAGAAGATGGTGGAGATGACGGCAGAGATGATAAGAGATGGTGATTTATCTGATTCACTGGAATCACCACAGGACACAACTATGTTCTCATACCAGGTGTTCACCAGACCTATTCGTATTTTAAAAATACAAAACATAGTTATGTAACATGAGTCATCTCTACAATACATGGCTGGAACCATCCAGCAGTTCCCAACCAAAGTCAGCTGGAGAGTGTTGGAGAGAAGTATTCCACCATGGCTTCATAGTACTTCACAGACAGAGCATGGTCGATATGAGAGAGAGAGAGAGAGAGAGAGAGAGAGAGAGAGAGAGAGAGAGAGAGAGAGAGAGAGAGAGAGAGAGAGAGAGAGAGAGAGAGAGGGGGAGCTGTGGTAGGCCAGGGGTGATTAGGAGAGGGAGAGTGGGTAAAGGCTTTCGAGGGCCACATGTGGGTGTAATTGCTTCCTAGTCTGACTGCGACCACGGCTACCTCTGTGACCCCTCCCACTCAGACCTTGATTGGCTGACAGCCACTTAAATTAGCTTTGAAGCCGGGGTTAGAGGTTGGGTCTGCAGGAGAGACAGACACACACACAATATATCTCCCTAACTCAGATACCTGCACATATCCCATAATATAGTATAATACAAAATAGCAATACTTACTTTTGGCGTTTTACGGATGGATTATTAATGGATGGATAGATGTTGAGGTGCCACAGTGAGTTCCTCTGCCAGGCTCTGTTTCATATATGACATTGTCCCGTAGCACCATGTGGCTCAGAGCTGTTTTAATTCCCCAGACTGTCAGTTTCACCTTCCCTCATAAAGTGATTCTGTCTTGGCTTGGGACTGTGGACTGGTGGTGTGTGTGTGCGTGTGTGTGTATGTGTGTGCTAAAGGTACAGGGGGGTTATTAATGGGATCTATTTCTGTAGACGAACAGGAGCGTGATGGAGAAGTGATGGTGAGCACGCTCCTCAGACACAGTGTGGCTGTGGAGAGTCAGCAGGGACACAGGGAGACTGGAGAGAGAGACGTGAGGCACTGGGGCAAACTGGAGCACTGGATCACGCTCGTCACCAAGAGGAGAGGGAGAGAGGCAGACACACAGAGCTAGGGTAGGGCAGACAGGCTCATTGACTGGCAGACAGACAGACACGCTGATGGATGGGGAAAAAAAGGGAGAGAGAGCAAAATGCTGAATGAGAGAAAGAAATACAGAAATATACAGAGAGGGAGACAGACAGACTGATAAATAACAGAATAAAGAGTCCTAATTATGTGTATTAAGTGTATTGACTGGGAGTTTATCTGACTGGTGTTTTCAAGGCTGTGGTTTATTGACACACAGGAGTTAGTTGGTCTCTGGAATGGGTATAAATGGGTTTGGTACATCTGTCAGTCAGACAGGCACTCACACTCATAATCACAAAAACACCCACAATTTTGGACATTCTTTTGGCCTGAGTTTAGCTTTTTTATCTAGGGAATCCAGAAGTGGAAATGGAGTTTATTGAGTGTGAAAGAAAGCCCCATAAAAGGGCCCGTCTGCCAGCTCCTCAAACATCCTCTCACTCTCACGCTCACTCTGTCTCTTTCCCCCCTCTCTCTCTCTCTCTCTCTCTCTCTCTCTCTCTCTCTCTAGCTCTCTCTCTCTAATTATCCTTACCTCCCTGCCTCTCTCTCTCTCTAATTATCCTTACCTCCCTGCCTCTCTCTCTTTAAATATCCTTACCTCCCTGCCTCTCCGTCTCTGTCTCTGTCTCTGTGTCTCTCTCTCTCTCTCTCTCTCTCTCTCTCTCTCTCTCTCTCTCTCTCTCTCTCTCTCTCTCTCTCTCTCTCTCTCTCTCTCTCTCTCTCTCTCTCTCTCGCTCTTTCTCCATTATTCCCGAGGCAAAGAAAGGTAACAATAATACAAGTCTGCCTGCTGTTCCAGAAAGACCGCTGTTTATGGTTTCCAGCGGCAGGAGCTGACCATGAATCAGCTTAATGCAAGTAGCTCACTCAACAAGAGTCTAAACACACTCTCACACTGCATGGACAGGGCACACACACAAGTGCACGTACACAGACATGCACACACAGGCACATTGCACACACATTACACATTAGCTGCATCTCATTTAGCATTGACCAAAATGTTAATTGCGTTGTGGCTTCGGACCCCTCGGTATTCCCGCTTATGTGATTGAATGACCACTCTCTCACTAATGTGGAATAGGCTTGAAGACCAGGAACAACCATATCCATGGATGCACCCAACGTAAACAAAGATGTTCCAGACATCTCTTTCCTCTCTCTCTCTCTCTCTCTCTCTCTCTCTCTCTCTCTCTCTCTCTCTCTCTCTCTCTCTCTCTCTCTCTCTCTCACTCGCTCTCTCACTCTCTCTCTCCTCTCCTCTCTCTCTTATTCCTCTCTCTCTCCTTGCTCTCTTTCTCACTCTCTCTCTCCTTCATCACTGTGGGCTGCAATATGCAAGCCCACGATCGCCCTATTCAAGGAGGGCTTGTTCAGGAAATTAAACATCTCCAGGAGGAAGGGAATCTGTGATTAGAAGGGATGTTGTTCATGTCCATCTGGGTGTTAATCTTGCCTGACTCCTGCCCTGAAGTGCTGTGCTCTCTAACTCAGGTCCAAAGGTCCAATTTTCAAAAATGTGCCCACTAAATATTTTGTAAAGGGGGAGGGATATGGGCAGTTTTTTTATGGGAGCCAAAAGAGTGGGCTTCCCTGCCCCAGCCCACTTAAAAGCATGTAGATGTGCTGTTGGTTGTCTGTTTGTTAACAGGCCCCTGCAGTCATGTGTGGTAGTGTTGTCTGAAAGCAGCAGTCTGATGAAGGCTCTCGTGTCCCGGCTGTTGGGTGACTCACAGCCGGGGCTCCACTCCATCTGCACCTCTGCAATCTGCAGGTAGTGATGTAGGCAGTCCGAGGGTGTGCCAGCCCACGAGCAGGCCATGGACCCGTGGGTTTAGCCCTGCTTGGCAAGTCTGAGCCACACCCCAAGATATGCTTTCAAACCCAAATCAATTCCTGTGAAAAGAGATTCGAAAGTTAGTTGTCACACACAGTCATACTTTCATCCTTATCACCGTAGAATATTATATTTATACGTGTAGCAAATCAAAGAACACATAAATGATACAAGTTTTGTGAAACTGTAGAAGGACGAAGTGCAAATTCCTAGCAACCACCATCCTCGCATTGAGGGGGAAAAGTCAGCATATTTTTACGTGGAACGCAGACGTTCTATAACGCAGACATTCTAGAACACTTCTCAGCCTACTGCATGAACTACTTTGTGTTTTTACAGTTTATGTTAGTTCTGGAGAGCTGCTATAGCCACACATTGTATATGCCTTAGGTAATCACTGCTCAATGCTGAGCAACTCTGTGCCATGTTACACGTTGCATAGTGTATGTAATGGGTTTCGGTGAGTTACGACTTGCTTATGTTGCTCGTGTGGGAAATGGTTGTTGGCGTACATAGAGGCACTGGCACTCTGATATTGAAAGACCATTACTGAGCAAACATATCTAATAGCCATATATTACCATAACAATTTATTTGATTTTGTGGTCTGTATTCCACTTCAAAGGTTTCCTAAAAGACAAAACATGCTTTTTGTCTTTGATGTCCTTGATTGCGAAACTTCCAAGATAATTTTGGACAAGTTTCAACTCTAAAACACACACACGCGCGCACACCCACACACACACACCCAAACATGATTGTAAGGCATTGATGGACAAATGGACAGCACACCAACAGTAGTTCTTGTTTTGACCTGAGATAGATCCAAGGAGCATCCTACCGAGCTGTTACACGCTGTTCCAAAAGCAGAGAGACACTTTCATGCACTTACTGAGCACAAAGCACAGAGGTTGCTTGTTGTGATAATGAGTTGGAATCAAAAAACAAAAAGAAACAAAAGTAGCCATTCTCCTGAATGTCCGACAATAACACTGTTGATTTACATCTCTGTCGAAGCCTACTGTGGGCCAACCTATAACCCCTGCCTCATCCTAGTGATTTAGTGGCCCACAAGGAGTGTTGTTGTCTGGTAGCATTTGGCCTCTATGCCATAAAGATCACTCAACCAGGGGCTGGCGTGACGCCAACCCAAACAAGAGGTAGAATATTCAAGCATGTCAGAGAGAGAGGGAGAGAGAGAGGGAAAGGGAGAGAGAGAGAGGGGGAGAGAGAGGGGAGAAGGAGAGAGAGGGAAAGAGGGAGGGAGAGAGAGAGAGAGAGAGAGTGAGAGAGAGAGAGAGAGAGAGAGAGAGAGAGGAGCAGTCTGTCTGCAGCAGAGGCTGCTCAGGAGAGGAAGGTTTCTCAGAGGCGCTCTGTGGAGGCACCAGGGAGTGTCTCAGACACTCCGTCCTGCTCCCCTGTCCGTCAGCAGGCTGAGGGCTCACCCCGCCTGGCCGCCTGTGGGGGACTCACTCATCTGCTTGACGATTGGCTGCCTGTGGTGAGAAGATAGACTGGGGAAGAGGAGGAGGGACAGGAGAGAGGAAATGAGAGGTGAAAGAAGAGTGGAGAGGCGTGTGGGAGAGAAGGGGATGACAGGAAATGAAGATGGGGGCCACATACAGGGAGGGGCCTGAGACTGTGTTGTGTTGGCTGTCTACGGACTGCATGCATGGAGGGTGAAGAACAGGCTTCTGCATGTCTGATGCTGTTGAAAATCTATGCTCGTGTTTGCATGTGTGTGTGTGTGTGTGTGTATGTGTGTGGCTGGGTGAGTATTCCATTTCACACACAGTTTGTTAATAGTTTTGCTTTCAAACTGTGGATAGCATACATTACATGCTTTACTTACTGTACACTATCAGAGATTGTGACAGGCTGTTAATCGCTCCTCTACATCAGGTCAATACGTCATTGTCTAACCATGTAAACTGCACAGAGGGAATGAAAAGCACTGCGTAGATGTAATTACATTCTTCTACAGGAATGAGGAATGATATGTTCTTCCCACACACTGATACTCAGGGTCCACCAACGAGCTCTTAACTTTGATCAAAATGGATTACATTAGCATCAGCCCTCTCCTCCTCTCTTCTTGCCTCTCTTCTCCTCCCCTCTCCTTTCCTCTTTCCTCTCCTCCTTTCTTCTCCTCACTCCATCTCTTCCTCCCCTTTCATCTCCTCTCCTCTCTCCACCTCTCCCTTTCCTTTCCTGCTCGCTCGTTTCCCCTCCTCTCTGCATCTCTTCTTCCTCCTCCCCTCTCCTCTCCTCTCTCCATCTCTCCCTCTCCTCACCTCCCCTCTCTCCATCTCTTCCTCTCCTCTCTCCATCTCTTCCTCCCCTCTCCTTCTCTTTCCGCCCTCTCCTCTCTCCATCTCTTCCTCCCCTCTCCTCCCCTCTCTTCCTCCCCTTTCCTCTCTCCATCTCTTCCTCCCCCTCACACTGCCCTCCCTGGAGCCTCCTATTGTCCCTGGGATGGAACAGGATGTGCTCAGAACTCACCTTATCTATTCCCTCTCTAAAGGCCTTCAATCAGCCTCAGCACCCACACATGCTCTCCCCCTATTCAACTGCTGCAATTTTACTGCACACAATGGAACGCATGCAAAATGGTGCGTTTGTGTCACAGGAAGGTGGGCTTCTCTTTGCTTCACTCACTTTCTGTCTCTCTCTGTCTCTCTGTCTCTCTTTCTCTTTCTCTCTTTCTCTCTTTCTCTCTTTCTCTCTTTCTCTCTTTCTCTCTCTCTCTCTCTCTCTCTCTCTCTCTCTCTCTCTCTCTCTCTCTCTCTCTCTCTCTCTCTTTCTTTCACTCTCTGTTTCCCTCAGCCTCTCTCTCCCTCACGGATTATATTGTGTCTGCTATCTATTGACTTATTTTTAGACCCTTGCCAACGCAAGCGCTGATAATGTCCACCTCCATCTCGGCCTATGGCCACTTTGCAAGCACTCAGTGCCAGAGTTTGCTGCCTTAAAGGAGTGTGAGTCATCGCTCAGATTTTTCCCTCTTGTAACAAAAAATCTGCCCCCCCCCCCCCCCTCCCCCACTGTGTGTCAGGAGATTGAGAGTGGTCTTACCATTTCATGATGGATCTATTAAGTCGTTTCTTTCTTGTCCTTTAAGAGAGGTGGGTTATTAGGAAATACGCTGTTTTATGTTTCCTTTTTTTGGAACCACTTGGAAAATTAAGTCAACACACACACACACACACACACACAGCTCTGTCTTATTTGGTCGGTCGTCCACCCACTCTTAACATCCAATCAAGTTCTGATTCATCTGTGCTTTTAACAGAAGTTCCCCCTCCATAGATATCAAAATGATTGCCAATTGCTCTCAAGTCATGAAACTCATGTCATTTTCATTATATTTTTATAAAAACTTCATCAGCTTTGTATGAAGTGTATTGCCTTAACATCTGGATATGATTTGGCCAGAGCAATAAACCTACAAAAGCCACTTGTTCGTTGTTCTTCTCGGACATGGCTGCTTTGATCTCTCAGTGATCCTAATGGTTTTGGCAATCAAAGCTACACAGCAGTCTGCGTTCAAAATAGGGTCCGTCCTCCACACTCAATCAAAGACATCAGTCTTAAAACCACTGACAGACTACATTCTCCAACTCCCAGATTAGGAGGACAACACAAGAGGTATCAGATGGGCAAGACAAAACCAAAGTATCACCTTCAACTGACTAAATCTAGTGTACTTGATCCCAAACGCAACTGCATCTCACTTATCATCTGGGTTACACATGAGGAAGGCTGAACAGGAGTTAAGCTCATATTGTTTAGTGACCAAATGAGCTGGAGATCCAGTGTGTTATCAGAAACTTGATGCCCTCTGTAAGTCCAGCCCCAGCCAGCTCAGCCTTTCATCGGTACACAGAAGTGTGAAATCATAGCCGCCCTGGTGCCCTAGTTAACGCAGCCTCGGGGCTTTGCGGAGAAAGACTCCATCTCTCTGTCTCTCGCTCCCTCTTGCGAGGTCTGTCTTTCTGGAAGTTTCTCTCCTGCTTCTCATCTCTCTCACTCTTCCTCCCTCTTTCTTTCATATTCTTACGGTTATCACCTCCTTGGCTCTGACTCGCTCCCTCTCTTTACCTCTCTCCCGCCCTTCTCGCTCTTATGGAACACCTTTAAAGTGGAGAGACCTCGGGTTTCACGTCCCCTTTCAGCCTCTCGAAGTGAAACGGGAGGCCGGGCACGGGGAGACCTGTTTTCGAGCTGTCTCTGTGGCCCTGCACACCTGTGTGGGTGTGTTCAAACCCGAGATATCATCAGCTGCAGGTGATCAGGGGGCACTGAGCACATTGGATCAGACAAGGTCAAATAATGGGATGGGAGAGTACAGTATGTACTTTGTTTGCATGTGTTGCTCATGCTCTCTTGGTCTGTGCTGCCCTGTGTTTTGCACATTGGGCCTATTTCTAATGGACTGCATGTTGTGTTGAAACTAGAGAGAGAGAGAGAGAGAGAGAGCGAGCCAGGGGACTTTCAATACTAAGAGAAGGGTTCTCCTGGCGGTACATGTATTCATTAAAGAGTAATAGAGATGGCGTGCGAGCACAGAATACTCCTCAAATAGAATCAGACCACAGTGAATCATGATCCGTATCACCATACCATACTTAAAGATGCTTAATACATCAGGCCTGTGCTTTAACCTCTGTGTCAACAGTCACCTAAGTAAACAGTTGGATGTTTGGATCAACAACCAATCAGAGTCTGTAATACTGTTACATAACATGCCAAATGGTTGTTGATTCAAATATGTATGGCTCCTTTTCTTGGTTTCTAGATAGTTTGTTCCAGATTTATCAAAGGGAATGTACTTAATACGTCAAATCATAACCCCTGTATTAAGAATAAACAAAGTATTAATAAGTAAATAATCATTCACTATCGACCTTCAACCCAAGAAGGCTGGATTAACAAATATGTGTTCCGTCATGTTCCTGTGAGACAGTGAGTGTGGCACGCTTTGGAGTGGTATTGATTTATTGACTCAACAGACCACTGGCCAGCCAGGACGGTTGATGGCTTAATTGCAGGCAGAATTATCACGGCACCACGGCTGGAGGCTGGAGGGAAATCAATCAAACAGCCAAACAAAGCTCTCAAACTTCTGGAGTGTGTATAACACACTCTATAAACAGAAGCAGGGCTGAGTGGATGGTGTGTGTGTGTTGAGGCCGGAGGCCGGAGGCAGACAGACCTCTCTGGTGTTTAGATGAAGGTATTCATTTCCTCTGCCCGGGCTCCCCGAGGCGGATATTTTATGATTAATGACGGCGTTAAATTCAAGAAAGGGATTTACTTATCCGAAGTGTTGTGACACTGTTCTGTGCGTTAGATTTACAGGACTCGTCTGTTTGCTTTTTTGGATGATTAGAGTACTTCAGGAGAGGTGGTAAAGTAGGTGGTGAGAAAAAGGTAGAGAGAGAGTGTGTGTGTGCGTCATACTCTTCACACAAACATCAAAAGTACAGCAGCAAACACATTTGCTGAAGCCCCCATCACATGATGTCTCTTGGTAAGTAGCGGTAAGTTTGACGTGAAACATGAGTCATTCTGGCAGAGAGCGTTCCATCTCCGTTGTCTTCGCCATGTTCTAAATCATATTTATAGGATCGAGGCTTATTGGCAACCTAAATCATATGCAATTTTCACTGATGAGCGGAAAGGGGAAGGATGTAAAGGGTTTAGTCATGCAGACGCAAGGCAGATCTGTGTCGACCAACGACCGATAATTGTCAGTAATGAATCCCGTAACAATCTCATGAGAGAGGAAGGGTAATACGTTGATGATAGCAGGCCTATCTAACTAGATGGAAATGCTGTCGACGTTTTCTGGCAGCAGTGTCAGTAGTGGAAGTCACCTCTGACTGCAGACCAGTCCCTGAGCACGTCAACATCCATGTATCTCACTGGCGTTGATGACCTTTCAATCTGCATCCCAGACCAAATAGAAGGCCTGTTACTGCGGCAACGCAGAGAGCTCTGAGAGTCTGGTGATGGTAAAAGGCATGCTGGGAAAGCTGGGTCTGGGTGCTGAGTGTTGACATTGGGAGTCTTGACCCAGACCCCAGGAAGTGGTCTGGATATTTTGTTGTTGCTTGCTTTGTCAAAAGCAAATTTAGTGGCATTTAAAGCTGTTCTGTGGTGCTGGAGTGAGCCGTGCTGTGGTTTTGTCACAAGCCACTGTATGAACCTCCAACCTCGGTGCGATGCTTCATTGTAATGCCGGTCATGATTTCTGAAACTCTTATTCGAGAACAAAGCAGCCGGCAGGCCTGAAAGCACACATCACAATGCAAAGCCCCAAATACTTCTTTATTCGGTTCACTTGCAATGCCAAGTGCATACAGTATCTGCTCAAAGTGCAAATAAAAGAAGCCAGCAAAACTCAAAGCGTTGTTGCATGCATAGCAACTAAAATCATATAATGTACATTATGGCCCAGTTTCCAGACATGGATTAAGACTGGTACTAAAGTAAGAGCAAAATTCAATGAAGATCTCCACTGAAAAGGTTTTTAGGCTAGGACTACCTTTAATGAGTGAAGCTAGTTCAGGCATGGCACTCGGGCAGCGTGTGCGTCATATCACCCATCGCCGTGTTCTTAATTACCTTAATGTTCTGCACTGCTGCCACCCACCACCATCCCCTTCTCCCCCATGTTGTCTGTCTGTCCTCCCCGTTAGGGGATTTGACTTGTTGCTCCCTGCCTCATGTCAGGCATGCTGCAGTGAAGGCAGGGAGCGCATCCCCATGTACATCCATTCCGCCAAAGTTAAACCTATTCTCATGTATATGAATAAATGGTGAAATCAATCACGCGAGTGTCTCGACTGAACTGTATATCAAGGCTGTTTGAGGGTGAGATGAAAACATCTTTATTCATATTCTTAAACACAAATTCGATTTAGGCTTGATTTTATCTGTTCTTATTCAAGAGCAGAGTCTATTAGCAGGAGATCTCTAATCGATCATCACATATATCTCAACCAAATCCATACATCTCAGAGTATCTCTGGACCATAATCCACTCCAGAAACTGATTGGACACACGTGAAAGGGACAGTCACGAGGCAGCCACACACACACACACACGTACACAATGTTGATATCAGAAAAGGTGCTGCTTGAAGTTTGTGCGTAGATCCTATGGGTTTTCCCTCCCAGGTTTGAGACGTCAGACAGACTGAACATGAGTCTCCCCCAGCGGAGTTGAGGGATGCATAGACGGGTGGAGCCAGTTCTCCAGTCTGTCTACAAGGAGCCCCCTAGCTCTGTGTGTTTACACTATGCTATGGAAACCCCCCCAGACAAGTCAATGATTCACCACAAGATGATTGGATCTCCCAGCGCTAAAGTAAACCATAAGCAGACGGACGTCTTTAAAGGACACTGATCCAGTCGAGGTCGCGAGACAAATAACGTCATGAAACGTGAGAATGGAATTCAGTCATGGAGGTTTTGTGTGGATATTATTGTGTAATGCACCAGGGAGAGGCAGTGTTTAGATGGCAGCTAGCTGCCAACTCCTCTGGCCTTTGATTGAGGCCACAATTTAAGGAATCTGATTTTTACAACAGTCCAAAGGATTGGGCTAAGACACACACACATGTCCACTACGTCCACAAATATACACATGCACAGATACTCCCCCCCACCCCAAACACATGCACACACATACACCAAAACACCCTCACGCACACACGAATACACACATACATCGATACATACACACCCACACATGAGCACAGTTATGGGACAGGGTCAGTATCTCCCAGGCTGTGTAGTGGTGTGTTTGGGAGTGTGGTGAAACCAGAGTAGCCTGCAGGGTGTCTGTGTGCTGGCTGCAGCTGAGCCATTAGGAGGGTGGTGAATGAGTAACATGGCACTCGTCCAGAACAAGGAGCTGGACACCACTAATTGCCAGCTCTTTGTTTGAAGCCTGAACGCCATTCTCCCTCTAATGTACTACATGTTGCGTGTCGGACAAAAAGAGGGCTTTGGTGATTACCTCCAATGGACTCTGTTGCCCCCCCCCCCCCCAACCTCTCTTTCTGTCGCTTGTTAGTAGGTTAGGTTTATTTATGAAAAACCTGTTCCCGCGCTTTACAACATGAGGAAACTGTCGTTTTAAATTACCTTTAACCTTTGATCATTTTGGCAGATACGTTTATCCAAAACATATAATACTACTGTGTAACAACAATGTCTCCATGACTACAATGCAACAATAACATCTCAATAACAGTATCTAGCTGAAAAATGTATAGATAAAAAATAAATAAACACAGATAAAACACAAATACTACTACCACAGTGCAATAACCACATCTCATCTCCTCAGCTACAGGACCCCAACATCAGTGTCTGTGGCTGTCTACGCCTGTCTGTCAGTTATGTCCTGTCTTTATTGCAGCAGGCTCCAGATCTTTCCCAGCTCAGTTATTGAGCACAATGCCATTCTGGTTCTATTGACTCTAGTCTGTAGAGGCTATTGATCCTGGCAGTAAGACACGCACTGCAGAGCGTCCAGCTGCTAGCAAACTTTTAGACCAAGGGAGGATCAAGCTCGGTCTTCTCCAAGGCTAGGAAGAGCTTTAGCTGTGCAGGAGTGGGCTGTGTGGTAGTCACAGGCTTCAGCCTGGACCAAGGCTGAGTGAGCTGATGGATTTACTGATCTGAAGTCCTGCTCATGATCTGTGTCTGTGTAGAAACTTGCTGTACCAGTTGTATGTATGGTCTTGGTTAGCAGTTTCAGACCCCAGTTTAAAGAGTCAAAGAGTGAGAGTGGAAAGAATACAGCTCAGTGGTAGAGCTTGACTGCAGATCAAGAGGTCATAGATTATAATCCTCTTTAACACTGCTGTGGATGAAAGTGTCTGGTAAATGATAACATTACTATAATGAGAATGTCTGGGCTTACAGAGGTGCCTCAGGACGAGAATGCTTCTAAAATGTCATTGCTACTCTTGGCATTGTATTAAATTAATAAATGTGTTGAAGCTATTACACTGTACAAATGCTTACTCAAAACAAATAATCATCCAAATAATGTGTTCATCAGTCTTTACATACAACAACCATGACAATTTTAACCAAATTGGAACTACATTTGATTGTTTTGTGACTGCCAATTTGGAAAAGTCACAGTTCATATTTTTTCTTCTATAGTCTGAAATCAAATTGTATGAAAAAACACGAAGTAACTAGACAGCTGTTGTATGTTGTGGCAGTTGTAAATTGTATTTATACTGTGACGCTGCTTGCTCTGTTTATATGATATAAAGTCCAGAATGTAAATTTGTTCAGAGACACTGGAGTCATGACGGAAAACCAACAATGGAAGACAAGCAGTCTGGATCTCACCCTACCTGCCTTCCGACATGACACATTGTCTACCAGACTCCGCTTTGAGATTAATTCAATGTTGCATGACATGCTGTCCTTGTTTGAGAACCTATTTAAGTGCCTTAGCAGGGGAATGTGCTTCTTTGCTTAGCAGAACCATAGTGTGTAAAACAAGGCTTTGAAAGACGTAATTCAATGAAGAGCCATTCAATTAGGGGGCATGGGGGAAATATTTGAGGAACACGAAAAGCATGAGATTGTTTACAGGCTTCCACTAATGAAAGGTGGCTTTGTAAGAATTGTCTCATGGTGCTTTGTGCTATGCTTTGTGTTATACTGCATTGCACCAACTGATATTATATCATTGTTTATTGTCTTTAATGTGCCAACATCAATTTGAATATGTGACAGTTTCATGAATAACTTAATAGTGTATTAACATGATTATGATCATGATCATGCTTAGGCAACTCACAGTTGTACATGCTTGTGGAAAGACAAAGTGCCAGAACCAAAACGAAGGCTCTTACATCTCCGTAAACAAAACACTTCCAATTCAAAGAAAAGACTTGACGGAGGTTAAAAAACAAAATACAATGTGTCAGAGGCTGTCCATTTGGCATAATAGCTCCTCCTTGTAGTGGCTAATTACATTGGGGGAAAAACGAGGGCAGGATGATGAATGTTGCCCTCCAGTTCAAAGGCAAAGCAATTTTCCCCGTTGTCACGCTGTAGAAAGCTGCAGTGTTGCCGCTTGACGCTATGAAACCAATACCCTCCCAGTTTCAAGTAGACCACTCAGACCTATTCAGAGTCACTGAGGCGTGTGACGGCCCCTGTGGTGAACACCACCACTGATGGAGAACAGTGACAGTGGAGTGGACCAAGCGTGCAAACACACACACACACACTACTTTACACACATACACCACCCTGCATGTCCTCATGGAAACACTGCAGCACGATTACACTGTTGACTCTCCGAGTTTGAGTTATGAGCTTTCCAGAGTGGCTGAGGAGGATATTTAGCTGTGTCTCTCTTGACACTAGCTACTCAGAGAGGGAGGGTGGAGGGGAGGGGGGTCGGGGGGGGGGGGGGGTTGAGGGGGCGGTTGATGGACGGTCGTAGAGGAGGTCCAACTTTGAAGAATGGGGCCTTTGTAGCCTTGCTGTCACTGTTACCAGAGGAGGCCTTGGCGGTGGTCCGCTGGCAGCTTTACAGAGCATCCTCCGGTCCCATTAGCCATGTCTCTTACTGGGTGGGAGAGGGGGAATAATGGACCAGCAATGCAGGGATCTAGCAAGCAGAAAGCACTGATAAACAGCCCTGCTTGCAGCCAGTGACATGTAACCTGCCCCTACCTGTCGCATCTCTCAGGTAGGACAGATAGATGGGGGGGGGCCCTGACAGAGCAGGGGAGGGAGGGGGAGGGGAGGGGGAGGAGGAGAAGGGAAGGGAATGGAGGGCGGAGGGGGTGGGGGGGCACAGGAGGATGGAGGCCCCCACCTCCAGAGCAGAGCTCCGGAGGGAAGCGTTACTGTACCAGCAGACAGCCTGGCAGGGTTGGGCCCCTGGGCTCTGGGAATATGAATTGGATGACATGGTGGTGGGTGCCTGGTCCAGAATTTCCAGGAGTAGATCATGTTATATTTAGCATCTGAGAAAACACAGAGGGAGAGCGCCGGCCCCGAATGATAAGGCAGCAGAGGAAGGGAACGATGAACGTTTGGTTCGGTGGAGCGGAATGTATTTGCTCATCGGTTAACGAGACGGTAACATACCAAGTGATTCTGGGAAAGGCTCCCGCATGACTCAATGTTTTAGCATCCCTGCCCCGTGCAGATTGGTAGATGAAAGGAGGGCTAATGATATCAATGAGCGCTCCTCAAGTTGTGCTAGATACACAGGAGGAGATGTGATTGCGAGGCTGGAACCATGTCAATATTCATTCTCTCCACTCCACTTACTGGTCAGGTCATGTTTGCCAGACAAATTATATGTGGTTACCAAGCTCTTCAGTTCTCTTTTTGTCTCACCTCTCCGTCTCTCACTTCCTTGCTCTCTCATTCTCTTTCCCTCTCACCTCTTCATCTCTCTCTTTTTCAGAGTATATGTGGTTACCAAGCTCTTCACTATCGCTCTCCCTCTCTCCCTCTCTCCCTCTCTCCCTCTCTTTCTCTCTCCTAAACCTAACCTAATGGACTGGCAGAGGAAACATCAGTTTCCATAGCCAGCGGCCGTGAAGATACTATAAAAATATTCTCAGCCACTAAACTTTGATGATGATTATTTATATTTCATCGCTAATAACACTACTGAATGTGTTTATACTGGCTAAGTGGAGGGAGAGGGATTAATCACATGATTCCATTCATGCGTCCTCTCCTGCTAGTTTTCACGGGCAGACGGCACTCAGGGAGGCTGGTTCTAAACCAAATGGGCTTTTAATCCGGCTCCGAGGACAAAACGGTCCACCCAGTGTCACGGTGGCAGGATATTTCAGCATTCGGTTTTGTGGAGGTTGTGAGTCATCTGTTGTGGCTAGAATGTTTGTTTTCTTCACAGAAGCGGCTCATGGAAAGGCCTGTCGTAGAAAGGTGAATGCTTGAGAGGCCAGGGGACAATTATGCTTTGATGAGACCAGATGCCGGGTCTAACTAGCCTCTCTCTTTTTTTCTGACACTCTGTTACCTACCCCCCCCCCCCTCTCAGTATTATTATTAGCTCTTATAATGTAAACCTCGTCAAGCCAGTTAGTATTCTGATGACATTCTGCTATAGCAGAGCAGTTTGCATTTCACAGTACCCTTCACAATTTACCAACATCCATAGCCGGTTCCTGTCTGTTCTCAAGTGGATGTCATTATATCTGCAGATCAGAGCTCGTTTTTGGAAATATTGTACATCGGGCCAGAGAAAGTGTTCATTGCAATCATTGTAAACATCTCGACACAGACATTGAAAGCTTTTGTGTTTACTTTAATGTCATGTTGTGCTTTGGTGATTTGACTGTCTCTGATGTCTGATTTCCTGTGGCGATGTCTGAGGGCTGACTATTTATTTTCTGTTTGTCCTCAGCTCTGGTGGTGAGGTTTCTGACCCGACGCTTCATCTGGGAGTATGACCCAACTCTAGGTAAGACATTTAGGCCTCCACACTGCCTAGTCACATGACTCGCCGCTAGTTAAGATACAAGACCTCCACACTGCCTCTTTAGACATATAGACATCTTAGCATGATGGCAACTCGATACTCTTATTTCAAATAAATAGCTATCCACCCAACATGGGAGGGGTAGGCTAGCTTTCCAGCTTTACCTGACTTTAGATCAATTAATATCCTGTCAAAAGACTGCCTCATAGTTTCGGCTGTCTGTGTCTTGCTAAATTGACCACAAGGCTGATTTGCAATTTCAGAAATGAATGTTATGCATTGATAGAGGAAGCCATTGGCATTTGCTTTAGGGAGAATCAGATTTTCCACTGTTGATGTTTCTTCAACAGGGAAATGTCTTACCTCCATCCTACAGTACCTCCATGAATCCCCCCTCCCTCTGCCTCGCTCCCCACCTCCCCTCTCCCTCCCTCTGCCTCGCTCCCCACCTCCCCTCTCCCTCCCTCTCCCTCCCTCTCCCTCCCTCCCCCTCTCCCCCTCTCCCTCCCTCCCCGTCCCTCCCTCCCTCCCCCTCTCCCTCCCTCCCTCCCTCCCTCCCTCCCCCCCCCCCCCCACCCCACGCCACCCTTTCCCGTCAGACAGAGACTGGAATGTTATGACTTACCCAAGGAATTTTCACTTTAAGATGGCTTCAAAAGATTTAGAATTTACGTGGACAGACAGTAGCCACAGTGTAATCAGATTTACCTCTGGGGCTTCATCCTGACTGAGGCCAGCCAGCGTTCCAACGGGAAGTTTATGTCCAGGACAATGTTGTTGTGGCATATTGTCTTCAAAGAAAAACAAAGGCACTTTGTACCTCTCCAATCCCTGTCCCTGTTGTAATCCCTATCCCTGTTGTAAATAACAGTATGGTATTAATGGACTTGCTTGATAGAAATAAATGTTTGTGAGTGTTTAACGTTCAATGGTGCACACCAGCAGTGAAACACGACTTTCATTAAGCTGCTTTGTTTGGCTTTTAGTGTGGCAAAAGAGGTGGCGATAGCACTGGACATAACACACTTTCTGTTGACACCTGAGCCTTGGGTTTGTGGTTTTAATGACTTTTCTTTCAAAGTCAGAGTCTGAAAGAGGTCTGGGTTAGCATGAAAGTCCAATGGCCAGTCTAGTATGCAAAGTAGAGCCTGCATGGGGTGCTCTCATTGGAGCAGGTTCAAGCACTTGTTTTTGAAGCAGGAGCGAGCAGGACTGAAGGCTCTACCACAACAGGATTTTTCTCCTAACTTTGTACCAGACTTGTGTGAAAGATGAAGCATTGAGCTGTAAGCCACGCAGAGCCAACAACTTTGAGGGAAGATTGAGTTACGACACAGGGAAGATTAATTTCCAAGAACTTCAGAGAAGAGTCTGGAACCAATTTCGTCATGTTTTTGAGAATAGTGCATCTAACCTTCGCTGGCCTCTGCTGGTTCAAGAAGTTAATCAAGTTTTAATACCACAATATGAGCAAGGTCATTTCATCAGGAGCAGCAGATGATACTGTATACATATATCTATGCATATATCCTTCCTACCCCTCTCCTCCTCCGCCCCTCCTCTCCTCCCTTCTCTTCCCCACCCTCCCTCCCTCTCTCCCTCAGTAGATTCCAGGCGTCTGTTTACCTTTGTCAGTTAATTTATTTGTTTTTCATTATTTCAAATCGGTCCACCCCGGTCCAATTAACCTGTGATGCCCCCCGACCACTTTCTGTGATTACTGTTACATAACTCCAATTGGTGAAAATTATTATTGTCGCCCTGTACACCTCGTTCTCATTTATTGCGCTGCCAAAATTCTCCCCCTGACTTGATAGGGGATGTGATTATGAAGCAAGCATTCAAAATGTGGATACAATTCACCATAGTGACTACCCTTTAGACTTGTAGGTTAAAAACAAACACACTGACCTTTCACAGGAGTTCTTTGGTTCTCAGATAAGGACAAGTCCAGACTGGTCTCATTGAATCTGGCCCTAGATAACACATCACATACTGGCTCGAAACAACCCCCCTAAGGCTAAGTTTCATCTTGTAAAAGAAGAGAACTATAATTGTACACGATCATTTGTTCTTTTCACAATCATACTGACAGGTTCTAGACCAGAACTCCACAGTCACGCCTGTTGCCATGACACTGGTCTTTAAATGTTTTGCATTTACAGGTTGAGCCAGCTCCTTGTTGTACAGTGGAGGAGAATACCTATGCACAGTAGCCTACTGTATTAGTGTGCTCATGAAATTGCTTAGTTGGGACATGTTGAAAGTGCTGTCAAACGATTAAAATATTTAATCACGATTAATCGCATTAATGTCATAGTTAACTCACGATTAATCACAATTAATCGCACATTTTTATCTATTCTAAATGTCCCTTGATTTCTTTTTGTCCCTTGATTTCTTTTGTTCTTTTTGTTCCTTTTGGAAAATTGGTTCGGATTGCTTCGTGCAAATATTTTTTTTTATTGAAAACAACATTGCAATCACTTGGCTTTGACGATGGGGCGGATAAATCGCATCATCTGTGTGCTTGCCATCAAGTGGTATTTCAGACTGGACATGCTGCGATGATAGCTCAGTTTACAACGACAAAACACACAGATCACTTTGGTCTTGTCAATGGAACCATTTGGCAACTTTTTTTAAGTAAACTTTCCATTCAGAATCTTATTGGCATCCATTTCGGGGTCTCGCGCTCGCCATCCACTCAAAACGTAACGTTAGCCTACTACCAAAGAATGTCTAATATCCGTAAACGGGCTCTGCTACTGCTCTTTAGCTGGCTCGCAAGCCAAACAAGTGTGTGTGGCGTGCCTGTTGTTTTGTTTCCGGTTTAGCTAGATCCGGTGTGGTATTATAGTTTTTCGAACGTCGGTAGTTGTTGCAACAGCATTTGAAAAAAAAAAATACAAAGTTTGCAAGGCCAAAAGGAGCGTTAATTGAGCGATAAAAAAATTGACGCCGTTAATCTGGGTTTGCGTTAACGCCGTTAATAATACGTTAAACTGACAGCACTAGTTGATCATAACCCCTGTTCCTGTTCCTGTTCCCATCTTTGTCTACTGTTCTCTCTCATCTACTCAAGAGAACGCCATTCCTTGTCATTCAATAAAAAGCATGTGAGCCCGATAAGAATGTGGACTACCTCAAATACGCATTGACATTGTAAAACTCCACCACCAGACAACACACTGATCTAATCTCATTAAGTGAACAGAATTGCATTTGATGACATCTTCAAAATCACAGATAGAGCACTCAACAAAGAAGCAGGAGTTCGTGGCATTTCGTCATAGCAAAGGAATACGAGAAACAGCATGCATGCCAGCTGGCTAATGCATGAAGCATTTAAATAAGCAAGACAACTCAGATATGTTTCCCTGAGAGGCCTTGTTGACGAGTACAAACATCAGCATCTAGGGCGGCAGATAACCGGTTTCCTCATCTGCAGCAGTGGTCTGGACTGAGGCTTCCTCCTTCTGTCTTCTGCAACAACAGGAACCGTGCAGAGAGGCTGTGAGTGTTAAAGGAATGACTTATTTGCTGCCAGGAAAATGACTGCAGTTTTGGCCTTTCGTCAGATCTTTAGATTGGAAGGTTGGACCGGTCGTTAAATCACCCTCAGGCCCCCTGTCAGTACTCTACCACACAGGGGAAGCTCAACACAGAGGGCTGGGGAGGAGAGAGGAGGATAGTGGAGGAGGGAGAGCGAGGCAGGACGGGCGCGAGGAGAGTGGAGGGAGGCGAGTGGAGGATGAAGGGTGGGCGATGTTTGTGGAGGGAGAAGAGTGGAGGATAAGGGTCGAAGGATGGTGAAGGATAGAGGGTGGATGGTGGTGAAGGGAGGGAGGGAGAAGGGAGGAGGGTGTTGGTGGAGGGAGCAGGGTCTTGTGTGAGTGATAGCTGCTGAAACAAGCTGTCCCAGAGGCAGACTGTAGCCCTGCTCCTAAGAGGACGGCCTAGTGCCTAAAGGGGGATGTAAATCACCAACCTGGCGCTCGCCCGCGGCTTCCAGAGGTCTCATGTGCTCAGCCGAGGACTCAGATTTACATCAGAGTGTAAATACGCAGGGCTGATACGCACACATCGTTACCATCCTGACTGTGTTAACTTTCCATTCCTCCACAGCCACATACTAAGCTGGAAAAACAGTAGTAGAACACCCCCAGCATGTCTCTGAGTGGAAAACAAATGCACCGCATCCATAGGTTCAGCAGGCTTTTAAAAGCTTGGCTCTACAGTGGAGCCAGCTCAGTGCAGTGAAATATTGCTTTGCTGGGGGATCCTTTTTTACTGGGATTCTTGTGAGGTGTTTACACAGATGGGCTTTGTACAAGGAGCAATTTGGGTAAATGACCCTTTAAAGGTGAAACAAGGAAAAGGTCACCACCAGACTTAACACCTGCGTGCCTTGACCAGGTGTAAGACACTCTCTCATCCCATTGGTCAAAACGCCTGGAGGTAAAGTGGAGGTCAGCGGGACCGAGCGGGGGTCATCGGTCACTATAGCAACCAGCTGCATCTGGTGACCAGGTTTTGTTTTTGCTTTCAGAGTCAACATATCGCCATCAAGCCAACATCGACGATGAGGCAGTGGCCATGGAGATCCTGGACACGGCAGGGCAGGTAGGCACAGACACATGCAGGGGGTGTACAGCATTATACTTATCTTAGACCGTGACAATCGTCGACAGTGAATCAAAGAGAACATCATCAACACTGCTGTATTAGCAGTATAACCATGGCCTTTCTCCCAGCTGTTTCTCTCTTTGCTCATCACACAGTCTCTGAACACTTTCCGTCAGACTGGCTCGGGAGCAGATCCCGGCTCAGAGATGAATGTGCCGTCACTGCTGTGCGTAGGTGGACACTGATTTCCCCTGTGACACAGGCAGTCTGTGGTCTATTTTCGGTGGTCAGTAAGGTGAGGGCTGGAGTGCAAGCATGAGGGCCAGTGCAGGAACAGGTCTGTCTTTCTTTCTTTCTCTCTCTGTCTCTCTCTCTCTCTCTCTCTCCCCCTCTGTCTCTGCTCTCAGAGCTATTAAGAGGTGGGAGTAGACATAAAGACAGATGGGATTGAGGATGACGATTAAAGACATCTTGGATCTTGGACTCGGAGGCGTCTTTGTACCTCGTAAATCCCAAAGTTCAGAAGTCAGCCAGGTACAGAGGCGACTGCAGTCTGTGTTCCACTGCAGGAATGTGGGCTCACTCTAGTTTTTATATGGTCTTTTCAAGCAAATAATGTGAGATCAGAATCTCAGTGCTCCCTACAGTGAGGTTGAGACTCTGGGGATTTGCCACACGGCCGGTAAGTTGTGCTACAACAGGACAGATAGTTCTAGATTGATACAATATGAAAAGCAGCTGCTTCAGTTTGCACACGATGCTGAATATAGTGCTCCAAGTTTGTGTTGAGCAGGGTTAGGGTTAGGGTATTTTTTGTGAAGTGCGGGAGGTGCAATCACAGTCTTGAGATCACTCACTCCCTGAGGAGTGTCACTAACTTTCTTTTGTCACTTTCTTTCAAAAGAAAAATACACAAAACAAACACACGCTAGAATCCTCCATGACATTTGCTCCGAAAACAAAGGCTGAAACTCTCGCTGAAAGCCTCCATGGTTTTCTCAGGGGAGTTCAGTGCTTGCCTGCGTGTCCCCACTGAGTTCCACCGCGCGGCATGCTAAATGTCTCCGTCACTAATCCCGTCTCGCCCTCAGGAGGACACCCAGCAGAAGGAAGGCCACATGCGCTGGGGCGACGGCTTTGTCATCGTCTACGACATCACGGACCGCGGCAGCTTCGAGGACGTGGTGCCTTTGCGGAGCCTCCTGGAGGACGTGAAGAGGCCCAAGAACGTCCCGCTGGTCCTGGTGGGCAACAAGGCCGACCTGGACCACGCCAGGCAGGTGGGCACGGAGGAGGGCGAGCGCCTGGCCGCCGAGATGGCGTGCGCCTTCTACGAGTGCTCGGCGTGCGCCGACGAGGGCGGGGCGGTGGCGGAGGCGTTCCACGAGCTGTGCCGCGAGGTGCGGCGCAGGAAGGCCGTCCAGGGTAAAGCCAGGAGACGCAGCTCCACCACGCACGTCAAGCAGGCCATCAACAAGATGCTGACCAAGATCAGCAGCTAGAGGGCGCCCCTGCGCACATCTCACCGTCACAGACGGTAGAAGAACTGAGGAGGTGTGAATATGACTTTCTTTTTTTTCTTTTTTTTTTTGGTGTGCAAAATCATAGGGGGGGCGATGTTTTTCTGTTCCCACCCCGCCGATGACCCGTGGCTTTAAGGAACGTTGTTTTGTTGGTAGATGCGTGACCATGTTGCTATGCTGAGGTCACAGGTCACAGGCAGTGGAATATCTGCATTAGATGGGGAACAGGTCTCTGGGGGATGGGATCGCTTCAGGCAGTCTGGACCATGGGACTTCTTCTATGCAGCACCAGTGGTTCTGAGCCCTCTAAACAATGCTGGGAAATTCTACAAAATGGCTGTCAACACAATGTGAATACTCCAGTTTTGTAACCTATAGCTTCACCATCTTGAATGACATCAAAGAAAATGGCAAGTAAAGCTAAACAAAAAAATATAAACCGGGCTGCATAAAATGTACAGCATGCCAAGAACTCCACCTTTGTTTATCAGAAATGATGGACAAATGATTAGTAGTTTCCTCCGCCTAGTTTGTTTGTAGAAGAATGTTTTGACATGCTGTGTGGGCCCTGTGCATGTGCGTTTCTTCTCAGAGCAGCGTTGAACGATCCAGTGAAACACCAACAGCGTTATCTTTCTCTCCGATCACTGAGCCCTCCGCTGAGGCTCTCTGGCCTTCGCTTCTTGTTGACCTTCTAGAGTTTCATTAAGCCCTTATACACACAGACACAGACATCCCACCAAACACACACACACACACACACATGAACACACCCCACCACGCAAACACACGTAGCACCGCATGCACACAAACATACGCTCATGATGATGAAATCCATCATGCTATGTTAACATCAAACAAGTCTCCCCCAACCCCCATACCAAACCATGCCTCCCTTATGCCGGTTCAGAAGATGGCTGCAGATGCTATCTCCTGCTTTTCAAAGAAGAACAAGTTCACGGTGGAAAGGGGCCTATGTAAAATTATATATATAAATATATATATATATATAAACATAATATATATATTTATATATGCATACAATATATATGTGTATGTATATATGTCCGGTAATCAAAGCTTGTTCTCTTAGATTAGAGGGAATGTGATTTATTCAGTCACATTCCAGGGACCTCCCTCAATGGGTGTCATTGTACCTTTAAATGTAAACTATGTATGATATGGCCTTAATCAGTGTCGACTTTGAAATGAGACATTTTAACGATATACAACTGTAATAGTGTTTTAACTAGACACTTTGTTTCTTTGTTGTTTTGAAATGTACCTGATATGTTTCAGATTTTCCTTGTGTGGGAATCTCCCCACCTTTAGTGTGCAACTGTTCTTAAAACAACATTAAACACCCTCTGTCTATACGTCTGGAAATTGTTTTGTTTCTTTATTAATCTTCGTGTTTTGTTGGTTTGTAATGACACAAATGTCATTGCTTGGTGTTTGGGGAGTATGTTAAATAACTAAGGGGCTCATATGAGGGGGTCCAACTTCAAGACCGAAATGTCACATTTGCATACAGCTTGTCAATCACCATGAGTGATACTGTCCTACATAACTTAATGAATTACTGTAACAAGCTCATGAGAGAGATCAATGTCTAAAAAAAGCTAAGGAATCTAATCTAAACACACAGAGGCAGAAGGCAGCCCAGCTGGGTGGTGCCCTCCACAGACTCAAGGACGGCTGCCATTTTACAGTTTATTTCAGTCGCTAACAAGCATTTGTCCAAACAGTTGTCACATTTTCAAAACTCTAAACACAATTAGCACAGCGTCAGTATTTTTTGACCGTACAATTCACATATTTCATGTCTTTTTCACACAATATGCCGTCAGTGAACAAATTTCCACAACGCTTACATTGTCTTAACAGACAAGCTATACCTCCCAACAAAATGATGGATTGTTTGTGTAGTATTTATGAATGTTAACACACAACATCCCACAATAGCAAAAACAATTATCCAAACCTTAGATACAGTATAAAAACATCTGCTTCTGCAATGATATTAGTTCAAAAACAACATTTCTCAGCTGAAAAAAAAACGGACACACAACTGATATATGTTGGGTAAAGTGGGCCAACCACCAACAAAAAATTGAGAAGAAAATGATCCATTTGGCCAATTGTGTTTTGTAGGTGTCAGTCTTTGTTAAGAGTTTAGAAAAAGTATCCGAAGTATGGGTAAGCGCTTCTTAGTGATTGAAAAAAACTGTAAGAGGATCTTCCTGAAATAACTGACATGTAGCCATTGCCTTCCCAGGGCTGCACCTCCCTATAGACACCCCCCCCCCCCCCCCCCCCCCCCCCTTTGCTGGGTCCCAGGGACAGAAAGCTGTCCGTCGCATTACAGGATGAATATAGAATTCAACCAACAGAAACTCTAGAGCTTTATAGTCTTGTAAGAAGGAATGTATGTACAAGTGTATTCCTGGACACTGTGAGAAAACAGCCAGTCCCTTTACACTACAGCGGATTGGGTCTCTAAACTAGCTTACTTGACCCCCTTGATACATGAAGTCTGTAGGCAGACCATAATAGACCTGTCCGATTTCTCCTCACACCCTGAACGATGCTGTTTACTCAGTAAGGTCTTGTTTGAATGCTCGCATGTACGTGCTGAAGGACATGTGACATGTTTTCTAAATCAGCCCTCAGGGGTGGTAGCTGGACATGGGAGGACATGACGGTGCCTAAAGAAGGCTGGTTGTGGAGACACTGCAACACTGGTGACATACAGGCCATGTTCCTGGTCTGCTTTAGTGCAGGGGCGGGTGGGGCGGGCAGAGCCCCTGCTGTTATGGAGCCTATCACCCTCCAGTGGCATCACGTCCTGCTGTTATCATCCTCTCCTGCTGGGCCTGCGAGGCAGGGGGTGAACTTATCTATTTGTATTCAAACTAAAGGGGGAAGAATATATTTTTCTCCCTCCCTCCCTCCCTCCCTCCCTCCCTCCCTCCCTCCCTCCCTCCCTCCCTCCCTCCCTCCCTCCCTCCCTCCCTCCCTCCCTCCCTCCCTCCCTCCCTCCCTCCCTCCCTCCCTCCCTCCCTCCCTCCCTCCCTCCCTCCTTGTCTCCTTGTCTCCTTGTCTCCCTCCCTCCTTGTCTCCCTCCCTCCTTGTCTCTCTGGCTCTTTTTCTCCCTGTCTACCTGTCTCCCTCCTTGTCTCCTTGTCTCCCTCCCTGTCTCCCTGTCTCCCTGTCTCCCTGTCTCTCTCCCTGTCTCCCTCCCTGTCTCCCTGTCTCCCTCCTTGTCTCCTTGTCTCCCTGTCTCCCTCCCTGTCTCCCTCCCTGTCTCCCTGTCTCCCTCCTTGTCTCCCTGTCTCCCTCCTTGTCTCCCTGTCTCCCTCCCTGTCTCCCTCCCTGTCTCCCTCCCTGTCTCACACACATGGTACAGAAAGAGAGCTAACAGATTGCCTAGAACCACATCAAAAAGTATGTGTTCTTGTAGCAGCTACCTGTCCTTGAAGTCATTCCAACCACTCTGCATACTCTGATGACACATCCACACACAGGGCAAACTACTGTCAAGGGTTGCAGAGCTCTTTGATTAAGTATCGTAGTGGCAAAGTGCTATGACAGTATCTATCTGGTATGGACAGCATTATTACTCTTGTAACTGCTGTAATTTTACTCAATTAGGAGACTTGTTTTTTAGGTACAGCAGAAGGTCAAGGATCAGAAGTGTAAAGGTCTGTCCCAGTAATAAGCCCCATACATCATGTTCAGCTAGCCAATCAAGGGAAAGGCAGCTTTATGGTAAACTTAATGGCAGTAAATTTGGACAACGGGCTCAGACCCCGATGACTGCGCTGGTGAGCTGGAACTCAGACAGACAAACACATAAAAGAACTGCAAACCCTCCCCAAAAACGAAAGGATTATTTGGATAATAGATAAGACAAATCTCTTAAGCATGCAAGGCATAGCAGGAAATTCACTCTGATTGCTTGTGTGTGTTGGTGAGCGTATGCATGCGTGTGCGTGTCCACGTGTGTCTCCAACAAAAGTCAGGGTCTTAAGACCCTTGTGATGAAACGCTCTGTTGTGGACCAAGAAAAAAGGAGAAGAAAGAAAGGAAAGAAGGAAGGGATAACAGTTGTGATGCACGGAGGAAATGAAAGCACGGAGGAGAGAGGGCTAATGTTCCAGCAATAACAGCCAGCCAGGAGGAGCTTTCAGACTAGCGGTCTCATCTCCCTCAAGTAAGAAAAGTGTCCAGGCTTCTTATTTAACAACAACCTCTAAACCACTCTAGGGTTAATGTGGTGTGGTGTTACTGTGTGGGGTTGCCTGGACTGATGAAGACAAAGAAGAGAAAACGTCCTCTTCAAATCTATCTGGGTGAAGAAGGTGGTGTGTGTCCACAAAAAAAGTGAAGATGCTGCAATCATATACCTCAAGATCAACTTGACTACATTTCTGTTTTTGAGAATTCCTACTAAATCAGGCTAAATAAGACGTTTTTGCGGCTAACATGCTACAAAACAGAACAATACGTTCACTGCACTGTATATTATGCAGGGGACGTCTCTCATCCCTGAGGCATGACACTGGCTGTCCACGAGGGCTGCCTTGAAGAACATGTACACAGACGTGTGTGACAGACTGATGCTTCTTTGACACCGTTCAAACACTGTTGTGTGATGCTGTCTCAGCAGCTGGGTACTCTGACCAGCAGAACTGAGTTTCCACATTCCAGCATTTTTACTGAATAAATACACAGAGGACACCAATGAGAGATCCACACCCATAAGAAACCATCCATGGAGTTATTGAGATGTATGGCCTATCCTGCTACACTGTGCTCCTCTTCCCCCCCCCCCTTTCTCTCCCTCTCTTTCTCTACGTAGATCTCTCTATCTCTCTCCCTCTCTCTCTTCCTCCCTCTCTTTGCGGTCTGTGCAGTGAAGCGTTGCAGTTACCATGACGACCAAGGCTTTTCCCTTGTTTTAAGAATTTATCTTTTTTAATTTAGTTCTCCCTCTCTATGGTGACCAAGACACAATAGACTGGTCTGAGGTAAAGAGACCATTCTGTAACACACATACACTAATACACACAAACACTAACACACCCACCCACCCACAATGACACAAACATGAACGCTAACACTCCATGCCTCAGTGGGAGGACTTTATCAAATGAATGAAGATTGTGATGACGCATTATCAGACCTTGAGTGGTAAGAGTAGGTACTGTGAGTAGAAGGACGAGAACTGAGTTAAATATAGGCAGTACACAAATGATTTCCATTGATGCCATACTGGAGGTGGGCACTGGCATTACCAACTGCACCAAGGAAAGGTTTGCAATTGTCCTGCTACTGTGTACAGAATCTGAAACAACTTACACCTTTGTGAGACTTAAAGCCTACCTTTTTTCATTGAAAATATTCTTAAAGATAATTCCATGTAATATAATGTGTATTACTTGAGCCATTCATTTGTTGTATTGTCGTTTTGTCATTGCGTGGTAAAAATAAATACATAGCCTACATTCAAATAACTTAATATATATGTATAACACAATTGTTTAAATATTTATTATTCAATTAGGTGATTTGTAAAATGTTAAGAGTTCAAATGTTTACAGTTACAGACCCCCCCCCCCCCCCACCCCCCCCTTTGTTGCACGGGTGTAATTGTCTTTTTCAACTGATACCGTCTGGCACCTTTTGGCCTTGTTTTAAAACACACACTGGAGCCCCGTTTTGTAATGTTTCTAATATATATTAAAGAAACTTGGGTTCATCAAAGATTTATTACCTAAGTAGCAAATAAACTCGGTCAACATGTGAGTGTTGTTTGACAAGTTTGGTGTGTGTGTCTTCTACTCAGAACCTGCTGCTAGGTTGTCAAGATTGTAGGCCTAACAGATCACAGGATTTCTTTTTTAAAAGCTAGTCGTTGCTGCCCTCTGGTGTTCAGAAGTAATAACACCCCCCAATCATTACACGTCTCTCCCACTCTCTTTCTTTTTCACTTGTGCCAGTATGCGTAATACGGCCGATCAAACACATGAGTGGCTCGTTATACCGTTAGTGTTATATGGTTATTCCGTATTTCCAAAATGAAACAAAACAACGGAAACCAAGCCTTTCCCCATAATCTGGTTCTGACATCCAAAATGGACAAAATGGTACGAGGCTATTTGTCTTTTTTTTTTGCAGATAGCAGCATAAAGGATATGGAATAATCAAACACAAGAGTAAATGGCTCGTAATACCATTTGTGTTATATGGTTATTCCTTTATTCCAAAATAAAACAAAACAACGGAAACCATGCATTTCCGGACCCATCTGGTTCTGACATCCGAAATATATGAACAAATCGATATTACGCGCCTATTTTTTACATTTTGCAGATATCAGCATAAAGGATAGGGAATAATCAACACAACGATTAATGGCTCGTTATTCCATTTGTGTCTCTAAAATGACAAAACGATATTACGGTCCTATTTTGCGTTTGTCAACACGGGTTTCAAAATAGAAAAACTAATGGCCACAAGGTAGGCTACACGGACCCACAAGGTACACGGACCCTGGTTACAGTCTATGCTTCAAACTGAAACCAAAACCAAAACTAGTTACGCCATTGTCTGTTGGTAGCCTTTCTCCTACAAAAGGACAGAAGACAAAATGGGTAAGAATGTGGATTTCGTTCGGTTTTCTGTTGCTATTGTAGGCCGTGTTCACACTTTACTTATTTTTTCTAAAAAAAAGAAGTGCAAGTTTGAAAATAAGTCAAGTGTGAACACGGCCTTACATGGTTTTGACAGTGCTAGCTAAATGTCCTGAATAGGAAATCAGGAATTAAATGTGTAGCTAACTGAATTTATAATGTCGACGTGGACAAAATGCAGGTTAACCTAGGCATGGTAGGCTATAACCTAGGCCTATGTTTATTTTCTAAAAGTTAGGCTAGCTTGGCTAATAATAGCCTTCGTTTTGTTAGGAAGACTAGTGTGAAATTTGATTCCATTGACAAAATACACACATTCATTATAATGAATAGAAAAATGAAACTGAAAATATGCATTAAAATAATGTTGAATGCAGAAAGAACACTAACAGTTCACTTGTTCCATTTCCCAGCTGTAAGGATTATCCTGGTTGGATCTAAAGGATCTGGTAAAAGGTCTTCACAAAGGACCATCCTGGACCTTAAACAACCTCAATCCAAACTCCAGAAGGCTGAAGGTGAGGTATCAGGGAGGACGGTCACTATAGTAGATACTCCTGGTTGGTATAATGACCAATCCTCGAAAAAGACTCCTGAACTGGTGAAAAAGCAGATTGAGTACAGTGTGCTGCTGTGTCTCCCTGGACCCCACGCCTTTTTCCTGGTTGTAAATGTTGAGATCCCGTTCAGAGAGGGAATGAGGAAATCTGTGGAGGATCACATGGAACTACTGGATGAGAGAGTCTGGCATTACTCAATGATACTGTTCACCCATGGAGACCGGCTGGAAGACAAAACTATTGAGGAGCACATTGAGAGTGAAGGAAAGGCCCTCCAGTGGCTTGTTGAGAAGTGTGAAAACAGGTATCATGTTTTGAACAATATCAACATAGAAGACAGATCGCAGGTCACAGAGCTGCTGGATGAGATTAAGAAGATGGTGGCAAGAAAAAATGTGGAGTCATTTTACAGAGTGAAAGTGGAAGATCTGAAGGACAGTGAGGATGAGATGGTGGAGGAGGACTGGGCATTCTACAGAGAGATGACACAGGGAAGGACGACCAGGAAAACTAACAGTTTTCCATTTGTACCTCCAAGTTGTAAGTAGAAAAGTTTATTTTTTAACATTGGTATTAAGTTTATCTTGCCACAATGTTTTTTCTTGTGAGATATTTTGTAGAATATATGTAAAGTGAGATTGTTGAGTATGTAAAAAAAAAAAACATTTAGTTGTTGATTTAAATCAGATACATTATGTAAATGTTTATTACATATAATTGAGGGTTATGCATGTCTTTTTTCCACAGTGGAAAGGGAGAAAATATCTGAAGTAAGCTCTCAGTGCACCTCGGATTTCAGCTCGTTCAAGTCAGCATCAAGAAGAACACTGACCTCTGGATACAGATCACAGAAGTCAACATCAGAATCTGTCTTCAGTTCTGATAGTGGATCATGCAGTTACAATCTCAGATCAATGTGTAGATCTGGGCTGCGTTCTCCGATAACGATGGATCTTATGTTAAGAGGGTTCTCTACGACCAAAAGACTGAACCATCGTTATTTCTTACGTGCGTTTCCCCTCGTACGTTTTATGTCGTAGGTGGTTAAAAATAGTTCACATGATTTGCACATAGCCTAGCATGAAAGGCTAATGTGCATACCATTTGATTACAGTTTTTATCGATTGCTAACACACATTTTTTGAAAGCTTACCCCGATTTCTCAAAACTCTAAACACAAACCCCAAAACCACTCACACAAAATTCAAAACACTTCATAACTCCTGCAAAATGCTACTTTGGTTTCAAATAAATGTTATGTCACCTCAAAATGGTATTTTGATTTCATACAACAAACACAGACTATTATTTGAGTAGACTTTTCAAGCATTGATTGAACACTGATGTACTCAAGTGAAAACACTACGATGAATGGGAAAACACCATGTATGAAGGCCTTATCAGGAGCATTTTGCCTTTTCATGTTCAGTGATACCATAGGCTTACTTAGGCTTAGTACATATTGTTATACTGTAAAATGTAACTGTAAAATGTTTTTACTCCAATATGAAACAACACACAAATGTACAGTAACAAAAATATTTATTTGTTTCAAAAGTGAAATAAAGAATAGGCCAGTACAGCCAACAACAAAGAAGAAAAGTAAAATTTAAATATATATACTGTAAAACACTGTAAAAAAGGAGGACAAAATAATTAGGCTGCATCCTGTCTTCGGATCCTGTCTGGCCAGAGGACCTCATCAACATCACAGGCTATGTTCTCTCTGGCCAGACAGCGGGGAAAGTAACGCGTGGTGTGGCGAATCCAGCCCTGAAAGGCCTCAGGGGCTATATTGCCACATGCCTCCTCCATGGCCTGTATCAGGGGCATCTGCGCCTGCGGATTGCGTTCATATACCTTCCATCTCCAGGCAGAAAAAAACTCTATTGCATTTAGAAATGGAGAGTTTGGTGGGAGGGGAAGCACCAAAAACCGTGGGTGGTTGGTGAACCAATTGTGGATCAGAGCAGCCCGGTGGAAACTTACATTGTCCCAGATAACAACATACCTGGGATGCTCTGCATGGACTATTTGGTCGGGTGGAATAAGTGTGTTGTTGAGTGTGTCCAGGAATATGAGGAGACGGGCAGTGTTGTAGGGGCCAATGATTGAGTGGTGATGGAGGATGCCGTTGTGGTTTATGGCAGCACACAGAGTGATATTCCCTCCCCGCTGGCCAGGGACATTGATAATGGCGCGTCGTCCAATGATGTTTCTGCCCCTGCGCCTTGTTTTGGAGAGGTTGAAACCAACCTCATCAATATAAATAAATGTATTCGACTCCTCAGCTGCCTCTAGCTCAAGAACTCTCTGAAACAAACATGACAATATTACAGTAGTTATCAGAAATAGGCCTACACATTGACAGTGAAGTGAAAACACTTGAAAATACTGTAACATTGAATTGGATTACAATATAGTCCACTAATGTGTCAGTGCTACAGTAATATGACGCAATCAGCTGTAAGAATATATAGAGTAAGACTTACTTGCACATAGTCATGGCGCAAATCTGTGACTGTCAGAGTTTCTGTAGAACGGCACTCTGTATATCTGCTTCATTCTTAGTGCGTTCCGCCTCAGAACACGGTCCACTGTAGCCTGGCCAACTGTGAGAATGTTGGGGAATGTGACTTGGTCATTGATTATTGTATTCCTTATTTGTCTTATGGTTAATGCGTTATTTGCCACAACCATGTTGACTATTGCTGTTTCCTGTGCATCTGAGAAGGTACGCTCCCTCCCAACACACCGGGGTAACCTTTCAGTTTTGCAAAATGTACAAATACAGAACAATGGAAAATACTCTAAATACAAAAATACAACCGTTTTTCTGTCATAGTAGGCCTAGTATTTCTTACCTATTTTCTCTCCTGAACGTCCGTATGATGGATGCAACAGAGTAGCGGCTAATATTTGGTTGCACCCTCTGGCCTGCCTCCTGCATGGTCAAACCATGGTTCACGACATGGTCGACCACTGTGGCCCGAATTTCATCAGTGATTACTGCTCTCCTTCCACCTCTTCCTTCCACCTCGTCCGCCTGCTCGTCCTCCTCTTACCCTTACTCCTCTGCCTCTCTGAAATGCTTGTGCTTCCATGTCGTTCATTGCTCTCCAAACCAGGAGCTCACCTATGTCCCTTATATTGCTAAAACCTTGATTATAAACTGCACAACAGCCTTGGAAATTGAAGTTTTATTAATTGAATAACAATGTTGTTCTGAAAACAAGGAGCTTTTGGCATGGATGAAGTGTTAAAAATAAAGAGGATTGTGTGTAGTGTTGTGGAGACTGTGTGGTTTACCAATTGAAATCTGTGTTTAAAGCAGATAATTGTGTGTTGTGTTTTGAGGAAAGTGTGGCTCGCAATTGAAATTTGTGTCTAAAGCAGCAAAATGTGTTTATAGTTCAGCAGAATTGGTTAAAAGAGTTGACACATGAGTTACAAGTTGTGGTGATTGTGTCATATGTTCCTATTTTTGTGTGTTAGCAATCGATAAAAACTGTAAAGGCGTGTGTAGTCTAGTAGTTCATTGAAAAATATCCCAGTTTTAGTTTAACTTCTCATCTCTTAACAAAAGTTTTTATAATGTAGGCCTACTCTAAGGCTTTTTACTATGTTATTTATTGAAACATGTATACTGGTATAAATAAAAACTTTGCACTATGTAAAAAGTTGTTTGCTTTATTAACATAAATGTTGACATCAAAAGAACAAAATACATGAATTACAGAAACACGCACATGATGCATCACACTTCATACATACACAGATCAGCCAGACAGTAATACTACACAAGAACTTACATCGGAGGCACACCAGGGTCAGAATTCATGCCACACTTACACTTTTACACTACAGAGCATACAATAATATCTGCCATCCAGCAGGAAGTTACCATGAGAGAACATAACAAAGAAGACAGTCTGGGAGGTAAATTGAACACATCAGTTATACATTTACGCAATAAGTCTGCTGTCAACCTGTCAACATAATTAAGGTGAGGTTACGCTACAGAATATTCATGTGTGTAGTCAGGCTTATTGAAATATGTACTTGTTTTTTCTTTTGTTTGTAGAAGACAGCTTCACAGTAAATCTTTCAAGGTGTATTGCCCTTCACTATTCATTGTAATGACATGCAGATGTTTAATGAACCTTGAGTCGCCTTTGAATTCTTAGCAGTTCATCACTTAATACCAGTTGAAATGTGTAGTAAAATCTAATGGCTAACAGGAAACGTAACATTAAATATAACATGATTTATGATTATTGCACTTTTTTACCACAATGTTGAGAAATGCTGAAAGACAATCTAAAGATTTGTTGTTGCTTGCCAGTTTAAGGACAGCAAAACTTTACTCTGATTCGTCTTGTTTGATCAGTGCTACTGGGAACACTGAAAAGTCTGCTGGACTTTTGGTAGTTACTGGATGACATTTCCACCCTTATGAATCAGCGTTTTCTGTGGCTCTACATTGTGAGTAAAAAAAAAGACAACAGACACTTGGATTTATCAATCGATGAATAACAGTAATAACAGAGTAATACAAGCAGAAGTGATGTGAGGAATAATTAACCAGAGTAAACATGAACTCATTTGCGTCACAGCCTCATAGGGCATCACTGCTCCAGAACGACATCATATTCCCAGTACGTCATGGCTTTTTATGGCTTTTCATACTGAAGTATTTATTACTTAAAGTGGTTGACAAATCTCATCAAGAATAAAACAAAATAGATACTTATTTAAATGGTCTTAAGTCTAACAGGCAATTTGGTCCTTTGTGACACAGTGTCCAAGGCAAAAGAAATGACATCTAGAACTGTAAAATAAAAATCATCCAGCATAAAGTAAACATTTAGAATTCCTTAATGGGGTTGTTGAGTGCAACAAAAACAATCCACGATGTATAAATTGTACCTCCTTAAAAGTAATACTATTATTGATGCTAGCCAGAGAGCATAGTGCAACTTCAAGTACAATTTCTGAAGACAAAGAAGGTGGTTATTAAGATAATTCAATAACTACATTTATACTTACAAAATGTCAAATTGAAATTCTAAAATAAAATATTCTGTATGTCAAAGCAATGCACCAAAAAATGGACACAGTCATTATAATCAATCTGTCATTTTCCAGAAGAGATTGACATGGAAAACTGATTGCAATGAGGTAAAACCATGAGATTCATATTCAATTCCAAACAGATTAGGATACATTAACATATTTACGTTGAATTCATTGTCATGCACTTATCACTGTTGTTCAATGGGACATTCCAGTAGATTAGGAAAGCCCCAATTATATCGTATTCATGGTAGGAGAGTTTACAGTAAGATAATGTAGTGATGTTTCACAGATACCTGCCTTCCAGGAGTCATCACTGACTTCAGATATCGACAAAGGGATCTCTTCTAGCTCCCAACGCTTTAACAGAACCTGCTTGATACTGTTCCACTTGCCTTTATTACATATGGAGGACTTTTCCCTGTTACAATCATTATCCGATCACATTCTTTACCTTTTACATGGAATATGGGTTTCCACAACTATGTTATAACACTGGCTTACGAACAGATGTTGGATACTTGTACGTAGTGCTATTTACAAAGATAGGTCATGTAGTAACTACTAATGGCTTCAGGGGAAAGATTTTCCTGTAATGGAAGACAGTATTTGCGGCTCCTTAGATTGCATGTGTACAGGTACTGTGGCGGTTATCCTGACCTAACAAAATGGGTTTCTGGTTTTATCAAAAATACTTTGGTAATCATAGGCCCAGGTGAAATTACATTAACTACTTGCCAGCCAACTAGATATGGCAATTGTTGTATTTTTGATATGTTGCCATCAATAGGATAGACATCGCTATTGAACCTATCAACATTATTAGTTATAATTTCTAAATACTGTGATATTGCCTAAAACAGAAAGCCATGTTGGTCAAACTACATGAGGAAAACACGTGTGCCTTTAAAATTAAAATAAAATGCTAATCTTACTAAACATTTCTAGGGCACTTTTTTGACAACAGGACAGATGCAAAACAATTACACCATGCGCTGCACAAAACTCCAGACTAATGTAATTGTCGGAACCTTTCCAACTGACATTTTTTCAATAAATATGCAACAGGGTGGAGAACAGGAAGTAGGAAACAGGAAGTGGAAGGTGCTTCCTGTTTGGAGTGAGACCTGTGATGACAGACTGGGCCTCCCTCCTGGAGCCATGGCTGCTGGTGGAAGAGTCTTGAAGAGGGTGTTAGTCGGAGAAGAGGCTAGCGAAGGACTGGCGTAGGCTGCGGATGGTCTCTGCCTTGGCCTCATCATCTGTGGGATTCCCCTTCACTGTGTCTGTGATATTGAAGGTGTTGGTCAGCGACTGGGATTTACTGGAAGAAGAATTGTGGGAAAAACAAAACATATATTTTGTTTGTTTCTTATTGTGTCCACATCAGTGTCCCAGCTCACCTGCACATTTTGTTCTCACAGCCACAGATATTGCCATTTTCTACCCAACAGAAAACAACCCCAAATTACCTGATCAATTTCTCATACTGTTATTAACACTTGTTCTATTCAAGAAAGACAGCAAATGAGTTGAATGTCTTTCTATAGACTGTGTCTGCACAGTGATCATACAGGCAGTGCTTCCAGCCTGTTGTAGGCTAATGCTGCTTGGTACATCATTGTGCTGTATACTGCTGAGTATTAACCACATAAACCACATTTAACCACATTTATTTATTTAACCACTCTTATCCAGAGCGACTTACAGTAAGTACAGGGACAGTCTCCTGAGGCAAGTAGGGTGAAGTGCTTTGCCAAAGGACACAACGTCTTTTGGCAGGGCCGGGAATCAAACTGGTAACCTTCAGATTAATAGCCCGATTCCCTAACCGCTCAGCCATCTGACTCCTCCTCTATTAGTACTAGCACTAACACTAGTACTAATACAGACACAATCTGCCTGTCAAACAAGAGTACTAGTACTACTACTGTTTGACACGCAGACTGTGTTTCTCCTGCTAGAAGGTGGAAGACAGTCAGTCACGACTAATCCTGAAACTGTTCAACATGTAAACAGACCAAACTGGGTTTCCACCCCTTGTTGTTCACAGATACATCTGCATTTCACAGGCACATAGACACATACTGTACATACGGTATATCTATCTAGCCTATTTATTGATCATGCAATGCAGAACGGCAAGACAAAAATGAAAAGTTTAACAAAATATAGGAAAAAAAGGAATAGAAAGCAATGATGAGCCCCACCCTGCATACCAGGTTAACTTACTTCAGCTGAGGAGGCTGCTTCTGGGCCCCGGGGCCGGAGGTGGCAGGGATGGGGCCGGGCTGGAAGGCTTGGCTGGGGGAGGTGCTGGCAGAGCGGGCTCTTTGAGGGGAACCTTGGGCTGACTGGGATGGAGAGGCTGAGGCGGAGCGGTTTCCCCCTGAACACCAAACACAGATGTGTATACACACACATTGTATACACACACACATTGTATACACACACAAACACGAGTACACACACACATTGTGTACAAAGACATCCACATATGCAAAGACGCACGTGCACACACACACACACAGTCAAACACATACGCACACACAAGCACACACACATGCATGTTCAGGGAAGCAGTGCAGCTGAAGAGCTGCTGGGTTAGAGGGTGTGTGGGGAGAGGCCGGCCTACCTTGGGCTCTTCTTGGCTGAGAGCTCTGAGGCTGTGTCTGAGAGATGATATCAGAAACATCATGTTCAAACTGCATACAAGCTACTCCTACCAAAGTTCGATGTGCACGGTATATATATTGATACAGTGTATATTTAGCATTCCAGATAAAGGTACAATTATCAATATGAAGGCTTAATCAAAGTCTGTCGTAAAAAGCACTAGCTGGCTGGTTGTAAATGAGCGCAATTGCTATGCTTTCGAGTCCAAATCCAAAACGTTGCTGGCCTATGTCTATAAGCAAGCCAAGTTCTGCTGATGTTGCGGCGTACCTTACCTTGACAGCAGAAGGCAGTGGCGTGGTGATTCCCAAGAGGACGCTTGCCATCTTGTTCATCACCAGCTCTGTGATAAGCTGCTTGTCCTCCTCCACATGTTCACCAATCAGAGGCATGGAACTGTCCATCACCTGACGACAAGCACCAATCAGAAGCTCAAAATCCCACAATTCTATAACCAAGGACTGGGGAGATGCATTTTGTTTCATTTGACAACATATTTATAATTCATAAACTTCTAAAATTCCTTATTACAGAAAACTAAAATGTGCACAGTAGCAGAACTGTCACTAGATGGCAGTCTTAGGCAAACACAGCCTTGTGTGTACTTTTGATTCTTTGAGACGTACAGTATTTCATCTGTCAGTGGAAATGTGGGATTGGAAGTTTTCGGGATCCTGAACATTTAGATCCCACCATTTACTCACAATTCAAGTAGAATGAAAATGTGACCATTTGTGTTCCAGTCCAAATACGAGATAAGAATAATAGTGACCTGATAACTCTAGAACATTCCAGGTGAGATCATAATGCTTGTGAATAATAGATTAAGCAGACTTTCTTCTTTATTCATTCAAGGAGGATAGTCACACATGGCCGAACATGACGCGCACATCTTACTGCTTGCTCTGCATGAGTCCCCTCATGTGTGATCCCCCTCAGCGATAGCCAATCCCATAGAAAGGACGATCTCAACACACACACACACACACACACACACTCTCCCTCCCATTCTGCTCACACACACGTGCCTTCTCAAACCCAAACACCGCGCAACGTGCCTCTCCCCCACACCGCCAGCGCCTCCTTCTCTGAAGAGGAGGAGGACCGCGACCAAAACAAACAGGGTGGGAGGAGGCGTCCTCCGCAGGCAGTCGCACACAGGCCATGCCTGCTGGGTAGCCAATCTGCTGAGCGGGACCAGGCCACAGCATGGCACGCATCCCGGCCACAGGGTGTAAACATCCCCCCTGCCTCAGCCTGCTGTGCATGTGCTGCTGCATGCCCCGGTACATGGGCTGAGGCAGGGGGGAGAGGGACGGGAGGGTGAGATGGAGGAGAGGGAGGTGGAGGAGAAAGGTGGGGGTGGGGGAAAGGAGGAAGGGAGGGAGGGAGAGAGGAGGGAGAGCGAGGGACGGAGAGAGGAAGGGGAAAGGGAGAGGAGGGCGAAAGAGGAGGGAGGAAGGTGGGGGAGAGAGGGGGGGGGGGTAGAAAGAGATGAAGGCAGAGAGGGGAAGAGACAGAAGCAGAATAAGGCTCTGGGAGCCAGGGTGAGGGTGAGGCTGGCTAGAGATGGGTGAGGCTGGCTAGAGTTGGGTGAGGCTGGCTAGAGATGGGTGAGGCTGGCTAGAGATGGGTGAGGCAGGGGAAAGCCCTGCTGTCGGGACTCTCGTATCCCCGGGGGTAGTTGAGTTACTGAGCTCTCCTTTTCCCAGGGCCGGGAGCATGGGCGGGGCCATGCGGCGGTGTGTGTCGGCGTGAGTCATAACCACAGGGGACGGAGCACAGCCCAGGGGAGTGTCTGCCTGGCCGCCCTCAGTCTCACTTCAAACAACCCTGCGGTGGCCGCTGAGACACGGGGTCCACCCAGCGGGTCTAGAAGGGATCCATCTACAGCCAGACACCCGCCAGGCCTCGCCTCGCCACCCTGCCCCCACGGGACGAGAACACGGAGGTGTTGCTGTGTCACTTTATTGGGCTGCACTGTGTTCCGTTCCCCTGCGTACATCTGGGTGTTTTTCCCTGGGAAAGAAGGGGAGGGCTCTGGTTCAGGGGGAGGTTGGGGGATGTTATGTGCTAGATGGTGTACAGTCTGTACTGAGATGAACAGTACAGGAATTACAACGTGAGCAACATCTAAACTTGGCTTGGAAGAGGGGGGATTTATTTCTGTTTTAGTGAATGAGGGGATTTCTTCAAGAGTGTGACCCGAAACAGAACATTCTCTCGCTGGTTTGAAAGATCACTGCTGTTGTGCACTTACGGCAGATCTAGTTTAAGAGCATGGATGCATGCTATTTTAAATCCAAACCTTAGAACATATGTTGTCTTTTACCAATCTTAATTGAATCTGATTCTCATGACTCATTTAACATACACTACTGTCATTCTCCATCCTGCAATGTAATCTGAGTAGAAAATATAATCGGAAGAATGATCTTTGATATCCCACTCCAAGCCAACATAAAGATACACTGTATGTTTTGATCAGCTGATATGAACTGGGAATGTCCTGTAAACGGTGAAAGACTTTAGTTCTCACTAGAGAGGAGGTGTCATGGGTAATATCTGGACTGCTACACAAACAGGTTCCCACTGAGAGGGACATGCAACAAGCAAATGTCTCCGTCAATGCTAATTAAATTCCACCCGGAGGGGTGTGTGTGTGTGTGTGAGAGAGAGTGTGTGTGTGAGAGAGAGAAAGAGAGATAGAATGGGGGGGGGAGAGAGAAAAAGAAGGGTTCAAAAATAAAGAGAGATAGAGGAAGCGAGAAAGAGAAATCGCAGGGAGACACAGACTGAGAGAAGCGAGTCATCTAATGACATAACATTGCTAAGTGACTGTGTCACTGGGGTCACTATCTCCAAGTCTGGGGCTGGCCTATGATAATGCAGTATGTCACCCTCAGCTCTCTGGGAAGATGGAGAAGATTTCCTGACGATTGTTAACCCAGAAGACCTCCGCCCCACGCATACACACACACACACGCACCCACACGCACACAAACACACCCACAGTAAAGCCATCAGTCTAAATATGGACATCGTAGAGCTATGACAACTTGCTGTTTGAGTGACTGTGGTAGACAAACAATTGGAGGTTGCCATGACAAAGCCCGCACAGACCACAGAGGAGCTCCGCTGGGCCCACAGGAAACACGCCGAATAATCGCAAAGCCAATTGTGAATTGTTATCAGGTCTAAAAGGAGACTTGTCATTGAAAGCTCAACTCGAGTGGTTCTCATTCTTCTTCTCTTTTTTCTTCTCCTTCCTTCCTTTCGTCCTTTTCTCCTCCCTTCCTCATCCTACCACCTCTCCCTGTGCCCTGCGCTGAGAGAGACAGAAACCAGACTTGTTTAGGGGAAGTCAGAGACAGAAAGAGAGAAAGAGAGAGATAGAGAGAGGTGTGGTGGGGAGGTAGACAGGGAGTTTGAGAGAAAGAGAGATAGAGAGAAAGAGAGAGAACAAGGGAGAGTTTATATAGAGAGAGAGACAGAGAGAGAGAAGATTACCTAATCGCTGAGCATGCTTTGTATTATGTCATGCTGTCACCAGTCTCAATACGTCAGGTTAGAGGGGTGCGATTTATCTTAGCTGGACTGGTGGTACTTCAGACAGTGTGTGTATACATAGACTGTCACATTTATGTGTGTGAGTGTGTGTGTGTCTGTGTATTTGTATGTTACTAAGCATTTGTCTCCAAACATGTTGGGTTAATGTACTTATCTCTTGTAGTCCCAAAGTTTCCAAAGTGCATTTGCGTGTGCGTGTGTGTGTGAGAAGATACAGGCCTCGTCCAGAGACAAGTGAGCTCACTGGAGCAACAGGAAGAGCCTGGTGGATCTGTCTCACGACCAGATGTGTCCTGGCTGTGGCTCCGGGTGCCAAGCAGACTAGAATCAACCCAGCCACAGGTTATGCTGAGATAGGACTCGATAATACCTGCAGCACAAAGTCTCATTGTGAGCTGCGCTCTGGGTGGCTACCCCAGCTCAGTAACACAGCATGGATCTGACGGAAGGTGCTCAAATACAGGATAAACCCCTCAAACAGTACACTACTGCCACATTATTGAAATATGAGACCTTTTAATCTAACGAGATGTTAAGCCAAGATACGGTTACACCCATCCATATCAATCTTTAACCCGATGACCACACACACAGACCACCAAGGCACTGAAAATAATTAATTGGTTACATAAGAGTGTTGCTGCAAGATCAGTGGGCCTGCGTTACCCAGGTGACTATGACATCACTGTGCACACAACAGACACACAGACCGAAAGACATAAAGGAGACTGGCAGAGAAACAGACAGACAGACAGACAGACTGACAGACACACAACCAACCAAGCAAACAGGTAGATAGGCAGGCTGGCAATCAAACTGGCTGACAGACAGACAGACAGACACATTTGCCCCAAAATATGCCTGCAGACAAAGAGTCTGAGCTCAACTCAGTCAGGCATGCCTTTATTTGAAGTCTAAAAGCTTTGTTTGGTTAGCAGTGTAATCATTTGTTCATAGTTTCAATCTTGCCAGATCTGTCCTGGCTGCACCCTTGAGCTCTCTCCCCTCCAGACACTTTCTCTCAATGCTGTCTCTTACTTAATGACTTGGATAACACAATCACCCACGGGGGGGAATGAAAATGAGTCACAATAATGCTGGTACCGAAATGATATTTCAACATGCGCACTAACTCCAACCCTGTTCAAGGTTATCATATTTGCTGGCCAATGGTCTGATTAAGGGAGTTCATGAAAAACAAACAAGGTCTCCAAACTTGATGTTGGGTTGGTGACTGCGATCAGGCTCTGATAAGGGGGTGGGTGGGATAGTAGGTTTATATGAGGCATGTTGTTATGTTGTGACCCTGAGAAAAGGACTACTGTTGTACAAGGCCCGGGGGCCTTGGTGTCTCTGATGCTCTGATTGGTCAGGCTGAAGGACATATCAGGGCCCAATACAACAGTGGAACAGTGGAGTTGATTGTTTTGGTTTGTGTCAAAAGTGTTTTTCTTTTCAAGATCAGGTCATATCTTCAAGAGGAAGGGCTACGACATGAGAAGCGCTTCACAAATGAAGCTTAGCGCAAGTTCAGTCAGGCAAGACCTATCCCTGCACTCGGACACTCAATAAAGTACACTACTCACTCCCCCCGCTAAGAATGCTCTACTTTCCTCTGTTCCTATGTCGGGCTATCATCTGGGTTCAGTTCGATTAGCGCTATCAATTAACGCCGTCACATGATCCCGTGCCTTTAAGCGTGTGTCCAGGCTATCAAGTGCGCGACCCTCCACCTCCCCGTCGCCACCCAGTTCCTCGTCTCTGCCCTTCGACTCGTTGGTCGTCGGCTGCCGCCACCGCCGCCAGTGTCTGGACTCCGTGGGGGATTCTTCTTCGGACGTCGGGCTGGCGCCCATTGATCTATAATTCCGCGTGGGGTCTAAGCTCCAAACACTGTAGTACATTCATCATTCTGTAATAAACATCCTTCACTCATCCCAGGTTTCTCCTGATTGAACTGCACTTAGCGCCTCGTCTCGGACGTCATCTCCCAGCCCAGCTTTAGGGGTGACCTCTGACCTCTATGATGTAGTCGTTGCCATCTTTCCCGTGGACCGCCTTCACGGCACAGATGTCCAGACCTCCGAACATCTCCGCGCAGGAGTCCACCCACAGACGGTACCTGGAACACAGCGACAACCCGTGAAAACCAGAAACCTACTCTGGAACTTTCTAGAAGTTAAAACTGTGGCAGACACTTATTCTGGAACCTTCTAGCTTTTAAACATTAACACTGGAACTTTCTAGAAGTTAAAATGATACCAGGCACCCACTAGTGTATGAAACTGTATAGAGATTACAGCTGTTTGTCTGTCAGGGTACAGTACCTGTCGTCAGGGTAGAGTACAGTGCACTCACCTGTCCGTCATGGCGATCTGCTCCAGCATGGCGGACCCGGTGTTGGCCTTCCAGTTCCCTGATATGGACGTCCTCCTAAAAAGACCCAGAACACCAGATCAGGAAGATTGAACTAGAAACCCCAAGAGTCCAGGTAAGGAAGATGGAACTTAGAACCTAGAGAGAACCCGGATGGAATTCACAACCCAGAAGGAACCCAGAACACCAGGTCAGATAAACAGAATGAACAACTCAGCTGTGCTCCCTGAGCGGACAGTGACAAGCTGTGCAGTGCGATAAACAGTCACTCAGCACTGTTGTTTTTGTAGTTCAATAGAAGACCCCAAGGGGAAGATGTTATCGTATGCTTCAACACTGACGATGACTGCAATGCACGCCTATATTATGCTTGTGTCACGGCCGGGTTGAGACTTGCTTTCATGGGCAGAGCCATGGACAGGGAGTTGAGATAAGACTCCCTCAATTCCACTCCTCTTAGTCAAAGCAATTTTTTTTCAACTGAGCTGTGTTAAGGCAGATAGGGCATGGGCTCATGAATTCTACTGTACGCTCTGATGAATCTCCTGTACACACACTCTGCATGCTGCTGATCATTTTTCATCTGCACTTGTTGACTCCATCCATCTGGTTAGCCAAATCCTTGGACCCGCAGTAGACCTTTTGGAGCAAAGTTCAAACTGCCCGGCCCCTGTGTTGGGTCCTGCGGGACAGGAGCGATCCCAATCCCAATGCAAGCCTCAAACTCCCCCCCTCTCTCTCAAATCTAAATGCCAACAGGATGCTCGTACGTGCTTACATGTACGCTTTGTAGTTGTTGCCAATCTTCTGGATCCTGATGTCGTACTTGGACTGGACGAAGGGCTCGGAGGTGGCGTAGGTCCTGGCAAGTGCCACCACGCTGGTGATGTCCTGGAAGTCTTCCTGGTTCTCCACTTTGATCTGGGGCAGGAAGAGAGAGCGCCGTGCTAATCACCTAGCGTGCTACTATCAAAGCTGGAAAGAGGAGTTGTTAGCGGTTAGCGGTTAGCTTTACGGGAGCATCCTGATGGAATTTCAAACTACCGTAACACAGACAGGATAATTAGACGTCCTACTGTGGAAAACATTTCCGGATCAGCTTTGATCTGCATTTTTGCCTCAGCGGAGCTCCCAGGTAAAGGGATATCACAAAGCTTTACACAGGAAAGAAAATTACATAAATCAATCGAAGCTTGGGTAACTTCAGATAATCTTAAAAAAATAAAAATAATGTACAGGTACTGTACCAACCAACAGAATTCTGAGAAAACACTATGAGCATCATATGGTACAGCCAAAGATATCTTTCCCATAATGTAACCAAGTTTGATGGATGGGGACCAACAAGTGCCACAGACAGAAGCAGACACAGATTTAGACCACTTAATTACCAGCTATATGTTTACATTAATATACACATATATAGTGGTACAAGTCCTCCATTAGACCCTGGGAAACAGGAGGTAGAGGAGACACCCTCATAAATCAACAGGCTTCCATGTATGCCGTTCTGTCAGTGCCCGATGAGTTGGATGCCAGATGATGAAGCCCAGGGCTGTAGTCCTAATCCATGCCCTTGTTATCTCATTATCGTTAGTCTCAATGTTTCCATCAAAACGACTTCCCCCATAATGCTGTGTGGGAGGGTGTGTGGGAAGAGCAGTGAGTTGCTGTCATGGGTGGAGGGGAGGGCAGGGAAGGCAGGGGGGAAGTGATGTTCTCAAGTACACTCCCTCTCTCTCACTCTACATTTATCTCTCTTTCTTTACCTCTCTCACTCCCTTTCTTGTCTGTCTCCCTCCCAGTCTCTCGAGGCTCAACCAAACGGAAGGAGGAAGAGGAGTGAGAAATCCAAAAAGGTAGTGAATGAGAAAGAGAGTGGGAAGTTTCTAGTCCTAATACAAGAGAGGACTGGTTAGCTCTGTGGGTTCTCCTTGCCAGCTGCAATGCCACAATTTACCCTTGAAAATGGTGGAATTGCAGCTGGCAAGGAGAACAAATAGGAATAGGAAATACATAGGAACATAGAGAGAATACTCTCTCTTTCATCCCATTCCTGTTCCATGTACAGACAGGTGTACTCGGGCAAATAGTGGTCTCCTGAACACACAAGGAAAGTATGTAATACGTAAACTTGTTCTCTGGCTCAGGCCTCTGCAGTAAGGTCCAGGAACAGCAGGCAGAGCCACACCATGTTGTTCACATGGTGTTCACTTGGTGTTCACTTGGTGTTCACTTGGTGTTCACATGGTGTTCACTTGTGAAACCGCGCAGAGAATCTGGATGCATTGAGTAAATAAAGTAAACGCCAATACTGGAATAAGAAACCCCAAAGTACGCAAGGCAGTAAACACTGGCAACCAGATCAAGAGCTGTTTGCATGTGTGTGTGTGTGTATGTCTGTGAGAGGTGGAAAAGCTGCCTAATTTTGGAGAGTGAACTGCCTTGCTGACTGACCAATGTGCAGTGTTAAGTGCAAAAAATATCAAACAACTCCATAGAGGAGGTAGTCCTCAAAGTCTATAAGCTCATTACACTGCTGCAAAGGCATTTCAGATCATTCTTTGTCAGTCAGACACAGACAACAATTTATTTTTCAAGAGATGTCATCATTCATAATATTTGTAACATTATGCCATTATATCCACTGATAAAACCATGGACAAAACAATTAGCAAGAATAGATCCTTTCAAGTGAGAAAGAATCCAGGTGAGGGTTCTAAAAGGTTGTATAACATATTCTACATACTCTAACATATTCTATCACATATTTTGTGGGCTTTTCTTCTGGTATGACTTCAGGCAGTTACTGATGACAAAAGACCAGAGCTAATGTGGAAGTTGTCTGTATCTGAGTCTTGCCTCACATAGCCTGCAGCTAAATCAGGATTCAAGGCTCAGCTAACATCCTGATGGAACACGGAGAAACCATCAAAACACGCCGAAAGACAGAGTTTGATCAAAACCAAACACATGATTCACAACAGCAACCATTTTCTTTTCCTGTCGACTGGTTCACTGTCTTGAAAAGCACGGCTGACTTAAAAGGCAAAGAGAACAGGGATGTGATTCTCTCAGCCCTGACCTGCGGTGGCCCTCCGCGCTCAGGGAGGTCAGAGGTCACACAAGGTATGTTCTGCACCCCACCCGCCTGGGCTCAGGGCCCCAGAGGGCTGCTGGGAAATCTCTTGTGGAGGAAACAGCTACTCAGATGGAGAGGCGATAGACATGTAGGAAGTGTCTGTTTGTGTGTGTTTGTGTGTGTGTTTGTGTGAATGCACAGACCTTGCCCAGAAGGTCCTGTATAATGTCCACGAGGCTCAACTCTTTCTGAGAGCTGTGAAGTCTGAATGGGTGTGTTGATGTGTGTGTTAATGTGTGTGAGTGTTTTTGTGTGTGTTTGTGTGTGTAAACATTCTTTTTGCTGGCTGTTGGGTTGTTGGATCCTTGTGTGACCTAGACAGAGCAGGCAGTCAGTCTGTGAGTCAAAGATAGAGTGTGTGTGTGTGTCTTTGAATTTGACACAAAATGTGTTCTGGAAATGTATTTTATATAAATGAAGCACTCTTCCCTAACCTTCTGTGAACATGGAAACCCCCAAGAACCCCCCCCCCCCCCTCCTCCCCCATCTACTGCTCCTGTTCCTTCCTCTCGTGAGGGTGAGATCATGGGAGTGGACAGGGCTCACATCCAGCTTCCAAGCTATCCCTACCTCCTTAGCTTCTAGCAAGGCAGGGGCCATCATCCTCTTTGGCAGTCTTGAGATACACAGAGATAACAAAGACTCAAAGACCAGATCAACTCCTGAAGTCTGTGCAATAGTTGACCCTCACTCACACACACACACACACACCCTCAAAACTGTATATATGTGAGGAGGACAGACTAGGAGAGAGGCATTTAGTGTGTGTGTCTGTGTGTACAAGTGTGTTTGTGCAAGATTATGTGTGTTTGGAGGTGTCTGTGTATGAATGTGTGCATGTGTGCTGGAGGTTTACCTTTCCCATCCCGGCGTAGGCATGGCCCATCTTGACCACCACAGGGAAGGCTGGTGCTGTGGCCTGAGGACGAAGGACAAGCACGTCATTAGCACCGGACAGCAGCACAGCATGGCGGAGCGCTGCTTTACACTGCTGCCTCACAGCGAGGTCATGGGTTCGAATTCCCCATGAGGCTTGGCATGTTGGCAAGGTCTCCCCAAGCCTGTCAGTGTTTCAAGATATCACTGGTAACACCATCCAGTAGGAGAGATAGCAGACGTTCAATTATAAATTTATTACGATAGAACCTCAATTCAAATGTAAACGTTTTCCACCTTGAACTCCGAATAAGACCAGACGAAAAACAGGACACAGAGGTCACAGTGTATAAAGATCCATCATACATAGAACCTCCGTATTGAACTCAAACAGCCACCTTATTTTGGAAGCATGAGGTACATTGAGAAGAATGTTGATTTGTTCCACAAAAGCAGAGTTCTGGGAAGCAGAGGGGTGGAAGACCACATGGTGCTGTGCCGGGTTGGGACCACCAGGCCAGACCACAGGCATGGTGATGTGTAATGAAAGCAGATGAAACGTCAACAGAGGACTTTAAAGGTCTCTTTTTAAACAAATTCGGGGGGACCTGGATCAATCTGCTGTATGACTGTAAATGGGATCTGGAATCTAAAAAGAGAAGCTTTCATTATCTGGCCTGGGAATGTCTTTATGAGGCTCTCTCTCTCTCAGCTCATTCACTCTCTCCCCTCTCTTAGTCTATATCTCTCTGTCTCTAACTCTCTCTCATCTCTGTTTTCAGATCTTTTCTTTCTCATCGCTCCACTCTCTCCTCTCGCTTCTCTCTATATCCCTCATCTATTCTTCCCACACAGATGAGATAAACCCACTTGAGAGTGATGTCTCAGAGTTAATGCAATAGCCAGTAGACAGTAGTAGTAGTAGACAGACACATGCAAACATACACACACAGACACACACATCACCATCCAGCTGCCAGTCGACTTGACTCAGCAGTGATGCTGTACAGGAAGAAGCTGTCAGTGTTCTATATACACAACACTCCAACCTGCCAATCACACGGCTGTTTACTGAGACGTCAGCATTCATTGTTGTTGTTGAGGCATTCTGAGGTCACAAGCCCTAAGCTGTGCTGTTGAGATCCAGGGCCATCTTTGCATACATCAGTGAACTGGAATAATAGGTTTGTAAGATGGAAGGTTAGCTATTAATTTATAATCTGTTTTCAAACACTGAAGCACGCAATGATAATTACATAATCACTTACAATGAGTCAACCGTTTGATATCAAGCCTAGCACAGAGCACGTCAGACTCAGATAACAGAAGCCTGCACTGGCTTAGAATGAAACAGTGACTAATGTCATTATATACTGTATCTATCTCGTTCTCATTTACCCTTGTTCAAAGACAAACTTTGTCTGATGTGCTACAAAAAAAGTTGACTTATATTGAATTGCGGCAAACTTTTTTCAATATTTCAAACTCTTCAATAGTATCTGTGATCAGCCAGGGGAGAGCTGTAAAGATTCTAAAACACGTCTATGAAGACGCAGCAGAGTCATCTATGACGACTGTTATAGACAGCAGAATCATCTATGACGACTGTTATAGACAGCAGAGTCACCTATGAAGACTGTTATAGACAGCAGTCACCTATGAAGACTGTTATAGACAGCAGAGTCACCTATGAAGACTGATAGACAGCAGAGTCACCTATGATGACTGTTATAGACAGCAGAGTCACCTATGAAGACTGTTATAGACAGCAGAGTCACCTATGAAGACTGATAGACAGCAGAGTCACCTATGACGACTGTTATAGACAGCAGAGTCACCTATGAGACTCTCAAACAGCAGTCATCTCAGACTATCTCGTTTCACACTCTCTGCATGGAAGCTAACCAGTGAGGAGGCACCTGCTGTGGCACATAGCTGCCAAGACTGGTGTGACATCATCACACCCTGGCTCAAAAGAGAGACGGAGAGACAGAGAAAGAGAGAGAGAGCAGGTAGAGAGAGCAGGGAGAGTAAAATATGAGAGAGGGAAAATATATTTTGTTATGGGGCGGGCACGTTTTTCGACGCCCACTCTGTCTAGGCCAGCCTCTCCCAGGCTTTCCCATCACCGTGGAGATGACGGGACCTCTAGCTCCGCTCCGCTCCGGAGACCAGACCACATCCTCCGGAGCAGCTGGGACACGGCCGAACGTCAGGAGCAAACAAGACCATCTGTGCTCCGTTTCCTCGCACCACCCACGCCCCACCCTCAGGTTGAGACACCAGGCTCTCTGTGTTTACGGTTTGATCACTTAATCGGTCATCCTGACTCAAAACAAAACTCAGACAGTGAGTTAGTGTAATACCTTCATGGACTTCCTGGAAGAGGTTCTGTGCTCACGCATTAAGAAGCCAGATCTAACGTGTGACAGAGGATCAAAACACTAGATTGATTTGCAGATTTGTCTTTGGTTCTTTGGTTTTACATTTAAATTGTATTCGTTCAACAGATATCTTTGACCCAAAGTGCATTTAAAAAGCACAGCAAAAAGTCAACATCACAAGTGCAACATCATGCAATAGTTTTTTCTTTGTATGACTAAATGTTTCTTTCTTATTGGGCTAGTCTATGTATTACAGTGGTGATTGAAGCACTTCATCCGTTTGTAAAAAAGATTCAGGCCATTGTTTCCATCTATGAAATATCCATTGTGGTCTTTGGAGTCTAAGGGCCTTCAGAAGCGTGTTCTTTGGAAACAGCTCATTTTCCAGACCAGACTGGACGTTTCATTCCCGAAAGCCTTTTAAGAATGTGTCAGCCAGTATGGTAAAGAAATTATCTGAACACACATGCACACACACAAATACTAGCTAAAGCTAATAACACGGCCTGTGATTTCACCAGTCTAGGTCTGGTTTCACGACAGGGGCTTCCCGCCACTTAACCACACCAGACGGGCATCATGGAAGTTCTTCAGGGAAGCCCTGGGTCTGGTTCTGAACACGGGGTCTACGTTTACACACACTTAAGCCAAGACAAGCAGATCATTCAAGTTGAGGTGCTTCAGTCGTTAGTGAATCAGTCTTTCATGACTTCTAAACACCTCTGTGTGAAATTCCTCCCTCCCCACCACCACACCACGCCCATATGAAGAGGCTTCTGGTGCCAGTCACAACCTACGCAGACACTCACCGTCACATCATCAGCAGTCACCCGAAACATTTTTCTTCTACAAATGACCGGACCTCAGTAGTTTTCCACGGTCTAAGCAGAGTCCAATGGACCAGCACTGACCACTGGTGTGTGTGTGTGTGTCAGTGAGTAATGCCTACCAGCCTATGCAGGTGCCATCCGGCCAATAGATTATATTGGGACCTACGGCTATTCTGAGTGAATCATCTGAAAACAGCAATCAAAGTTCTGGTTCCTGTAAATGTAATGCCTGGGTTGAATGCAGTGAAGCCATTTGGATAAGGGTGTCTTCAACACAATGACACATCCAGTATAAACTCATACAACACAACTACTAACGAGTCTTCCCCGTAGGAAGGAAGACCACAAGCCGGCCATAACTCCTCAGAATATAAACACACTCACGCAATAAGAAGTCATCGAGGAGATACAGTATCACATCGAAACCCTGTTTTCCTCAGGGTCGGCCAACCGAGAGGGAGACAGCCTGACTACAGGAACATGGCTGTATACTGAAGAGGTTCCTGGCTCTGAACCCAGGGGGGTTAAACCACTCTTTAGGGGCACATCAATTATCCATCGCACCACATGGTGTATCCATCTAGCATTTATGATCCCTTGATTTTTATTACGGCCGTACAGAGCTGCCACATCAATGGGTGGATGAGGAGGGCAATGACTTGCCCAGGCTGACGGACCCGGGGGGGTGAGGAGTGGCGATCGGGAAGGGGGGGCGGGGGGGGCAAGCTGGTGTTCAAAAGACGGTGCTGGCCGAGAAGAGGGAGAAGGGAAGTTCCACATGAAAACCCTGCCCAGCCATGAGGCTAGCCCCGACAGATCAATGGCCAGACGGCTAAGTGTGATCACACACCTGGGCTTGGGAGGCATTATCATCTTGGGTTCTTGTTATTATCATGTTAGCATTTCACGTATGTATGTTTATTGTCATTACTTACAAGTAATAATGTAATTGTAATTGTTCTGTATATGTAAATAAACTCTGAAAATGAATCTTTTTCCTAATTGCCAAATGACATGACCAGTGGATTTTTTTTCACAATAACTTATAAATACATTTCAAAGGTCGAGAACCGTCCTTGTTCTGCTCTATCCTCGAACAACAGAAGCTCAAGGTTGTTGCCAAGGCAGCCGTGCCAACACACGGAACTCATGTTAAACGACTTCCACAGAAGACCCCAATTAAGCTGTACAGACAGAGCAAAACATGTCTCTCAACGCGATGGCAGCAGGACACACTGTTCCCAGAGGGTATCAAGACTCAGACACGCCGTTTAATTGGTCTGTACTGTTGCCGTTGTTACGCTACCAGCCGCCCCAAACCACATGACGGACTGTGGACTGCATCGCCACGATGTTACTGTTTACAACCTTCTACCAGCGCACGCTAATTATTGCCATGGAAACAGGGGTCCTATTTGGACCCATGCCAGCGAGTTTCCATGACTGAAACATGCGTGTGGAAAACAGGTCTCCAGATTTTTGGAGAAGGAGAGACGTTTGATGGAGACGGCTGACACGCCTAGCCACCTGAAGATTACTCACTGGGTGCAGTCAGTCCGACACCCTGTTCCTCATTGAGGCATAAGCCTCATCTGATAGCCAAGGTTTATTCCAGAACACAATTATTACACCTGTTACAGAAGCTATGTTGGTCTACTGTACTTAAACAGCATAAAAACACAACACCTTGATTGTGCGACGAATAGGGTTGTGTTTGTCATTTGAATTGCCTTTATTTTGTGGCTTTTCCAAAACCATCACTTACATAAATGTCATATTGGACCTCCAAGCAATGGAAACAAATCCGAAATGGAAGATAACTGAATTTTCATCAATCACCATTTACCACATATTTACAACGCACCCTCAGTCAGTCATAACACGGGGGTTATTTTCTGGGTCAGTGACAGGAAGCAGAATTAGACAGAAGAGACCTGCAGGGACAGCTAATGAGAGGGCCCCCCCCTGCAGCACAGCCTCTCTAAACAGACAGACCAGCTGCAGGTGGGCAACATTACAGCTGGTTAACCCATATGATTTAATAACAGAACACTCAGATCCTACTTCCATCCCAGTCTATTCATTTTAGGTAAACACATAGATGCCTCCAGCCCCCCCCCCCCTCCTCACCATGCTTAAGTGGAGGGCCAGACTCCTCCACCACCAGTGGAGCCCTATTTCAGTTCAGCTTTGCTGTGGTCAAGCTTGCTGTGGTCAATGGGTAGACCTATTAGTGCTGATCAATTCACTAACCTACATTTCATCTGCCATTCAGGGTTCAGTAAAAAAAGAAAAAGGGGGAGGGGGAAAGGAAAAGGGAATAACATCAACGGGACAGACAGGCCTCCGGCGAGGCCAGACCTGGTTAAACGATCACCGCTGCCACACATTCCTCTTTGTCTAAGAGCAAACGAGATGTGGGATTCCCATTTTCCAGGTTTTTTGTTTTTGACGCAGGGCTGGCGTGTGACGTGTGGGACAGGGTCTGGGCCATGATGGCGGGGGGATGTCTGCCGTCACACCCAGCAAAGTCACAGGGTTCATAAATACAGGCGACAAGCTGGAAGCTCGCATGACGGAAAGCTCATATGAAGAGCGTAGTAAAGGGGGAACACACTCAGGGAGAAAACAGGGAGAGAGAGAAAGAGGAAGAGATGGAAAGAGAGAGACAGAGAGAGAGAGAGAGAGAGAGAGAGAGAGAGAGGGCAGGCATACAGTGTATTAGTTACATATTAAAACGAGGACCGCATTTGAAATCAATCAGTCATTATTTTACATGTGTATCACCCTTTAAATCTGTTGACTTTTCTCTCCGTATCAGTTTCACTCAAACATCAAACTTGAAAATGTGATAAACGTCATGTTTACAGACACAACTTCTCCATTTGGAAATTGGGCTGTAATCATAAATAAGCCCCATGTCAGATTGGGGAACGTTTGTCTTTGCCCCGCTCTGATGAGTTTCCCATTTGAACAATATCCTAAAGAGAAGGGGAACAAATAAAACATCTAAAAAGTAAATTTGTCTGTCAGACTAGAGAGCAGATGGTCTGGCAACAGATTTGAGTTGACATAATTTCTACTGGGATCAGCAGACACTACAACACAGACAGAGATTGTAGGGTATTAGAAAAGTTTCTGAGAGAAAGTAAAAAAAAACGAGAGGACGGGGGATGGGGCAAGGGTGGGGGCGGAGAGTAAGAGGCAGTAAGAGGACTGGTGACAGTTATTACAATCATCTCCCACGCCACCTGTGCACACAAAAGCACACACACACACACACCTTAGCAAGTGTTACAGTAATCTGATAAGTAGGTGTCAATTGTACAGTTAAGTATTTCTCCAGTCTAAACTGCACTACACTACGACCAGTGAGGGCCCATTAGAGGCACAGACCATACATTAAAAAGAAAACACATACAGTAAAGAAAACACAATAAGTGTTAAATAAGGGCATATTCAGAAAACGTTTTATAGCACCGGTCTACGGAGGGACCAGAGGAAATGGATTTGATCCCGTCCACGCCCAGACCATTAAAGCCTGCCGTTCCCGCCCGAGCGAACACACTGGGAAAGCCTGATCCTGGGCCAAAGTCTAACACGGCCCCACAGATTTACAAGTTCAGAGTCAAGGAGACCCGGGGCGAGATACACGGAGCAGGTGCTGGCGCTGCCTGACGGAAGCGAAACCCGTTTGGGATCCGTTTGAGACCTCTGTGATGGTCAGGAGGGAGAGAGGTAACCCAGGTAACGCCTGAAGAAGAAAGCCTTCGATACTGTCAAATGTGGACTGTGGAATGTCGCGTGTACAATGTGCCATTGTTTCAGTACGTAGAGGCACAGTGGAATCCTGGACCTGGTTTTGATCGCCAGTGGTTCCAGGTGGAACGCCTTATTATGACACGTCTGGCACCTCCTGTCCTTATAATACGGTCCGTGCCTTTCAACAGGAAGTAGGGCAGGGAGCACCAACGCTGAAGGGATTTCCACTCGAATAAGGAAAGTTGGAGGCTAAAGACAGAAATCTTTGTGGAATTGACGCAGTCTGTGAGACACACCTTCAAAGTTTCAGCCGCACGCAGGTTTGGACCAGAGGAAGGAAGGAGACGTCGTCTGAAAACTCTGTGCCGCAGCAGAGCCCAAATGCCAGCAGCACTAACTGTTTTCAATTTAATACCAGGCACCAGGGGGACGAGAGGGAGAGTAAGAGACAAGAGAGAGAGAGAGCGTCAAGAGATGAAAAATGGGCGGGGGGGGGGCAGCTGGATGGGACTCTATTTATACTGTTGGAGGGCGGGTTCTGGGATGGAGAACTGGGCAGCTGGCCTCAGGGCTTCTGATGCCTCACTCCCTCCCCGGCCCTGGCTACTCCTCCTGGGCTCCGGGCTCCAGGTCATCCCTCACCTGGACAAGCAGTGTGCTCAGCAACAAGAGGAACCAAAGCATCTAAACTGCGGAGAGGGGTCGAGGGGGAGGAACGTGGGGTTCTGTCGGGAATTGGCTGGGGCAGGTGGGTGGATGGGGTATGACCTTTCATAAACAACTCTGTTTAATGTGTGGATTTTACACTTACTCCGTATTAAACAATGTCTATACAATGTCCGCGCAACGCTCGGACACTTTATGACTAGTTTACAGAACGAGACCAATCCAATATTCCGCCAAGACCGTGAGACTAAACACTCTGGAAAACATCCAAACACTGTAATAAGATGCATACAACAAAGTTGGAAACGTAGTGGGAGAAGACACATTCGTGAATCCGCGACCTAGCTGACTATTTTCCCTCAGTTATCAAAACACCATGGATTGGATTTATGGACAACTAGGAAAATAAAGGGGTTCCCATGCTGTGGATAAATGTTTGTGTAGAATCTTATGTCTGGCCGCAGGGAGATTCCAGGATTGAAAAGGAAAATAGGATGGAGTACCTCCCACTGAGGTTTATACGGTTTATCACGGTCAACAGTGGTCAATGATTGTCAACCAGACTTACACCCATTAAACCTGTCAGTACAGAGCTGAAAATATGATATATCATTTCAGAATGTAAGGACATATGCAATTAAGTGTTTTTTTTTTCATTTTTTATTTAATCATCTGTATTTTTAGGGGAATGAAAGAATCAAAAAATGATTAATGATCACTGTTGCACAGCCAAAGCACAGCATATCAGTATTGCAGTGAACTTCAATTTCACAAGATTTGCCCCAGCAAAATGTGACCCATGATGTCTGTACCACAGAACGTTCTGAAGATGGGCCAAACCAAATGACAGCTTTCTGAAGTAAAAGGAGCTGTATTCTTGGTCATAGATTTACAGTAACTATAACAGTCCACATTCACAGTAATCATAAACTACATTTACAAAAACACAATTACGTCACTTACATTTTTGTCTTTGACAGTATTAAGAAACACAACACAACCCACAGACCACAATCCACCAAACCCAGAAAAAGTTGTTTCCTGAGAGCCTCATAACATCACGGTCACTTAGTTACCACTTAGTGAGCAAGAAATGGAGAACTGGGGTACTCCTATGAAACCAAGTCTATTTTTAACTCTGAACTCTCCCTAAACTGTGACGTCCACATCCGGCAAACCCACAGTTCTCCACCTTCCTGACCCGTGAATCACGGGTCTCCCTAGCCTCCCTCACGGATTAGCTAACCTTGACAACCCTCCTCCCATCACCCAGCCCTTCACCCCATACAATCCTCCCACATATCTTCTCTTCCTGGCTCCAGTTTCTGGGAAATGCTGCTGGTGTAAGAGCAGAGGGAACACTGATGAGCCTTGTATTGTTGTCCGTTACATTGTATCCATTTAGCAGATGATTTCATGCAAAGCGACGGACAATTAGGGCATATAGAGATTACTGCAGAAAATTAAGGATCAGCAATGCATTGTTCTAACTTTATTTAGCTCTTCAGAGTCACAAAATCTGTACATATATTTGTATGTCACTTTGAATCAAAGCATCTGCCGAATAATTCAAATGTAAAATGTAAAAAATGACGTACAGTTACAGTTTAGACTGCACCATTCTCAAGCAGAGCTTTGAATTAGGGACAGTCCTTCACAGTGTCTTTTGGATCAACGGATCGTGCAAACTGAGAGGTCATCTTGTTTCTCAGCATGCAGTAGGACCACAAGTATTCAGTGTTCCCTCACCATCATGGCGTTGTACACCAGCTATTTCCATACAGTCATGTGCCCCCCCACTCCCCCCTCCCATCCCACTCATTCATGGCTGGTGTGGTAGCTGGTGCGGTGGCTATCTCACGGCAAACCTAGTCATTTTGTGTGTGTGTGTGTGTGGGGGGGGGGGGGGGGGGCGGTTCGGACCGCATACCAAATATGTCCAGCGCGGCCTCACTCTCCGAGCAGGGCAGCGGTGCAGTGCATCATGGTCCCACTGCTGTCACAGAGGTCACCGGCTATCCATCACTGTTTATTGCCTGGAAGACGCAGGCCCCCGTAGTGAGTGGGAACCCATGGGGGGGGGGGGAGGGGAGGGGAGGGGGGGTCAGGGTCGTGCTTGTGTTTCCGGACCAGAAGCCTCCTCTGCTGGACGGGGCTGGAAGCAGATAGTCATGCTCCTACCTCCCTGAGAGGAGCAGGGGGGGGCGGGCCGAGGCCACGCCTTGAGAGGAGTCACTGACATCCACGGCGCTTTGATGGTGAAATGTTGAAAGGGGATGGGGAATAGTCGGGGCTAATGATAAACACTGGGAGGGGATGAGCACTTCCAGGGTGATGATTACACTTCCTGGTTAACTGATCTGTAGGGCAAGCGGGGGAGGAGGTCTCAAAACTATCGTTCTGTGCTGACAGGTCTCAGATAACAGTAGTATCCGCGTATCCTTTTCTGATAAGCTATTTGATAAAGTCAGATCAAGCCAAAGCACATTTCTACAGCACATTTAAAACATTACGTAGGAATAGTGCATCATAATCGGATCAGAATTGCATAGAACCAATCAATGTGGACTAAGCATAGCACAATATGATAAATCAAAACAAAGCAGTAAACAATTTCACCTTAAACACAAGGACAAGGGAACACTGATTCTGATGTTTGAGATTTGATTTGTTGAGGAAAAAACCTCCCAACTCCCCTGTTTAAGTCTGACGCTGTTTAATCTGGTTCGTCTCAGAGTCCAGACCATCTAAAGGGAGGTTTGTTTGGTCTATTTTCCCAAGCAGAAAGAGTATACTTAAAACAAATTAACATGTGTCACGTAAGAGCGTTGTCTACACAATTATAGTGTGCTTAAAATGTACCCATTTTGTATATTCACATACTTATTGCCAGCTTTAATATATGTAAGTATAAAGTTAATTTTTCTCACGTGTGGCCAGAAGTCCAGGAAAGAGAAATCCTAATTGAATAGTCTGTCACTTACACTCTATGCGTCTTACAGTCCAGTGTGGGTACACAAGGTCTGAGGACAGCATATGTGTGAACGAGCTCACATGACTGTGTTTCATTAGGAGGCCGGCATGTTGTGCAAAGTTAAACTTAGTCAACAAGGAATGGTTTAGGTGGTCAACATTTCAACGGACTCACGGCCAACGTCCAACACTGGCGCTCATCTCCTTTCCTGAAAGCCACTGTTTTGACTGACCTGTCAAACATGAGCATTTACTGTGGACTACAGAGCAGCTGCTCATACTGTAAGTGTGTTTTACGTTTCATTTTTGTTTTTGTTTTTTTTTAATCACGGTGTCCTACTTAAGCACAATGGCATGTGTTCTGGGGGTGGGGGGGAGACATGACCAGTGAGTCATACTCACTAGGACAGGTCCAGTTCAGCATACTCACTTGGACAAGGCTTGGCCTCATGTTTGGTTGTATTCCCTCAGAGAGCCTTTCGGCATTCACAATCTTTTTTAGCTCGCCCCTCTTCCTGTGTCTATTTAGCGGGTTGTCAGGCAGATGAAAGGTATTTCCTCTGAGTCACCGCCCCGCTCCCTTTTGTCATTACAGAAAAGATCCGGCTCCGGACACCTCCAGTACACTGTTTTCCCATGATCCCCGGCGGTGGGCCAACCAAATAACAGGTCTTGGCTATACTTAGACTTTTGGAAATGAAAATGCACTTTACTCCGAATTATTATGCTTAGTACGCTGGCCTACTTAGACAACATAGTTTCCGGGGGGTTCTGTTTTGTAGATATTCTTCCTTTGTGGAACAGATCAGGAAGAACATGTGGTGAGATGTGACAGAGAGCATATCTAGGATGTTCGAGCACCCACACAATCTCTCATCTTTGACTGTAACAATGACGCAGCAATACTGAACATACTGTACGAAAGTGATTATGCAACACTTAAAATACTGCTAAGACAGACAAGAGGTATTGTAATATTTGCTATTACATATTTCTCTTATGTAATCAAGAACTTAATTCTGATAATATTAACCTGCTGTTGGTGGAATATCTGATTTGGGCTTTGGGTGATGTCACACAGAGTCAATGCAACGAAGGTGGTGGAATCCGGTCCTGGGAGGTTTCATTTTGAGAAATAATAACACAGAAGAAGAACCCTCATTCCTCTAACCCCCAGACACTGACTCAGAGAAGAATGCCGCAAATACAATGACTCACAACTGCTAACAATGCTTGATTGATGGTTAACAATGGCGGCCATGTTTTCTGGTTCGGTTTCTCCGGAAGCCCCATGGAAGCTAGTCTGATATTGCAACACCTATGTGGGGTCGAGGTATGTCGTTTGACGCTACTGGTCTGAGAAGCCACAGTGTGATCCCATTCCATGCCAGTAACTCATAAACAACATGTTAGTTATTTCTGCCTATTGGACATCCACCAGACATTCCAGAATGTGGCGAATGTTCCAGAATGTGCTGACACGCACCACTGAACAAACAATGGATCATTTTATAGGTAAGTGCATTGTGAAAAATAATATTATGTTCCATAGAAGATGATGAGGGTAATGCTAAAATCAACAGGCTCCCCTACAGTTAATACCAACATTGTAGATGACATAGTGTACTGGTAGAGGACCTGAAATCTGACGTGTAACATCCTTCTTTCAACAATATGACATGGGTTGACAAGGGTTGTCCTTGACACACACTGAATACATTTTGAATGCCTTAAAAATATGCACTGTTCGTCATGCATACCCCATTTGGACAGTTTATATACAGTACCAGTCAAAAGTTTGGACACATGGAATAGGAAAATGTGTCCAAACGTTTGACTGGTACTGTACGTGATGTGAACAATGTGATACTTTGCCAACCTGTGTTTTGCTTGTGTGTGTGCATGTGTATCTGTATGTGTATCTGTGTGTATATGTGTGTGTGTGTGTGTGTGTGTGTATGTGCAGGGCCGGCGCAAGCACCTTCGCCTGTATATTAATGTATTTTCAACTACAAATGAACATTTCCACACACAAACTGCCATTCTTTATACAAACAGTATGTCATTTGTCTTTGGCGAGTTGCCACTCGACTTTTGAGGAGGTGGTAAACAGTGAAAATCCCTGAAGTGTTAATGAGAAAGCCTGTTTAGGGCCATGGTTCTGAAACTTGGGATTATTCCGGCTCGGTTGCATAACTGGCCGTCCCTAACCTGGCTCCTTAAATCCCCGGAGAACAGCCACCCAAGCGATATCTCCTCTTGGCTCGCTGAACACTTACATAAACAGAAGGGGACTAAAGAGTGATCAGGAACAGTTAATTATGGGCCGGGTGTAGGACAGAAGCTTGACAGTTTCAGTTATCTTATGTGTATTTGGTACGGTTTGTAAATCTATTCTTCTCTTTTTGATATTTTTGGCCATGTTTGTGCGGGTCCCAGGACAACTAGTCGATGTTGATACATCAGCTAATGAGGATCTGTGTCAAATCAAGAAAAACAAGAATTTGGCCGATAGATGCGACATGAGGACATGAGAGTCTCACAGTTCTCTCATTTCATTTGATATTCTGCATTGATGTAGATTGTCGATTGTGTCTATTTTCTATTGTCTGTTTTACCCACGCTGGCAGTTTACCAACCCACCCACCTCCCTGTGCCACCCCTCACCAGTGTATCACCGCTCATTTTATAGTGGGCACACAGGAGTTCCTTGTGGGCACATGGTGTCCACACTCTGCTTTCATAGCGACACACTGCTTTCAACTGTTTGGTATTCACAACAGATGACCAGATGACCATACAGTAAGGACATCACACTATCTAGACAAACACTGTGCACATTGGCACAAGCAAAAGCAGGTATGGAGCAACATGCATTACACAGTAGATGACGTGAATTACATCAGACTCGTATGTTTTTCCTTTCAGTGAGCTGTTTCCAGCGGTTTGGGCTGAGACTGGAATGTTTTAGAGATGAGAAAAAAAGAAATAGAAAAAAGAGAGAAAGAAAAAATACAACCAGTGTAAAGTTCCAATATGTCATGTCTATGTGATTCTGAATGGCATCATCGTGAGTCGTGATTGGCCGCGGCGTCTGTCGTCTGAAGTAGTTCTGGGGGGCGTTCACATTCAGCGCACTATATGTAATTTGTGACTCGCGAGCAGAGCAGCATTGACAGCTTGACCGGAGACAGGCGTTGGACATACGCAGAGACGCGAGTGCAACTAGGATACTCTGAAGAGCCCTAACCGAACTTGACACTTGTTTTATTTAAAGTTAGACTACAAGACAGGAGACAAAAAAAAGTCAGAAAAATGCAGTCATTCTACCAGCTGATCAGCGTACTGTTTGTCTTCGGCAGCCTCCAGATAAACCAACTGACAGAAGGCTGCTCGTGCGCTCTTTCGCACCCGCAAGATGCGTACTGCAACTCTGATATAGGTGAGTCTCACGTTTGAGAAATAAAGTTCAAAAATGTATTTTAAAGGGGGAAGAAGAGGGTCTCACTAGATACCTTAGGGTTGTTGTCAAAGTTTTGGTTAATACAGTTACATTAGAGCACTGACGATTACTTTAATAGGTTGATTATCGCGCGCACTACATCCATCTACAGTACTCATGAAAAGATGAACGATAAGTTTTAAATCTGACTGTAATGTGTGAATTGTATTCATCAAATATTGTATGTATTTCACTCCACATTATTTGGTCGTATTCAGCATTTAAAATGAACGCAAAACGTATCTTATATTCGGTGCATAATGTTCATTTCAATGCAAAGTTATTTCGGGCTTTAGTCATCCAAGTTAGTTTAAAATAGCCTGACACACTTCATTCTAACTGTATCAGATGTAATGTTTACTACAGCACGTTTATTTTGAGGAGAATAGATCAATGCGTCATCTCTCAAATTAGTAAGGCGAAAGGAAGCCCACTTCCCTCTTTCTCCTCCTGAGTACGAGCTAACCGTCTCCATAGAAACAGGTCCCACTGACTATAATGTTTTTCAGAGCAAATTACCTCTTGCTGAGCAATAAAACGGAACAGACAGGCAGACGGTAGCCAGCCAACTATTTTACAGCTTCTTGAATATTGCACCCATGTGTGGAGGTTAGCAACGGCAAATTTAAAGTGCAGACTCACTGTTTTGCTACTGTCCTGGGATCAGTTTACTGTTTGACTTTCTATGCTATTCAAGAGCCAAAATAGCATGAGTTCTTGGTGGGTCTTTTTGGGGTGTTTTTCTAGCCTAGCATGCTCTCTGCCCTCTATATTCCAGCTCCAGTTTTCAGTTGCTCCTCATTCCTCAAAAAAAGCGAGTTTTCTGCCCATTTTTCTGCCCAATTTTCTGCCCATGTTGCACATACTTGGAACGGCTAATTCCTAACATTCTAGCGTTAGGTACGGAGTCAGTTTTAGACATCTTAGTCTAAGACGAGTTATTCATCTAGGCTCACTTGGTGTTCATGCCAGCCATTTATTTGCTTGTAGAGCTTAGACTGCGACCCACTTAGGTCTTAAAGCCACGGAAAAGGGACAAGGCTTTGTAATGCATGCTTTAACACCAGGTCATGATTACACTGACATCCCAGATCAGTGCTGTTTTACTGAGAAATCCCAGCCCAATCTGACTAGTCGTTTGATACAACTAGATCCATGTGTAATCTGTTGTTACCTTAGACCCATTTTAATTTGGATTCCTTCACTCACCCAATGGAGTGGAGGTGTACAAAGTATAATAGGGGTTTCTTTGGCAGGTTAACAAAAAAGACAGTGCGGAATAGATACGGGTCAACTGGGATATTTCCGAGGGGGTATTTGAGTGGAGAGCTCTTTGCCTATTAGCCCTGTGTGTGTGTTGTAGAACTGGGGCAGTTCCTCTGCCGCTGGGGCAATGTGTGTTCGACCGACCCCATTCTCTCCCCTTTTACACACGCGCACGCACACACACACACAAACGCACTATGGATATGGGTGAGCAGATTAGCTTTGAAAGAGATGGCCATTAAACGTCCATTAAGGTGGTTTGAGTGGTCCAGTGCCGTTCAGCAGAGAACAAGCAGATTTGTGGGAGGTCTTCACAGTGGAACCAACTATGACGTCACTGGGCTCTGCTTCTCCATCCCTTCTATACAAGTGCTCCTCAGTCCGAGCAGAAGGCTGTGTCTGCCGTCTGATGAGAAGTGAGATGACAGTCACTGTAGACGGACGCTCCCGTTCTCTTCACGGGAGGGCAGAGCTGTTCTGAATGAGTAGATCATCATGCCGTTTTATAAGTTAACCATTCATTCTCAGCGTTTGCAACTCCAATGAACACCAGAATGCCAAAGGGAATTAATGATTTGGAGGAGGTGCCTTTCTTCCAGTTGATCTGGTTGCATTGTGTTGAAGGTGTAGGTAAATGTCAGCATGACAAACAGTCATGCAGCCATTTCAACACTCCTGCTTCAGCTCATGGTGTTGGCAAAGGAAGATGCATGCCAGCATAGAATCTAGGCCTAGCCTCAATGGGGCCAGTGATATTTTGTGAGCTCCACAAAATCCGCATTTTCAAGGTTTTGGCTTAGCCCAGCGGTCTCTTTGAACGCTTGTGGCTCATTGGATGCCTGTTCCCTTCTGCTGCTGAGAGCTATGGTTGGATACGCATGGAGCTTTAGAGCCAGTACTAGGATGTTTTCGACTTTTACCAAGAGCCTTTCATCTGAGCTTGCTCTGTAAAACATTTAGCGACAGGGAAGAAAGTGATGAAATATATTTATTTTTTAAGTTTAAGTTTGCAACAGGGTATTGTATCAATATATCGCTACAAGACTCTGTAATTGAGCTATCCATGCATTGTGAGCAATTTTCTCTCCACGTTAGAAGAGAATTTTCTTGCATTATTGCACAACTGAATATATTTGAAGCACGTTACAGCATGCCAATATCTTGTGATCAAGCTTCATGAGTACGTGCAGTTTGACTTGGCTCGGCCATGACGGTTTTGGAAAGTGAAGCAAAGCTCTGGTGCCCCAGCAAACTGCAGTGACTGATATTTCTATTTGAATCTTCTTGACATATCCAAACAAATGCGTGCCAGAAGATTGTCAAAACAGGGTATGTCAAATGTAGGATGGTGAACAGGTCCAAAACCCTTCCAAGACGTGTACTGCATCATCTTAGTGGTATGAGGTGGATGTTTACAAAACACTGTCACGCTTTGATAAGCAACTCAGTGATGTAACATCCCTCCGAATCCTACAGTATGCAGCAACATGTATTGGATAAAAACAGTATTGATGTACATTCAGGATATTGATGAAAAAAACAACTACAGAATGGTGCAGCGGTGCCTTAAACCTGAAGCAAAAATCTCAGAGATGTGCCTTCAGTGAAGGTCAAACATCAAGGTTTTTACATGGAGCACAAGTGGATGCATATGCAAATGGGGACCTCTTTCACGTGTCCCAAGTTGAGCAGCACTGCCTGGTGTGTGGAGAAAGGCTCTAATTTCCACTGTCAACTTCAAAGGCAATATGGGGGAACATGAATCCTCCCTGTTAGAGACCCGGAGGCCAGTTCAAAGCATGCTCCCGTTGTTTCACATGCCCCGTTTTCTAACCGCAAGCATAATCTCCTATGGTGAATGAAGCAGACAGCCTTGTGAATGAGGAAATGAGGCTACGCTAAATACTACAACAAAGGCTAAACAACAACAACCTGAGGGGATCTTGGAGTAAAAAGCCCAGTGACAAACTACCATTGGGAGTTCAACCATCTTAAGTCTCCTCCCCTACCTCAGTGAACCCCGTCATCGCTGCATTTCCAGACAACTGGGATTAGCCATTTCCTGACATTTTTCATCCTGTATACCTGGGCCAATTATGCCTTTTTTTTGGGGGGGGGGGGGGGGGGGTGACTGGTGGCTGTGATTTGGTGGCAACTGAAACAGGCCTATTCACACGCTTTCAAGGAGAGGGCTTTTTCCCCCCAAAGCTTTTCAAGCTCCAGATTAGTGTTCCAGCCTTCAACTTTGGCCCTGAGGGTTTGTATCCCTCCAGTCCTAAAGACCTGCGGTGACAGGAGCAAAGCTCCCGATACTTGTACCATGCACCGATTTAATACGGAAGATTACACTCAGGTTTGTGTGCATGCTTAGCCTGGGATAAGAACCTAGAGAGAGACTGATCTGGTGTACGGTTAGACAATATGTATTAGTGGATATGAGGGAAAGTCCAGGGGTTGAGCTGGAGGTTCCTGTCACCAATGACACGTTAGAAAGTTCCAGAGAGAGATTAGGTAGGCCTAGTCTAAAGGTTTAGTCTTTGGAAATGGGTTAAAGGTTAAATAGGGGTTAGGGAGTGATATAGGTAATTTAGAGATAGGGGTTAGGTCGGGTTGGGATAGGGGTTAGCTTGGAATAGGGGTTGGTTGTGTCTGGGACAGAGATTCCACAGGATTTGGGATAGCGATTTAGCAACACTGAGTAGTTACAATCTATTCAGGGTCTTTTCCTTGCAGTCAGCTACATTTCACCATCTAACTGCTCCCCAAGAGTAAGACAAATGAAACTCTGAGTAAGAGAATGCAGGTTCTGTTATAAGGAACATGATGTCATCTGGGACCAGCTCACTGCTATCCAAGCTGCTTCATCTCTCCCTGCCAGGATGGCCTGTTACAATAGGTCAAAAGGTGCAGGATTCCCTGCAAGTTTGACATGTTCATCCAATGAACACGGGACATATCGGTTAACTAAGGCATCCCTTTTCTACTGACCACTTGAGCATTGCTTTGAGCTTTGTTTGTAATGTACTGAAAGGCATTCTGTTTGAAATGGAATAGATGGCTCTATTCCAAGCCTACAGGGTCATTGGTTTTTCAATCCAGGTCAATTGTATTCCCACAATCAAAGTGCTCTGACACACACAGACACACACACCTCAAACAAGGGAATGTAGTTTCTGAGGTTTATTTTTGTGTGTCACACTGAGAATCCTTCACCTCCTCCTCGCATCGAAGTTGGAACATGTTACGCATACTAAAACCCACTGTCTCTTCCCCACCCTCTCACACATACACATATCCACATGCACACATACACACACACACACAAACCTTGTGAGGGTGACTTTATTGTCAGTAATTGGGAGTTTAGTGCACAGCAAGATTCTCCAGCAAAAGTAAAACCACAGGGTTTGTGATTTGAAATCCCCTTTGTGTTCAGATTAGTATTTGAATGCATCTTTTAGTAATCCCACTCTACAAGAGATACTTTGCTAAATTAATTCACATTTCCCTGACACCCCGATTTCTTCTATCACTATTTTTATAAACCCTCCTTTTTCCTAGAACGTGTGTTTAAATACCCTGCAAAACATAAATATGCATGCACTGAGAATGGTGTAGCACTTCCCTGTAATTGCTACTTATCCGTTGCGCCACAGAGAGAAAGAGAGAGAGGGCCACTTACAGTGCCATATATATAGCCTAGCTGTTAGAGATTCGAGCTGCTGTGTCTATTAAAGTTTAAGTCAGGTGGATATCATATGCGGTCCTTGGTTAGGAACAGGGTTATATAAACATCAGCAATTTAGTCATTTGGATAACAGGCGCCTGAAGAGACACACATTTAGGGAAAGACAGCTCATGGTAACAAATCCTGTCGTATTCTGAGGAGTCTGTTCTGGGAGACTTCCCTTAGAGGCTGAAAGGTCACCGAAGGGAATGACACAAACCCACTCTCTCGTAAGCAGCTGGGTTCTTTCCTACATTCCACAGAGCAATGACACTGACACCCCCCAATTAGTGTCCACTGTCCACAGTAAAGGCAGTTACTAGGAACAAAAAGGATGGTGTGGCTCCGGTAGCTCTAGATTTCACATCACCCCATACGACTCAAACAGCACACACACCTGACCTGGGTCAAGGAGGAAGATCGAGTATATTAAAGTATCGTAAAGTCATTTTACTGCATTTAATCCGCTACTCACGGCTGCAGCCATGCGACGGATTCGCTGGTTTCACGGCAGCGGGAGCGCCCAATCAGGTGCCCCGAAGTATTTGACGGTATTCGGAGAAAGCGTTTGCCCCAGGTCTGACTCATGGCAGGCACCCACCGAAGACCTGGAAAACTATGTGCACAATTCTTTTGATGCTTCTTGGAGGTCAGGGGTAAAGTATTGCTTGGGGCCCCTCCTGAATAGAACTGCCTCAGATCAGATGCAGGAGTGGGACCAGAATCTAGTTTCATATCTGCACATTCCCCAGTAATTGTGCCCTGTGCTCTGTACAACATGTATCTGCATTTAAGGTAGGTACATACCCAGCCTTGTTAGGTAACATTGCTTGAAGGGTCATAATACAGGCTGACAGATTAATAGAGCATATGACCTTGGTTAGATCTCTGAGAAGGACAGAATTAATCTTTTTTTTTTTTTTTTTTTAAAGGAGATTGCTTAGAAACGATCTGTAGTTTGTGTGAATGTGTAATTTGCTACATGAATGTCAGTGGCATTTTTGACTCGATCACTTGGAAGTGATGTCATTAATTTATTCGGAGGTGGGAATGCTATACGAGCTAAACAAGGTGTTCTCAAGTATCCAAATATGCTGTCAGATATGTATGTCTGATTATCCACACCCACCTTTCTAGTCCTTTCCATGCGAATGGGACTGAATAAACACAGGCTGTAAGAATGACACTGCCTTCTCTCTGACTACAGTCGAAAGGAATGAGATTCTTTTCCTTTTTTCCCCTTCTATCTTCTTTCTTTTTTTTCTACCCATCTCGGAATGTGAGCCTCAAAGGAATGTGGGAAGGAAATTCCACCAGGCTAAAGATAACAAACATCCCAGGGCTTAGTTATGTCTGTGACTCTCTAGTGTCCGGGAGCAGGTGAACTTCACACCAGACAGTCGCCACCCCCCCCCCCCCCACACACACACACACACAAACACACAACCACCCCTGGGCCCACACAACTGCAGTAGGGACTGTGTGTGTATGGGGGGAGGGGCTATTCACCAGCCTAAATGAGGCTTTGCTCGTAAGCTAGTCACCTGCAACTGCCCTACTCACTCCAACAGTGAAAGCAAACAACTGGGACCCGCGGCCAAACGTTTTCACCTAGACGTTGTTTACATGAGGGCGAGGGCCGATAAGATCTTTTCCACCCTTGTTCTCAGTACAGATGGAAGCTTGTTTAAACACAGGAGACACATGGTTTTACGATGTAGAGATGGAGCTGAAAGAAGGGGAAAAAAACAAGCCGGTGAACTGTCCTCAGAGACTCCTTTGGTCTCTGTGTGTCAAACTCAATTCCACCCCGCCACCCCCGCCCCTAGTCCCCCCTTTCAGTAGACGTTCTTGGCAAACGGCAGCAAAGTCAAAAATCTGATGAATAGATGACCTGCAGAGACCACTCCTTGTTGGATGTCACTTAATAAGGAAGTCAAGTGTATCGTGGGGTCTGAATTTGCCGGATTGATGGATGGGGCTTCTAAAATATGGTCAGTTTGAATCACTGCATAGATTTATGTTATCTGTTGTCTTCTATCCACAGTGATCCGAGCTAAAGTGGTTGGTAAGAAGCTTCTGAAGGATGGGCCTTTTGGAACGATACGCTACACAGTGAAGCAGATGAAGGTGAGTCATGGCCATCTCTAAACTATGAACTCCTGTTAATATCTAACATCAAACTCAATATCAGCAGATCACCCAGACATCTGTGATCCGCTACTGTGCTATAAGCCTAGTGGAACGGTATGTGGCAAGTTACATTACATTGGATATTTTATTCATTTAGCAGATGCTTTTATCCAAAGTGACAAAACAAACAGTGCATACAGTAGTTACATTCTCTGTAGGGCTAACACATACTTTGAGGTAATATCGAAAACAGTTGGGAACTCATGGACTAATGTGTGTAATCTCACAAATAGCCTACTTCAAAGGCAGTGACAGCTCTGTGGAAGACATCATCATGACGAGGGTGCTAGAGAGTGCAGAAGCTTCCTCAAGGCTCTGTGATCACTAAGGCCCTCATAGGCATTACATTTTAAGTCATCATTTACGTCAGAAAATACAGCGTATGGTAATGAGTGATTGCATTACTAAGTAATACCTTATCCTCCTCCAGGTCACCTATGTGGCTACATACTTCCTTTAAGCAACAATAACATTTAAGATACAGGGGATTAGGCTTATAAATTGTTTACGGTATATTCCTCTATTAACTCTTGGCCTCTGGTTATTTTGTCTAATCTAGTTTAATCTGTTTGAGATTAAAATCTAACATAGCAATGATGGCCTCCTTGTGAACTATTAACAGTTTATCATGAATAGTGCCTAAAGAAAGAGTTTCCCTCCAAAACCCACAAACTGACCCCTTTGAGAGTTACTGTGTATTTTTAGTTGAGTTTTTCAGCCAGAAACTCCTCATTTTGAGCCCCGTGACTAGCTTTTATTTTTGTTTTTATGAATGTTTTCTTCCCAAGAACAGCATGTCTAAACAGGGATTTCCTGTTGTTTCCAGACAAATAAATGACATTGCACAAAAGCTCTAGCAAATCTTAGGGCTAACTTTGAGTCCAGCAAGGATTGGTTGTAGCTATCTGATTTGGCTGAAACAAACCACAGTTTTACACATAAAAAATGTGACAACGTGACAATAAGTAATGTAATACGATTATTTTGTATTTGTATAAAGATAAGAATCTGTTACGTTGTCCTCATCATACAATTCTTCCAGAAATGTCTCTAGATTTTATCATTTGCATTCCTCATTGTTTTGGTACAGCTTTCGAAATGGCTTATTACTCAATCCTGTTATGTCAAAAGCTGGTTGTGTGCAGTTCAGTGAAAGTATTTTGTTTATAACACAGTGTTGTTTGTGCCACGTTCTGTAGATGTACAAAGGATTCACCAAAATGCAGCACGTTCAGCACATCTATACTGACGCCTCGGAGAGCTTGTGTGGAGTGAAGTTTGACATCAACAAATACCAGTACCTTATTACAGGTGAGCCATTTTGTCATTAAATATGTCAAATGGGTAATCCAGTAAACTTCTCTCTTCTTCTCATGAGTCTTAAAATGAACTTTTCTTTCACATGAGCCTGTTGCTCCTGCTCCCTCCAAACAACACACAAAGCCACAAAAGCAGGGTTGCTAACAGCAGCCTCAGTTTGTTTAGTTTAAATGCAAGTCCCTTCCCTCCCACCCCCCCAGAGCTGCTCTGTGACACAAACTTTCCCACTATTTATAACCTGTTGCTTGCCACTGTGCGGAAAACACAGCCAAGGGGCACTTCTTTCAAGTCTATTTCCCTCCTATTCTGAACATAAAAACTGTAGAGAACACTTCCCACCCTCTGTATAGTTAATTAATTTCTGGCAGGAGCATTTACGATGCGCTGGTTCAGGTAGTTTACTGTACGTCCCAGAGCCGGCCATATAGACGCCTAGCGTGTTTCCGTCACTATATCCTAAACCTGTGAACTTGGCCTCCGGAGCCAGTGAAAACGGAGGAAGTCACCAGGCAACAAAGACGTGTGTGTTTACTGTGGCAGGGTGACGATGACATCACAGGCCACCGTCTCTGCTCAGGGGGTCTATAATAAGGACTGTGGTTCCTGGGACGACAGTTTCAGGACTATGTTACAGGCATGTTGAGTACGTTAAGGACTGAGAGATCAGCTTTACCCCGTCCCCTTTTGTCAAGCCTGATGACTGCTTGGCTCCTGATTAGCTACATAGAAACGCGTCGAACACTCCACAATGCCTATTAAGTCAGCAATTGACAGCTGCAATCCACATGAAAGAGGTTGTGGGCTGAAGAGTAGGGGCGTGGAAGGGGAAGGAGTGGGACTGTATTAGCTAGGCGTCAGATCCCTGTGCAGTAGTGACATGTTTGCGTAGATACAGAGTGATGAACAGCCAGGGTCTTGAGTGTTAGTGGCCTGCAGTGCACCTGTTCCCAGAGGTGGAAGTCCTAACATCGGTGGTAAGCTGTGATCCTAAATATAGAGGACTGCCAACTTTTTGACATTCAGAATTAGCGGTCTTGGTTTAATATGGGCTTACTGTAGTAGATTGTCTTACAATGTTCGGTCAGAATCAACACTTTGTCTGGTAAAAAATTCACTTGAAGTTTCCCTGCTCCAACCAATGCTCTCTCCCCCCCCTCTCCCCTCCCCCTCCCTCCCCTCCCCCAGGGCGCGTGTTTGATGGGAAGGTCTACACCGGGCTGTGCAACTTCAACGAGCGGTGGGAGCGCCTCTCTCTGTCCCAGAAGAAAGGCATCAACCACCGCTACCAGCTAGGCTGCAACTGCAGGGTGAGTGGGAACCAGTGCGCCCCCGGTGAGCAGGCCCAGCAGCAGATCGAAGGAGAGGCCAGGGAAAGGGGCCGAGGACAGGGTAGAGGCCGGGGCCGGGGTAGAGGCCGGGGCAGAGGGAAAGGCAAAAACCAGGGAAAAGGACAACAGAACACTCTGCTGAAGCACAGGTTCCTACTCTGAGTTCTACCCTGAGTTCCACCCTGAGTTCCACCCCAGTTCCTCTAAAGAGGTGCAAAATCGGGTGCAAAAAGGTCACCATATAATCTCCACTATATACTACATGTAACTACTACTGGTGATGCTTTAAAGGGAAACATTACGTGTTCACTCTGAAAGACTTTAGTTGCCTGGCATTTATAGGGTCAAAATGCATTGTCTTAATGCATTCATTTAGTTCATTCATGTCGATGTGCTAGAAGCTAATATGAAATGATCACCAATAAACACATGATAATGCAATGCTGAAAATGTACCCTCAACAGACAGGGTTATTTAAGCACAAGCAGTAGCCTACCTGTAGATTGCCACTTTGTGGAAACAATTGCATTTTTTTGTATGTGTACTGGGAAAGCTTTAAAATGTGTTTTGCTGTCCAAGAGATTGAAATGTTATGTTTTGACACATGTACATGTATGATTACAGGGGAATACACCTTTCAATTTCTGATGGTAGTTGAATGGTTTTGCTTTTCAACTGTCAAAGTAACACTTGCAACGAACCAGGAATTTGAAGGTGTCCCCTTTCATTTTCACATCATTTTGGATAATGTACCTCCATGAAATGTTACAAAAGAAACAGAGAGATGGATCAGGGAGTGACAGGCGGAGAAAGAGAAGAAAGATTTACGATGATCTTTGGGAGTTATTAAATAACTTAACTACGCTGGAATCTCTTTTAACTGTCATTCCAAACCCCTAGCATTCCGAGATCTTTGGCGGACGTCCTTAATGCACAGTCTGCTCTTGTGTATTTGTAGTCTCCAAACTCATAAATATCCTACCGTACTGCAGGGCCCCAGACATCTGCTCCCATCATTAGGTCCCATCAGAAGCATAAGCAGATTGCCAGACATGCTTCCTAAGGGCCAACACCTCTCCATTGTAACCAAACTGCCTAACGATGCAGATTCGGCAAAATCAAGAGACTGATATTGTTCAACTAGTCTTAAGGTCTGATGAACTGAAAGGTCACTTCTGACGTTCCATCAATGCACTATTACATTTAACAACCCCCTTAGAAGCTGAATTGTGTTGATTGCCGACAGCACAGACATCTCACCTCACTTGGCTCCTCACCCTAAACAACTTAGTGCCAACTTTTTCCCTGCATCTTTCTCACACTATGATTCCCAGCTGTTGAATGCTGTATCCAGTAGCACACTCAGATGGAGATATACACACATCTGATTCCACAGAGGATGTACCTGTTTACAAATAATATACATCTTCTCTCGATTCATTTAGTCTACATCGCCATTTTCCTCAGATCGGGCTAACACCATGGGACCAAACATGTTCGGCTTCACTCGCTCCTGTATTTACAATCTGTACTGCTGATTCCTCTGTTCTTCACACACACATAAGCCTTTTCACTGAAACACCTCTTTACACCTCTTTACTCCAATACAGGTGTTTCTTCCTGTAAGGGCATCATGGGCAAAAATTAAAATAAATTATCAAATGAAATGCAATACCTGAAACAGTGCTCATATCTAGTTTCAATCTTTTTGGGTCTTCTCCATTGCCTGTAAAGGCACAAAGTATAAGAAGGACCATAAAATAATGAATATTTGACTTTGTGAAAACAGTTTTTTTTTTAAGTACAATGATATGGAAATGGTTAGAATTACAGTCATTTGCATTGAGAACAGTTCCATGCACCCTTTTTCCACCTCCGTTTTCAAGTTCAGATTCATGAATTCTCCTGCTCTTTCTCTTCATCAACAGCTGTTATCTGGTATACCCCAATCACGCACATGCTTCACCCTGTCCTATTACGTTTCTAATTCTGCCTTGGCCTCTGTTCACGTACGCTAGACTGCAGACTCACTCTGTTCACTACTAAGTAACTCATTATTTGTCCTCAAAATGTACCAAAAAGTGTGTCCCCTTCAAAAAACAACAACAAGACACCAATCTGTACATCAAACTCATGCTTACAGTTAACACAGAGAGTCTACTGCTAATGTGCTCATTCAAATCATTTGATTTCTGCTTCATGGCTACATCTTCCGTTTCGCTCCTCTCTCTTTAGATAAAGCCCTGCCACTACCTGCCCTGTTTTGTGACCTCAAAGAACGAGTGCCTGTGGACGGACATGTTGTCCCATTTCGGTTACCCCGGCTACCAGTCCCGGCACTACGCGTGCGTCCAACAGAAGGAAGGCTACTGCAGCTGGTACCGGGGGATGAACTCCCGTGACAAAACAACTATCAACGCCACCGACCCCTGAGCCAAGCGTACACCTTTTCCCCAAACTCTTACCCACTGCCGTCTTCTCTCCTTGCCTTCTGTCATTGCTTCCTTTCCGACCTGCCCCACACAGACCCCGGCCCTCCCTCTCTCTCCCCCACCCCGTCCTCATCAGTCGTGAACCATTACAGGACCTGAGAAACCACTCCCTGACTAAACAACAATGAAAACTAAAAAAAACTAAACAAGAGAAAAAAACTATCTGTGCCTGTGTCTAAGCACTTCTATATAAACAATACCTTTTTGTTTTATGCTGTACATTTCAGTTCTGCCAAACGTCCTTCTTGTTTTTGTTATGCTACTAAATTATACCTAATAATGTCAGCCAGATGTCTTTTAGATTCTATTTTTGGTTGGGATAGCAATAAACACAGCCCTTTAAATGCAGATCTTTAAAAAAAATATATATAAAAAATAAACAGTGTACATTAGAAAAACATTGCTTAAATATATAGCTAAATATCAATACATGAATGTAAAAAAAAAACTTTCATTTAGTGTGAGATGCAGGGTGACAGAGCTGAAGCAATACTGTTTATACATCATTTAAATAAACAATATATAAACTCTAAAAGTGCAAGGTCAGTGCCAACATTGGTGACCATGGAATGCGACCTTGGAATGCAATGCCTCAAGCTTCAGTCACACAAAGTTATTCTATTGGTATCTTGATTCACATCAATGTGTATGTATGTTCACAGTTTTGAACTGTGACATGTCTATTTATGGATGATGCATGAATCTCTGCTTCCCTGATAGTTTTTACTGCAAAGTTTATTTTTGTCTTTAAAGAATCACTCTTGATACCAAGCAGATTGAATAATGAATTGAACAGATGAATAAATTATAAATCTATTATATATTTTCCCTCAAAGCACTAAAAATGGCTATTACAGCACAAGCATAGGGAATACTTAATTGTTTGTGGAGATTTGGATATAGGTTTTATTTTATATTTGCTGTATATGATATAAGCTACAAAACAATGAACTATATTCACTGAAACCTCTGTAGAACAAGTATGTGTGTGTTCATCCAAACAGACAACAAGCCTTTATTTGCCACAAATCTCACGAGGGTTTTTGGCCCAAACTATCTCATCATAATCCCCAGTTTGGCCATGATGAACGACCAAAATCCCAAATTGTGTTATAAATTGATGAAATGTTAGTTATGTGTTTTGAACTCCCTTAGCCGATTAGAACGATGGTACTTTTCTCACTCCTCGTCCGGTACCCACCATGTCTGTTATTTCCCCCCCCCACAATCAAACTTTAAGCAGAGGTTTCAGGCACACAGACACACACACTCACACACACAAAACTATGTTTTCTAACTGTATATTCCATTTTTTGTTTTGTATTTAACTGTTTCAGATGAACAAATGAAAGTAACATTATTGTCACTAAATTCTTCTGCCTTTGTTCCAATACGGGGTAGAGTCTTCAGTCCATTCCATTCTCACACAAGCAGACAACCCAGAGGGAGTGATACTGTAGTTCCTTGGACAGACATTAAACCATACTCTTGACAAAAAAGCCACGTCCTGTACATTATGTGTACTATGGTCAGAGCATGCCAAGCCAAGTATACAAGTCTACTGTACTCTTAATGTGCTGCATCACACACTTATACTACAATAGCTCATTATGTTCATAAAGAGTTGCTTACATAACATGCAAAAACAACATGCATACACACGCACTTGCTCAAACCACAGACATGCTCACACCACGCATCCCCAAATGGACCTGGTCCACGAATTTCCAAAGTTGCAAGCAGTTTCCCCTCATCCTCTCCTCCCCTGGTGGTTCTGCATGGATCTAATCCCTCTGTGGTATCTGTCTCAGTATTTTCGTGGTTCATTTTTGTGTAAATATACTTTCTGCTTAACACAGAAACACTTGGTCAAGTTGATGCCGAGTGCATAAAAAACGGAAGCTGGTATAAGTCTGAATACACCTCCGTGGGATACACTGATCCATAAAGGGGGAGGGGGCAAATGTTTTCTTGTTAGGGTTACAGAAATGTTTGACTTAATTTCTGTGTTTTATATTTTTATAATAAAGATTTAATGAAAAACTGGCTATCAGAGTCTGTACTGATTTGTTTACCTATTGTTGTTTTTGTTGTTCATAGGCAATAGGCATTTGACATTCACACATGAACACACGGATGAAAAGATAAGAGCAGAGGAAAAGATAGAAACGAGGGAACGAAGGAAATAAGGAAGGAAGGAAATAGTGAGGACAGCTTCCACACAGATACAGGTGTTAGGGCTCCCACCAAGAAACAGACACACATACATGAACACACACACACACACTCCCTGCCTTTGTAATGTGTGTATGGGAACACCGAAGATTCAAGGGCTTTGCCTCTGTGCTGAGACATAACAACTGATCTGTTATGACTACTCTGAGAGCAGCTTTCTATGAGCCGTCTGTGTTTGGACTGACGGAGGCATCGTCGCCAACCCTGCTGACGTGACTTGACAAGAGAGCCAAGAGATGGGGAGTATTAGGTGGAACCTGAGGTGCACACATGTTCCCTGAGGAACCAAGAGCCAGGAAACAGAGGTACCCACTGCGCCGGGAGGCTTCCTGCCGGTGGAAGAAGCTTGTACACTCCCAGATACATCACAGACAAGACGGGACATTTTGACTGTTTGAATGCAGGATACAGGACTGTAGCGTTGGGTGATTGCAGTTAGTGTGTATGTGTTCAAGTCTGGCTCCCAGGTATATCACGTACACAGATGTTATAGTTCGAAGCCTCTTCACCCTCTAAATATCCGTATGAGGATCATCCGAGTACAGTATCTAGGTCCTGTGGCAGTTCTGAGTGAAGAACAGCAGGGTCTCATGATAAATGGATAGGAGGTCAGGAACTCACCATCTGTGTGTGATTGGGGTAGAAGGTTTGCTCGTTGAGAGGAAACTTCTCCGGGCCAAGGGAATGGTAGAGCTTTATCATGTGTGAGAACTGCAAGAACAGCAAGAAACACAAACAGTGAGAAAAGAGACGCCTTGCAGATGTTTACCTCTACCCAGGGCGCAGGGTTAGAAACAGTGCCCCCGGCTACAGTACATTTAGAGGCCGTGCTGACGGACCTCTGAAAAGTCGAGTACATGCTAGGTTAGGAACCGTTTTTTTATCCAACACACTGGGGGACATGTTTTGTCTGGGTGCGAGGACTGGGACTGTACAAGTGAAACGTGGCCTGGTTCCAGCCCACCGTACTGCATCGGCCCTGCACGGTTAAATCAGGGTGAGTCATCTCCTGCTGGAGGCCATACCAGGTCTGACTGCTCCACACACAGGTGTTATGACTCCCTCTAACAGCCCAGATAAATCAGTGGCCCGCCGGGGTTAAGGTAGGGGGACTGAAGCGAGCGGTGAGGGTGGAAGAGGGGGTTGGAGGGAAAGAAGGTAGGAAGGAGGACAGGAAGGAAGGATTGTTCGAATGAGGGAAGGATGTTGAGGAAGGCAGGAAGTTGCAGCGGGGTCAGATACCCACAGACTGGTGTGACGTCTCTCATTAAGAGACCTGATGAGTCAGTCTGAGGCCACTTCAATGCTGGGCCCCTTTAAGAGGAGCAAGTTGATCGAGAGAAAGGAGGGATTAGGGAGGAGGAGAGGAGAGGGTGAGATCAGAACGGAGGAGAGGATGGAATAACACCGAGGGGCAGGTCATAGGTCACGTACCACCCAGGGTTTGCTGCAGAAGTTGTAGATGGAGAGCAGAGAGTTGATGCTGGCCACGCCCCCAAACTGCAGACCAATCACCAAGCTCCTGTAGTCCTCGCCCGGAGTCATGCTGTACGCATGCTGGCGAATCAGGACAAAGTCGGGCTTGAAGGATCTGCCCGGAGACAAAGCAGTCATTGGACATTAGACAACAACAACGTTTTCTCTTGTTTTTAAAGTACTAAACACATCATCTAGTGTGGACAGCCTGTTGTTAACTGGAGCACATTGACATGTAGCACTTTGGAGTACATTAACATGTAGACAGAGGGTATTATGTTTCAGTGAACACGCGTGCATGCCTTACGGGCAGCTGTTGTCAGTGGTGGCCGTATGTCTCAGGGGCTCATACGCGCGTTATAGACTGGGACAGCTGGATATCTAACATGTCTAACATTTCATACGGCTTCCATACTTTCATCCGGAGATTCTACAGTATAAACACATCAATTTTCCTCTCAATTACTTGACCACTCACTCACAGGAAGGAGTTACTTCCCTAATGCCTAGGCTCTCTCCGGCCTGTGTTGTGATGGCGTCTGTGTAGCGTGGCTGTTCTGCAGAGGTATAGGGCTAGGGTTAGGCTGCAAGTGCTCAGCCCAAACGGATGCTGTCATCGGTCAACACATTAACACGTTACCTTTCAACCCACTGTTTACAATAAAAAAAGCTACCCAATGGATATAGGGGGAGGAGGCGGGGAGTCAAGGAGGTGTGTGTGTGTGTGTGGGGGGGGGGATGTGGGGGGGCACCAGAATGTTCCTTGGAGTACCTAATCTTTTTGGACCATCTAGCCAATTAACACAGGCTAATCCTCCTCACTGCAAAGTGCTCTGGGAGCTGGGCCAAACTGGCCGTGAGGGACCAGCCAGGTCCTGTTACATCTGGGTGCGCTTACATGTCACATTACATTGTTTTCAAGCATCTGCTGATGCTTTCATCCAAAGCAATACACTAATAGTGCATATACTGTGGAAGGCACAGCAGATCAAGAACCAGAAGTGCATCGTTTTGACTCTTTCGGTGGTCAGAGTCAAGGAACGGTCTGTATATGAATAAAATGTCGATGCGATTTGTACATTCACTGCTTCCGATGAAGAGGAGAGTGTTTCCTTCAACTGCAACACTTCCGCCCCACCTCACACACTTCCACTCCACAGGTCTGGGCTGGAGGGGAGCCAGTGAGAGCCGCGAGCAAGCTGAGAGTCTCAGGCCGGCCGAGGTCGTGGAGTCGTGCTTATGTAAGACGGGACACGCACGACGTGTCACAGGCAGCCGTGGTGACCACGGCGACAGCAGGGCTGCAGCTGCTCTCTGCTCAGCTCGCTCCAGTCCAAGGTCCCAGTCTATTTCTGAACTGTTTATTGACTGATACGAACTGTGCGCACAGCGCAAACGAATACACCAACGTCACCTTACAGGCTAACAGTGCACGCTAATACACAAGTGTACACATACGGACTAACACAGTGCACGCTTAAACCCTTTAGTGTACTCTAACATACTAATACACTGTGAACTAATACAGTACACAAGTGAACACGTATAGACCAACTGAGTGTACACTTATAGACTAATAGAGTTTATTAACAAACACTAGCACACTAACTCGCAAGTCTGACAACAAAGTTGTCAAAGCCGTCCATCCCCATGGGAGGACCCGTGTCTGAGTACGCCAGCTTGCCTGCACACATCCAGTCTGTCATCAGCACAGAGAGACGACTCCCGCTGGCGTGGTGACTGCTAGGCCTGAGTTAATGGCAGCGCTGCCCTACACCCATTCTACATTAGCGCACTCATATCCACCATTAGCTTTGTTTTGCCATCTCTTAAATCGGAGTCATTTCACCCATGCATGACTCCCAGAGGGAAGTGGATTACATTGAGGCCGACTATTTCTGTTTTATGATCCCTATCACTCAGGGCCAATAGAGATCTCTTTCCGGACAATATGCAAATGCACCCTTTGAACAGCTCATCAGCGAGGCTATAAAGGGTGTTTAATGGAGGATGAACCCTGTGGTACAGACTTATTCATTTGAGAGTGAGAGAAATAAATAGGATGAGAGCGGAGAGAGAACAAGAGAGAGATGGAGCTAGAGGGAGAGAGAGAGCAGGAGAGAGAGAGATGCAGGTAGCTAGAGGAGAGAGAGAGCAGGAGAGAGAGAGATGCAGGTAGCTAGAGGAGAGAGAGAGCAGGAGAGAGAGAGACAGAGATGGATCTATATTCAATAAAAAGTCGCTCGCTGTCTCATTAAAAGTAATAGGCAAGAAGACGTACTGTAGGTGAACTCAACGTGGATCATGAACAGTTGTTTGTGAGATTCTGGTGTGGACATATTATGGTCTGGCGCTAGGGGCACTTTTCATCAGTCCTCGTGGCATATTAAAGGAAAAGAGACCATTAAAACAATTTGCGGCCATTTCATTACAGCCGCATCTATCTTTAAAGCCTCCAATAGCAGCACCCAGAGGGATGACCGAGTGGAGGTGCACGTGTCCCAGAGACCATCATCTGTGCACGTGTCAGCCCCAACCTCAAAATGGCAACCAGGGGTGCAATCTCCCGCACGATCAGTCTGTCTGAGGTGGATAAGCAGGGTTAAAAACCTCCATAAGAGGCGCCTCACATGTCCTCCAAGGACAAAGAAGAACATTGTTCTCTCAATCTCTTTCTGGTTCAGCTAAAACCTAGAGACACACCTAAGGGGACCAAGAAGCAAGCTGGCCTTTCTGCACATGATTGATGATAGATCGTCACGGGTTTGTGGTGTGGTCTTGCTGAGCCTGGGGACTATTCCGAGAGGGGGAGCGGCTGCGGTCACGGTCCCTTGGCCCAGCGTCACCAGAGGGACCAGAGGGACCTGGCCGGGGTACAACTCTATGGGCGGTGGCTTGGTCAAGCCTGCCAGAGGGGACTGCTGCTTGGGCAGGGCTCCAGTCAAACACCACACACTCAAACTCTCTCTCTCACACACACACACACACACACACACAGGTGTGCACAAACCCAGGCTCAAACACACACACACACACACACGAGCACAAGCATGCACACTACGGTGCATGAAAGCACAGCACACCCTCATGCACACTTTGCAAACATGCACGCAGACACACAAACATGGAAATACATTTGCACAGAAGCACAACGAAAGGAAATGAGAGTGGTTATGAGTTTAAAGGGAATAAGAAAGATTGTTTGTTTTTCTGCCAACAGCATGACAGGGTGGTGGGTCAGCCTGGATATAGGTTTCCATCCCTGTGCTCCTAAGGGAGCAACCACCCTCAGGTGTGTTAAGATCCAAATCTGAATTGAGCTATTATGCCGGCAGCAAGATATGGTCATTGTAATAACATGAACCAGACTTAGGAATTACAGGCTTTGTTTAAAGCAGGAGGACACTTAGTTCAATAGGTGGGGGGTTTGGGGTGTGTGGGGTAGTTTATGAGACCGAACATTAGACAGGATGTATACAAAAAACGAGACAAGGATTTGCTAATGCAATCTACCTCTGTTTGTGGGCATGCAGGTCTGTCTTCTCTGTTAACCTCACCTACCCTACTGAAGCTAACCTATCCTCTTGCATGACTATATATACAAACTGAGATGTAGAAAGATGTAATTAAATGAAGAGCTCCTAATCCTTTGTCCTTGAGAACCAGGTACCATTATCCATCTATGGGAACATTTCTAAACGTACACAGGAGAATGAGGCAGTGAAGCAGTTGACATTCCTTTCCAATCAGACTCGGGGCTAAAAAGGAATATATCATCATTAGGGGTCAGAGTCAGTCAAGCCTTACCTTGGCCTCTGCACTCATTTCTTTTGGCCATCTCAAACGGCCCCCTGCCCAACACCACTGCCTCCCTCCATGGGCAGACGATGGTTGACCCTTACAATGAAGTCAGTGATGGCGAGGAATCTCCTCCAACAAGACTTAATCAGTGTGTTATTACCAGTCTAGCCAGTATCTGACTGCCATTATCCCTGCTTCACTTCAAGCTGCACATGGCAAAGAAACATTTCCTGCAGGTTTCCTGCCAAATGCTGCACCCAACACTGATAAAGAGGTGATTTTTTGGTGATGTTGTGGATACAAAGCACAACACACACATACACACACACACACACACACAGTTGACTTTCTGGACAAGCATGGGTCCGACGTGGACCAGCATGCATCTCATTAGCTGATCTAATTAACCAATCAGGGGCTGAAGTCTGGCATCCGTCAGGAAGTAGGGTGGTGATGTCATCTCACTGCTCCGCTGCAGTGAAACGTGGCCTGTTCGCGTTAGCGCCTCGCTAGGGAGCACTGCGGTGTTCATGGCGCAGGGAAGCACACGGAATGGTGAGAAAACCACCGCACAACAGTTAACGAGTGACAGTTAACGTCGTGGAGACGTTGTCATGGCAACGGCCGTCTAAAACCCGCAACTGTGTCTTTGACACGACACATTCTTTGGAGAAAAAAAAAAGAAAGCCCACAAGGGCAGAAGGATATGAGGAGGTGAAATACGTATATTTGATGTCGTCCTTTTCTGAAATGTACTGCTGTTTAGCAGCTGGGAGGTATATGACGAGTTAGCTCAACAACAAAAGCTACTTTACTGTACTATCTGTGACGTCCAGTCTTTCTGTGACTGGAAGCAATTTGATATTTATCCTCCAGTTCCCTCTCCCTCTCCTCCTCTCTTTTTCTCTCGCTCTTTCTTTAACGTGACTGATGGTGACTGAAAAGAAAGAAAAGCCATTGTCCCGAGTCTACGAGGCAGATGAGGGATGGCGTGGGCACATGTGTCAGAGACGGGCTCCACACGGACAGGACACGGCCTCTTTCTCTCTCTTTCTCTCTCACCTGACCACTTTGGTTCCTCCCTTGGTGACCTGCATGTCGACCATACAGCCGGTGTTGACGTAGGACGCCAGGTTGATCTCAGAAAACTCCGCCTGCATTGAACAGAGAAAACAGGAAACTTGACATGCTTTTCTCACGAGGGAAAGATGCAGCCTCATTAGCATGATGATCAAACACGCTCACTGAACATTATGTAACTTTGATATGAAACCAAAGATTTTAATCCTGGAAATTCCATTGCAATAAGTATTCACTTTGGATCTCTGTTAGAATGGATATCACTACACTCCAGAAGGGGAGAGCCTCCCGCGGTGCCAATCCTGTTCATGAATATCAAATAATGTATCATTTATGATGTCATGAGAGTGAGAGAGAGAGAAGCGGGGGGAAATAGAGGTTGGGAGAAGGTGAATTGAGAAAGGAGAGAGAGTGACAAACAGAGGGAAACAGAGGAGAGAGAGAGAGTTGGAAAGGGAATGGAGAGGGAGGGAGAGAGAGAGAGAGAGAGAGAGAGAGAGAGAGAGAGAAAGAGAGAGAATGAAAGAGAGGAGACAGAGAGAGAGAGAAGCACAAATGTAGTTATCCCAGTCTGAGGTCTCCAGGACAGTGAGGGCCCTGTGACAGGCCGTATCCAGGATACCTAATGACTAAATCAAGCTCCCGCAGACATTCTGACAGAGGCAGTGGAGGAGAGGAGGAGGGGGGTAGTCTGGGAAAAGATTGTTTTGGGTAAGGACTGACTTTAGCATGGAAGAGTTCAATTTGGTCTTGGCTGGGATAAATGACTACAGCCAAGACAGTTATAATCAGCACCACAATGGAATGTTGATACTGAAAATGCCTTCTCATTCGACGCATCTGGTCAACAGAACCAGTGAAAAACGAAATGAGAACTGCACAGTGGAGTAGGCTGAAGAACCCCAGACAAACAGACAGGAAAACCACACAGAAACAGAACTGAGATGGGGTCAGGTGTCAGGGGTCATGGTGGTTAATGGGTTCAGTCAATGTACTCCCAAGCGGGATGTTCCCCAGCCCAGTCAGTCTCTGCTCCCCCACTAAGTATTTTGCTCCCACAAGGTTCTGGAACACAGAACCCAATGAGGGGTCCTGAACATGTTGACCTCACACTTGAAACGCCTCCATCTGTCTTCCTTAACATCACTTTAAAGCATGGGCAGTGACTCTAATGTTGAGGAGGATTAATGGCCGCCCAAATGACCCTCACTGAGAAAAACTCAAACGGACGCATCTGGTCAGCACCCAAGCAAAACAGTCCACATAGAACGCAGTAGTAATTCACTTATTGGGAGGGCTAACTCCACAACAGGGCCCCCCGTTCCATGGCTCACCGATCGTAAACGTGACAAAGGAAGGAGGTGCTAATCTGCGTACACGACACTTTATCAGATCCCAGCGTTTGATTTACTGAGGTCGGAACCTGGGGTGTGGAGTTACAGCCCTGCAAGGGGGTGTCCTCCCTCCTCTGAGGATGGGTCCAGCTCGGTGGTAGAGCATCTCAATGCAGATCGAGAGATCCCAGGCTCCTTGTTCAACTTTGGATAAAAGTGTCTGCTACATGAACACTGTTACTCCGATGTGGAGCCGCAGTTCGTGCTGCACGTGGTCCCGCCAACATCTGCTGTGAGAGAAGGACAGCTCATCTGTGTCAGCATTCTCTCTGGCCAACGAACAAAACGAATGACCCCAGAACCATCCCCCGTTTAACGTTGCTGAAGTTCTAAGTGATGCCCATGTCACTATCAGAAGTCTGTCCGGTAGGCAGCCTGCAGTCCCATGGAAGCTTCCCTGGGAAAGCTTTTTCCCAAAGCTCTTTTCTACTGTGCAATGTGATCAACGCAGTATGATACGGTACAGAACCGCGATGTTGCTAGAGGGTAGCTACGATACTTTCTTTGCCTGGGTTATCTGCCCTGTAGCCCAATGAGGATGTTTCAGAAGAACACAAGCAGGTCTATGTGCTCAGCGTTGCAACCGATGTGACCCAGAATGTCAAGAGCTTCATTTGAAATGCAACAAATTGCCCCCTGGGTCTTTCTGCCTTGGAAGCAAGAACATCAGCAAGAGGGAGTACTGTGTTTTCAGAAAACAATGTGCCAACTTAACCAAACGTGTTTGGTTTTTCTTTCTGTCTTCTTCTTTAGTGAAAGTGAAAAGCACCCCCCCCCTCCCCTTTCTGTGGTAGCGTTTGTCGAAGGCGGGGGAAGAGAGCAGAGGGCGAGTAAATGCCGTAATCTCATTTACGGGACAGCAAAGGCTCTGCTCATGCTCAGAGTGCTTGAAGAACACGCACTTGGCTGCGCTCCTGCTCTCCGCTCGTCCCTGCTGATACACACCCGCCTCTGAAAGAAACATCTGTGTGCTCTGCAGCGCCGGGGCGCGCCAAGGAACACTCTTTAAGACATGACACACACACAAACACGCATATGCATTCACACACTACCACACACACACACACACCGAGACATAAAAGCACCATCGTAAAGACACAAACATGCACAAGCACACACACATATCTCGATCACATCACCCTGGCAAATCAAATCCCTCTGCAGGAGCCTACATTGACATTTGCTGCGACCAGATAAAACAAGAGAGTGGGCGATGACTTGGCAGACAACGCACAGTCCCTGTCTCCTCTGATTGGCCGGCTCTCTGAGAGGACCACTGTCATTGGTTAGAGGTAAGCCTTTAAGGTGTAAGCAAAACATACAGTCTGAGTAACCCAGGACGCTGTGCAAAGACATGAAGAGATGGATGCAGTTCCCTTGAAAGTTATTCTCACTAAAGTACTTCATAAACTACTCTCATGGCCATAACATGCCATGCCGTGAGTGTTTCCTGAGAGGCTCAACAGATGAGCGCAGAAAGAAACACTCCGATCCTGCGACAGGCATAAACGTTGACGTTTATGACAATGTCCTCACACCCAGCGATACCACAGCACCAGTAGATCAACAACACAGCCCATCCAAATCCCTGCAACCCTGCTCAGTATTCTACTGCGTGCTTAAACACACACACATACACACACACACACTCACATGCACGCATACACTCGCACACACACAGTTTCACAATCCCGCACACACCCATGCACAAACACACACACACACACACTATGACACTATCCTCAGGTTTAGGGCTCTCTCAGGGCCGCTGCAGAGCCTCATTTTTACAGCGTTGTTGGCCGCCTCCTGTCATGGGATGTGCATGGGTAAGTCAGCCTTGTGTTCAAATAAGTGCTTAAGCATGGACAGAGTGTACCTGGAGGACATTATTTCAGCCGCATGTGGGCTGGATCTGAAAGGCGGGCTGCATTCAGCTTTCCACAGCTGTGCACGCATGCTCACACGCACACACGCGTACGTACACAAACACACACACATAGCTTGCAAGCAGGCCCTTAGTGTAGGTGGACAGCACAGTAAACACAGCAAGGGCCTCCAAATATGGTCTCCCATCCCCTCGCCCTCCCTCCCTCCCGTTCTCCCTCCCTCCCTCCCTCCCTCTCTCCCTCCCTCCCTCCCTCCCTCCCTCCCTCCCTCCCTCCCTCCCTCCCTCCCTCCCTCCCTCCCTCCCTCCCTCCCTCCCTCCCTCCCGTTCTCCCTCCCTCCCTCCCTCCCGTTCTCTCTCCCTTCGTCCCTCACTCCCTTGCTCTCCCAATCACTCTGTTTCTCTCACTCTCTCTCCTCCCCTTTTGGCGCCCAGCTACAGGATGAAGCTCATTTGGAATCCTAGAAGAGGTATTTTTAGCATTCTACTAATGGGTGTCACCAAGGTTCAGGTGTGCAAGGTGCCTTTCCTCATGGTCATGTGACAACTTTTAAACAGTACCCCTGATTGGTGGGCTGCAGCCAAACACCTGGATTGACCAGGAGCATCCAGCATGGCTGATTGTTCATTGGTCCGCAAATACACCTGTTGCTCCCATGAAAATCTTTGTTTATAAATCTCAGAGGTTTTGCTCTAAAGAGGCAGTGTGTTGCAGGGGCGAGTGGAGTGTTCCTGGAAGTAATAACAAAGTTCTCCTGTAGATAGAGGCCTCTAACCACAACACGAGCGAGACATATTTAGACTAAACCTTCCCTCCTCCCCCAGCCCTCAACCCCAAACCCAAACCGCCTATTATAACTCTACTAAAACAAACAGTCGTCCTCAACCTTCTCTTAGGTGCAAAAGCAACAGTTCAGGGAGAGAAGCTTGTGGGAGGGGAGGGACAAGACTGATGATCAACCTTTTTCCAGGAAAAATGAAGGTTCTTATCTTGAGGTTTCTTCAGGGTCTATAAATAAGTGTATTTGCAATGTCGGAGAGAGAGTAAAGATAGAGAGAGAGAGAGAGAGAGAGAGAGAGAGAGAGAGAGAGAGGGGGGGGGGGGGTGGCTCATTTATCCCGTCTTAAAACACCTCACCTCAAAACAAATGGATGTTCCACCTGTGGCAATGTTCATTTTCAGAATCTAGAGCTTACTACTACAGTCCCCTAGCTTAAGGCTTTACTCCCTTATCATATTACTATACTATAATACCATACTGCCATTCTCCCCACACATTGTACTACACAATTGTATCTACTTTACTCCACAGACCAGCAAAGCAGTAGGGAGAGGGACTCTACTAAAAACTCTTTACTGTACCTGCTTCCACAGGGACAACTGTGGCGTCAAGAGCAACAGGGACAACACGAGCAACAGGGGCAAACAGCTGCAGTGGCCTGCTGTAGGGGTCATCTACAGAGGGTCCCAACTCAAACACCTGCTGTAGGGGTCATCTACAGAGGGTCCCAACTCAAACACCTCTCTTGGCTAACGTCATGGCAGATGCCCTCTACTGCCGTGCAGGAAGTCATGAGGCCATTCCAGGGTTAAGCTGGCTCTGAGAGGAGGGGAGAGGAGAGGATGGGGTGAGAGAGAGGAGAGGAGAGGAGAGGGGGGAGAGGAGGGGAGGAGAGGGGGGGGTGAGAGAGAGGAGAGAAGAGGAAAGGGGAGGGGGGGAGGAGAGGAGAGGAGAAGAGGGGAGAGAGTAGAGGAGAGAGGAGAGGAGAAGAGAGAGGAGGGGAGAGGAGAGCGGCAAGGCACAGCTCTAGGCGTCCTCTCCTCTCTGAGGTCATAGGCCTGCTGAACAGATGTTGGCCCTGACGACCTGCTCAGCAACGTGGAACGGAACCCAGAGAAGCTTTCACAGCCGCCAGACCCCCAGGATACCCAATCAAGCCGTCTGTCCCACTGCTGAAATTGCAGTGTGTTGTTGGCGATTTACGCAGGAGAACTCCAAATAACTACCCACGGCGCATTTTCTAGCCCAGCACCAACACGTACCCACTCGCCTATTAGTACGGCCGCAGAAGGCCCTTTCTGGTGTTGCCAAGGTGTTGACGCAGATAAGGAAACCTCCCAGGCTGGACCATCGCAGATGTCGGGGGGGGAGGGGGGGGCCTTCACACGGCACGACCGCGGATCCCCAGAATGAATGAGATACGTGCCTCCCCCAGCAACACATCAAAGGAATGAGACAGAGGGCTTTATGGGTGATAGTTCACCCTCACCCCACCTCCAACCCCCACCCACAGTGTCCCCCCTCCCAATTCCTTGTCCTTCAATGTCTGATCAACACGCAACACCCCCAGCCCCTCAAGTGCTGCCGTTAGTTCGGCCAAGTGAGAAGCATCCGTGCAGAGATAAGCCCCCCCGCCGGGCCCAACACCCCCGGAGGCCCTCGGAGATAAGAGCGGCGAAGGAGAGGAGTCGACAGCCGAGCGCCACGCAGGGTCACCCTGGCACCACACACAGGACAGCCCCGGGGTGCAGGCTTGGATGGACCTGCTAGGGTCAGGTCACCTGCTGCCACAGAGAGGACAGCCCCCCCTGGGAGGGGACTTGTGTGGACAGGCCAAGCCAGGTCACTCGGTGCCAAAGACCAATCCAGGGGAACGTACGCGGTTGGACGTGCCAGGTATGAGTCAAGCCACCTGCGCGGAGGCAACATCTGGTCTGGAGAAAGTGGGCTAGTAAATCAGACCGCGTCACATCTTCCCTTCCCAGGCCCGGCCTGAACTCTGCAAACTGGTCCACTTTCAGCCGACATGTGAGACGAAAGAATGTGATGAATCTGCGGCCGCGCAGTGTTGACTCTGAAACGATGCTATTCAGGCACAAGGTGACATTGATCTGAGGCTTTCCTGTAAGCCCCGTCCAACTCCCGAGCTCTGTTTGTAATACGCTCTCTCCGACGGCGAGCCTGTCTTTTGTGCTCGGTGTTGAAGAGCCGTGGGTTTTATAGGAGGGCGAGACGTCGGCCAAATGTAAACTTGAAAGCTGGCGCTGTCAGAGTGGACGAGTGATTCATCACGATGCGTGTCAACGCTTCTAATTTTAGGGGTTGATTTTTTTTGGGGGGGGGGGGCGCATGTCTATGTGTGTGTGTGCGTGTGTGTGGGGGGGGGTGTCTGTGTGGATGTGTGTGTGTGTGTCTGTGAATTTGTCTGTGCAGGTGTGTGTGTGTGTGTGTTTGTCTGTGTGTAAAAGTATCTGTACGCATGTGTGGCTGCAACATACAGTATCGTCTTAGCATACTGTGTCAATACATACCGGACCTTACTACTAACCCCCCCATCCCTCTCTTCTAACTCTGCCATCAGAAGTATCAAAGCCAAGAGCTTTAACTACAGCATCATGTGATCTGTGTGCCCTGAGTGCCTGGGCCTCAGCCTGGTACCTTATATGGCATCCAGAGAGAGAGAGAGACAGAGAGAGAGAGAGACAGAGAGAGAGGGGGGGGGGGGGGCTGAGGGGAGGGGAGGGGAGATGTAACTAATTAACTGTAAACTAGAAAGCCATATGGATCCAAACAAACAGTACACAGTGGAAGACTACCTGATCACTGTGTCTGATCCAAACTAAGGAAGGAACATTAACTAGGGACAGACTCTGTGAGAACAGCCTGGTGGTAGAATCTGAGGTAGCCCTGGCTACCCAAGGAGGAGAGGCAGCGCTCACTCTGCTCACAGGGAGAGCTGGACACAGAGCTCCCTTTCTTAACTGAGTGAGCACTTAAAGAAATTCAAACATATTTCCTCAAAATTGTAAACAAACAGAGAATTTTTAAGTTACTTCTCTAACAAATTGAGAGACATTGGTTTTCTTTTTAGGAGACAAACCTAACTATTCAAACTTTGTCTGCAAAGTATGTGGCAGCCTGCCATGACTTTAGAGCCAGCCAACAAGGCATAATGTCACTTCATGCAATGATTGCTTTTAATGTACAGCATGTGTATGTTTGTACTGTATATATATATTTTGTTATATATTATATTATTCTATACATATTATGTATGAAAAATAATAAATTTAAATGAGAGGTAAAGAGGGAAAAAGACAGCGAAAGAGAGATGAAGAGAAAGAGAGAGAGATGATGAGAGACTGGGAAAAGAGAGGGTGTGAAGAGAAGAAAGAGAGACAGGAGGAGAAGAACAAGGGAGAGCGCAGGGGGCTCTGCTTTTATTGTCGATTGCGCCACTCGCAACGAGCCGCTCTAACGTTTCACACAGGGATTGGGTTTCCATGTTCCACACTCAGTGTGGACACCCTCGAAGGGCCCTGGCTTAGTCAGGCAGGGGAGCGTGGGCTGAGGGCCAAGGGGGGCGAGGGCTGGGGTGGGTGTCGGGCGGGGCCTGCGGAGGCAATCAGCAACTGACTCGTTACCCTAGTGAGATCCGTGAGTGAATTCCGGGAAACTGTGGAGGTTCTGGCAAGAACATAGTAGGTGGTTGCTAAGGGGGTGAGGAATGGGGGGTGAGGGATGGGGTGGGTAAGGCGAGGTGGGGGGACTCTGAAGTTCTAGGCAGGATGGGGGGGCTGACTAGGGGGGCACAGGGGTACGTTGTGGTCGCCTGCTTGTTGACTTAGGGGGCCTAATTACCAATGCCACATGTTTTAATTGGGGGCCACTGCAGAGCAGGGAACCGCAACTAAACGCTAAAGACCCCCTTTATTTCAGATCTATTAAGAAAATCTTGATTTTAACTCCAGGTCTCCCCCAAGCTGTGGTCCAGAACGACTACGATCTGACCACAACAGTAAGGAACCAAGCAAACAGACAGACTATAAAATCGGCGGCATTGCCTTTTCTGTGGTCTGATTTTCCGTCTCCCATAAAAATCCCTCTACTTCGTTATTTCCAAGACAGCTTGGATCGACTGTACCCCGATGGCTTACAGATGTATGGCTGAACACATTCGAAGGGGAGAGATGTTATCTACCTCGCGAAAAAAACAACAACACTGTGTGTCTAGACTTTAAGTATTTTTGCATATACATTGGCACAGATTTTCCACATGAAAGAATTATAAATATGTAGAACTGACCGGTCTCTAGTGTTGTGTTAATTCAAGTTAAAGCTGGCCTAAAGAAAGGCCTTTCTCGTCTTCACAGACACTTGATTAAAGAAAACGACCCAAGAACCATGTCCAGTAGTCTGCTACCTGGTCATCCCCAATCTTCAGCTTCATACAAAACCTTGTGGTGGTGGAGTACTGAACCTGTAAAGGGCTGAACCAATAAGAATCCAGTCATCTGGAAGGGGCCCAAAGCACATGGAATCATGTGTCGAGTTCTCGAATTTATACTTTGATTCAAGAATATGGAAAACAGATTGTATGTGTGTGAGTGTTGTGTTCCATGCACTAGGAATTACCAGTTTGATTCAAATTATTTTAATTTTATTATTTTGAATTTAGCAGATGCTTTTATCCAAAGCGGCAAACAGAGAGAGAATTGAACCTGTGACCTATTTATCTCCAGTCCAATGCTCGAACCACGGAGCTGTGTCCTTGCCAAACACTTCTTAACACTGCAGAACCATTCGTTAGTCACCTGTTGTTCCGGTGTGATCCGTATAAGTCCTCAGTTTTAAAAGGCACCTACCTGTTCCACTCGGATCTCATATTCCCCGTTCAGCTTCTTCCCCCGAAAGTACTTGGCCCTGCGAGGGAGAGAAATGAGACAGGTAATTAGAGAGGAAGAAAGGCTTTGGGAGGGTGTGCAGCTGCTGAAGCCCCATCCTGTAATTTGATGTCTAAATATATAAGACATGACTACAGGTATGAAAGGACGACGGTAAATGGGAGGAGGAACTGCTCAGTCCTTGATTGCTAATTCAGAGTTTTCATCCGTGTGGCCATATGTGCCCAAGGGGAGAAAGAGTACACCTACATCTCATTTAATTGCATTAAATCAGAGCCTTATTTTAAATCAGAAACATATTTTCATTTTGGTGAATTGGAAGTGTACTTAAAATTTACGATATATTCACATGACTTTAATTGAATATTTTCAAGCTGTTATAAGAGTTGTCTTTACATATTATGTAAGAATGTTTGTCCTTACAATACAATACTGTCAGTATGATATTTTTTGCTTAAGGAAGTACACCTCCATGTTTGCCCCCAGGTCAAACCCAAGAGTCTGTAGTCATAACACCACCCAGTCAAAACAACTTTAATTGAATTCTTGTTTATTTTATGGCAAGAAGGCTGAACATTTTAGAGTTGTTTCGCCCACCAAATCCTCCAGTGGTGACGTGTCATAACCTCCACTCATGCTCTTCCTCATGAGGGCATGTGAGGCTCCTGCTGCACCTCATGACCGGACAGTCAGTCTCCATCAACAGGCCCTGTGGTCCTCACAGCATAGCCAGACACAGTCTATCTCATTAAGCCATTAGACTGCACGGCAGGAAACTGAGAACAAGCATGTCTCATATCAACAGGACACTTCAATGATGACACCACCAAAATACACGGGGGACTTGCAAAGAATGTTATTGTGCCACTCAAAGCCTTTATTTGTACACAAATAGTTTGGTCTGGAAGGTTCTGATTAAATGTTTTTTCCCCAGTTTGACCATCACAAACTGACAGTTTGACTGGCATGTCAAGAAACGCCACAGACAGGAAGCTTCTACTTCACTCCATATTTAGACACACACACACACAGCTTACTCCAGAGGATGTCACTAAAATATATGGACATTATATATGTGTGTGGGTGTGCAGAAGGGCTACATACATTTCAGATGTACAGTCTGTTGAGCACGCTATGTTTATAGCCTTAGCTTGTGTCTTTGCCAACACTCTGTGGGTCCCCTGTAGTTGACCTTTGACCTCTTGCAGGCGTGGGCTGGTCATCAATCTGTCAAGGGATGCATGCTGTTGCCTGCAGTGCCTTGTAATGTACATGCTACAGACCAAGCATGGCAAGAACAAGCTGTGGGATGCTTAGAGAAGCTACGTCTTCTCCTCTGTAATTGAGAGTCCAACATACCTTTTAGTGTCTCTTTTGGTATGGAAAAAAAGATGGTACCTCTCACTAGTGAAGATTTACATCCTGTTGATGTCTTGTGCGTTCTCGCTCCCTCTCTTGCCCTCTTTGAACTGTGCCTTAAGTCTCCCTCTCCTCGTCTCCTTAACTTTTTTAACTCGTTAACTCTCCTTAATGTTCACCCTCATTCTGCCTTTTGATGTCTTTGTGTCTCACTTTCTTTCAATCACTTTCCCTCCATTCCTGTCTCTGTCTAGTCTACCCTACCTCCCTCTCTCTCTCTCTCTCTCTCTCTCTCTCTCTCTCTCTCTCTCTCTCTCTCTCTCTCTCTCTCTCTCTCTCTCTCTCTCTCTCTCTCTCTCTCTCTCTCTCTCTCTCTCTCCCTCCCCCCCCCTCCCCCGCCCTCCCCCTCCCCCTCCCCCTCCCCCACCCCCACCCCCACCTTCTCCCGCTCCCGCTCCCTCTCCCTCTCCCTCTCCCTCTCCCTCTCCCTCTCCCTCTCCCTCTCTCTCTCTCTCTCTCTCTCTCTCCCTCCCTCTCCCTCCCTCTCCCTCTCCCTCTCCCTCTCCCTCTCCCTCTCCCTCTCCCCTTCCCCATGTCTCTCTCCCCTGTGGATCATTCTAACTCTGCTAATTAAGCTTAGTCACTAAGCAGATTTAGTTCTTAACACCTCCCAGCTGTTGTGAATGTGAATCCAGGGTCTCTCTGTGTCTCCTTGCCGGGTCTCCCTCCCTGCCTGTCTCTCTGTGTCTCTGCCTGTTTCTGCGAAGGCGGCAGATCTTAAACAACTGCTGACCTACATACTACAGAGACCATGCTACACCCCTTCACCGTCCGCTTCACGTGCAGGAGGCTCCGAGCTGCGAACAACCGGGCCGCGCTCAAGAAATTGTGCAACCTGTCGCCGCGGAAACTGATCGACGGAATCTGCGACGGGATTGGCTTTCCCCGGAGTGATCAGATCCCCTCGCCTGCGTCCAGATGTAAACACCCCATCTCGACAGAGACAGTTTGGCTCAGGTTCCCACGACAGCCGCTCACCCCCACTGCATGCACATCACCCAGCGGTTCTCTGATGCGCTGTGATATCATTCCTTGGGTTCACCGTGCCTGGTGGCTGGGAAAAGGATACTCTGTGATGTGGCCATTCAATAAAGACTGTTCCTTGACTCTGACCACCAGAATACTGTACAACTATACACTTCTGATCCGTGGTCCTCAGCTGCTTCTGTTTCTACATGCACTGTTTGTACATCAAAAATGTCTGCAAAAGGATGTCATGTACTCTGTAATCTTTACCATGAGAGCAGACTGGCCCCTCCTGCTCTATGCTATAACTGAGTCATGTAGTTGATCTCAAGCAGGCAGGCTTGTTAGCAGTCACCAAGGAAAGGCTGGTTGGGATTACAAGATCGGACTGTTCATTGTACGACCACAAACAACTAAGTGACAGCTTCTTGGCACACGGCATGTCACTCTTCAGCCAATGAGAGGTGAGATGAGGGGGGGGGGGGGCAGAGGTAGGCAGAAATATAGGGAGAGGGGGGAGAGAGGGAGATTCACTGTGTGGCAATGGCAGGGCAAGGCCAATGAGAGGTGAGAGAAAGAAGAAAGAAGCGAGCGTGTTAGTGGTGCCATGTCGAAAGCTAAGTAGAGTACAGCAGAGCTGTTCAGGTCAGAGCAGAGTGCATCAGAGCAGAAATGTAACAGAGTAGACCAGAGCACAGCTAAACAAGTCGAGGAGAGCTGCTGTATACGTCTTTCAGTCTCACTCAAAGCTGAGGGTGACGGCTGGAGGCCTGGGGCTGGGAGGCTAGGGGGACAGGGGGCCGGGGGGGCTGGGGGGCCGGGGGGGCTTTGGGGACAGGGGGCCGGGGGGGCTGGGGGGCCAGGCCTGTCAGGAGAGAACAGGGTTTCCCCAGAGACACGCAGGCTCTCCTCTGGAATGCCCCGGAGAAAATGTGGCACCGAGGCCTGGGGCAGGGATGGACGCCCTGTCCCTCAACCCAGATAGCGGCGCTCCAACCCACTCTTTATCAACCAGTCACAAAACGCCACTCACATATGAATCCGATCCCTGTGAAGACACATCAATTAGCAGAGGCAAAAGAAATGTGTCTTTTGTGTATCCATATTTATATCCACAGAAGATATTTGAACCGGCGACCCTGATTCGCAGTCAAATGTTCTTGCCGCTGAGCTGAACCTATCCCCACAGAAGCAGGACAACCTTTTCCCCTGCTAGGATTAGTGCTGCCTGAGGCACTTTCCCCCTCCAGATAAAATAGTTTGGCTGGCAGCCGTTTTATCAAACCCATAAAACCTGACGGGAGATAAAATCAATGTTGATTTACGGAGATGCTGTAAGAACACGGAGCATCTGTTGACTGCAGCTCAGGAAACTATCCTGAGCTACATGGCCCTTGAAAGCCCTTACAGGGACATGAAATTAATAGAGAGAAAACATTCCTCAGGAACACAAGTCTGTTGTTCCGTATGTCATCCACTGTGGATGTCTGCCTTCAGAGGTGTATTATCCTGTTTTACACTGTGTTTACTGGATTATACACTGGGAGACAAGTGTCAGAGCTGGAAAACTGCTAGACACCTCGAACAGGGTTTCCTGAGGGACCACGGGGTGATGGGTCTGGCTCAGCTGTCTGAGCGTTTGACTGCAGATCGAGAGGTTCAAATCCTATCCCTGTACGTCGATTTGGATAAAAGGGTCTGTCAAAGGTATACATTATAGTTGATGGCCATCAACTCTCGCTGTTGGGAGGGAGATTTGCGTGCTTGTTTTACAGTGATCTGAGCAAACTAACGGAAGGAGGAGAAAATAAAGTTTCAACAACAGGGTGAACCGGACACGTTGCCAAAGCAGCAGCCAAATATTTGGCATTTAAAGTATTTTACGAGTTGTACTTCATCTCAGGGGGGTTTGTTCAACCATTAACTGTTGAGCTGCACCCTCCAGTACCTGCCTCTAGTGTACCAGGTATTTATCTCACACCTGGCACCCTTTAAAGGGGAAAAATATACTGCCAATTAACCAATCCGTACGGAAACTTTACGAGGAGATTTGAAAGAGATGACAGGTGTCCAAGTATATCATGTTAATTCATACCAAAGCTTCCTGCTAGCGTCTTTATCGTTCTGTAAGATCAATAGCCAGACTGGAAGTTCACAACCAATCACAAAGGAGTAAAAAAAGTGCAGGTTGGGGATTTATGTACTCAGCTTAACATGAGGAAGGGTGGGGGAGGGTTGGCCCAAGTGTATATCAAATTAAGTTAAATCCATGTTCTGCATAGATTTTTCTACCAGTGAGTGGATGAAGATGGCATCATGGCTGTCTTGGTTGTTATATGGCGCCCTCTTTTGCCCGTAATAGTCAATGCACCAAATGAATGCAGTGGACTACAGGAGAGCATTTTAATGGGACGAGATTTTGTATCCTTGGCCGACAGTGCCTCACTGTGGCAAAGAAAGAACAGTTTTGGATTCTAAACAGAACCTTAAGGTTCTATTTAGAATCCAAAAGGGTCCAGGAACAATAGTGTCTTCCAGGGTTCTTTTATTGTTCTGTATAACATATGGAAAACACCTTTCGAGTTTCTAGTTTTAGTCTTGAGATCACAGCCACTCAAGGTTTTTCTGTGGCTCACAGCCAGATCAGAGCAAAACAAACTCCTCAAGTCTGCGAAATGTTCTGGTTCTAATCTCCCATCCACTCAAGTAAACAGAAATATCTCATTTGTGTACGGGCTATTTTTTGGAACATAGTCATAACTCCATCCGAACGCATTATGACTCCATGCATCATTAACGTGGCAGAAAGCAGCCTTACCCGGGGTCTCTAAACAGTGGGAAGACACAGTCACAGAACACAGACTGAAGAGTCCTCCCTCAGAGGCACAATGCGGTCTAATCTCAACACAGATACTTATGACTCATACAGATGAACCACAGCAGATGAACCCTGAGCAGAGTCTGATGCTGCCTGGTCCTCTCAGATCTGGGCCTGGGTCTGTCTGTAGGGTCTGAATAGCAACCAACTCTGTTATAGAGAGACAGAGGACAAAAGGGCTAATTTCTGGGATTTTTGGGGTTGGCTTTGTAAAAAAAAGAGAGGAATTATACACAAGAAAAAAAACGTCTTGACAGGGCTGTGGAAGCTGTCTAGAACCGGCTAACGTATATCCTCTTACGTAACCAAACCCTGGGTGATGAAGAAGCTGGAAAACTGTAAAGAAGACTCTACAGCTTATAAACAGCACTTAAATCTCTACCATAAAGACTCCTCAACAACAGACGTTAAGGCTATTGGGGTGAGGCTAGCAAGGTGAGACTAGCAATGTGAGGCTAGTAAGGTGATGTTAGCAGGGTGAGGCTAGCAAGGTGAGGCTAGCAAGGTGAGGCTAGCAAGGTGAGGTTAGCAATGTGAGGCTAGCAATGTGAGGCTAGGAAGGTGAGGCTAGCAGGGTGCGGCTAGCGGGGTGAGGCCACCTACCATTCCGTGTGCGGGTCGTCTACGACCAATAGGATCTTGGGTTTGCGTATGACTGGTTTTGGGGGCTGGGCCGGGGGGGCTGTGCCTCCAGACCCCCCCTCGGCGGTGGCGGCAGCGGCGGCGGCGGCTGCTGACTTGGCTTGGGCTGCCGCAGCAACGCCCTGGGCCATCTGGGCGCTCTTCACCACACTGGAGAAGGAGCTGAGGAACCCCCCCCCTCCGGAGGCCGCCGGAGGAGCCTGGGACTGGCTTGGTGCCACCGGGGGCTGTCGCCTCTCCGTGGCTGGGGAGGCGGGGGTGGAGGTGGAGGAGGAGGGCGTGGCGGGGCTGGGCGCCGGCCTCTGCAGGTCGGTCATGTAGCCGTTGGGGAGGTTAGCTACGAAGCTGCTGTCCGAGAGACGCCTGCGAAGGTAGTTCATGGTGGCGGGCTGGTTGCTGGGTCAGGCCACAGGGGAGATGGGGTTCTGTTGTAAAGAGAGAGAAAAAGAATGAGAGAAAGCAATTAAAAAGGAAAGCTGTTTTAGTTTTTTTACCTTGTGCAGAATATTGCTTTATTCATATGTGAATGTGAGGTATGTGAATAAATGAATTGGAGTCAATCAGGTGATAACGAAAGGGAGAGAGAAACAGAGAGAGGAAGGATACCATACAATCATCCCACTCCAATATACCAAGGTAACGCTAACAATGTTCAGTTGTGCAGACAAAGATAGTGGGTCCCGCTAGGCTCTGACGGGGCTTTGATGTCATCCCCATTCTGGAGCACATTCCCTTTGAACGCAGCCACCATTCATGAGCTGAAACCAGGGTTGCGTAATACTGTGGAGCTAGTCTTTCACAGGAGACACATACATATAGATTAGCTATATCCCTTCAGGCACATAGGAAGGAGGGAGGGAGATGGGGGGATGGGGGATGGGAGGGCATCAAGTAAAGGGGTTGGGGTGGGGTGAGGGAATGTATAGGCCAGGTTACAGCAAGAGAATCCTACAAAGTAAGATTCCAATCAATCTGCATCATGTATGAGAAGAGGGGAGGCTGGGACGAAGTGACTCGGTTTTAAACATGCTTCCCGCGAGCCGAGAGAGAGAGATAGAGAGATACGAGTCCTACCAGTACCACTATGGGAGGGGGCAGGGGGGGCGGGTTGGGTCTGCAGGGAGATGGAGCTACAATGGAGGTGCTGGTTAAAGCCCTGGATGTGACATGCGGGAGAAGCCTGCTGGTGAATATATGAAGCCACTGAGCAGGGGCTGGGGGGGGCAGATAAGGCCTTTTATGGAGGGGAAGGCTTTTTACAGGCGATATTAAACACTGATTGCCACTGGATTGGATTGTGCCGCAAAGGAGATGAGAATGGAGGCGTGACAGAGTAGAGGGGTGGGGTGGGGGGGGGGGGGAGGGGGGGGGTTATGGAGGAAACATTCAATCTATCAGTGGGGAGTCAGAGGCTGAGAGACAGCACACAGCAGGGAGCAGACGGTGAAAAAACACGGTGTTTGTTTTGTATTGATCTAATAAAGGGCCCCACTGAGGCTGACCACGGCCAGGCAGCTAGCCCTCCGGTCAGTGCTGCAAAGACACAGAACAAACACACCCAAAACGAATCTGAAATGAATCAGAAAGCAGACAGGCACCCAGGGCACCTCGGCGTATATGTGACGTGACTTTGAAAGAGCGGACCACTATTTCACCGAATTCTCCAGCTTATGGAAACCTAGCCTGATCGAGCTGTGAAACTTTACAGTACTGCTCTTACTCCAATGTCGAGCACCCGAATGAGGGAAAACCCTCCAGCGCCAAAGACAAGAGCAACGGCATTAGCAGTAAACACACAGACATGACATGTGGCCTCACATCAAGCTACGTCCCACACTACTAATCACAGTTTCAGCTGTCACATAAATGATCCGAGGGAGCTGTCCATTGACTGTGGTGCTGAAACAATGGCTCACCGGGTAAACATCTGCACTATGAAAAACACGAGAGGCTAAATAACTATTCTTACGCACACAGCTTGACCTCGCTTCTTCTTGGCAATTCTCAGCAGCTTTCCTCCTCTGAGACTACTACATCGTCCATTCACGAGACAGCCCTCATTCTCCATTAAAGACAGCAGAGACAATAACATAGATCCACAAGGGACGGGATCTTTCTGCCCTAAAGACAGCAGAGACAGTAACTCGCCCCAGCAGTCCTGAGGGAGTGAGGATGATCCTGTCACTAACAGCCTGACTGCAGACAGAGGTAATAAGGCGTCATCAATACGAGTGACAATTGATTGTTTGCCTGTGTGTGAGTGCTTGTGTATGGCTTTGATTTGTACTGCAGCTACAGTGTAAATCCCTGTGTGTACTGGGTATGTGCGTAATGTATGTACGTACTGTGTATGTGTGGCTGTGTGTATGTGTGCCTGTGTGTCTGAATAGGAAGGCTGACACACACTGAGTTACAGCTGCCCACCCAGCCCTATCACAGCTCATAAACCTCCCTGCTGGAGCCAACCCCATCCCCTCACAGTCTCCGTGGGTCCGATAGCAAAGAGCATTGACTTCCAGAGCTCAGGGCCAGGTGCACCTCCCAGCCAGCCCAGAAACAGAGCACCGTGTCGGGCTAATACTAGGCTGCGGGCCCCCCTGACAACCAGGAGGCTGTGTTGATGGGTGGTGATGATAGAGCTTGGTGGTAGGGGTGGGGGAGGACATGAGTGTCAGTGTGTGTTTGTCGGTTGCTTGATCAGCTGTGCAGTGGCCCTGGGAGAGACAGAGACAGCAACAGGCATGGGCAATTGGATTGTCGAGGCCTTGACACAAAACCCTGAGTATCATTAGGGTTAATAAACAGCTGGTCCTAATTGATGTAGCTCGATAGATGTTTGTGCATGTTTGTGTGTGACCATGTGCATGAATGTATGTGTGGGCGAGTGTGTACTAGTGCCGGCAGCCTTAACCAGAGTGTGACTCATTCTGTGGGCATAAATATGAAATCTCGATGACTAGATTTCCCTTGTGGAAGAGGTTTTCTCTTTCAAGATGTGTGTGTGTGTGTGTGTGTGTGCGTGTGAAGGTGCCTTCAGAGATGCTTCAGACCAGCGCTCGGGTCTAAGAGTGTGTCAGAGGCTGTCAACCAGAGCCACCAGTGTCTTCACACCAGTCCTCTGATGAGACTCTCTCTGACGCTTTCCGTTGATTTTTATTCATAAGGAGTCATGTGCCAAGAGTCAGAATATTATGGGTAAGAGGGTCATTACTGTCAGATGTGATGATAAAAACAAAACAAGATGGCGGAAGCTTGTTGAGAGTGTAGCACCTAGCTGGCTAGGACTGTGGGGAGGGGTTAACCTGCCAGGGGGAGTGTGTTTGTGGAAGTCAACAGGTGATAACATCAACAACTGTATTTGTAGTAAGAGTGAGAATTGTTTCGGTTAGTATGTGTGTGTGTGTGTGTGTGTGTGTGTGTGTGTGTGTGCAGGAGCATGTACACGTCAGTATTGGTTGTGTGCGTCGCAAGTTTGCGCGTGTGTCACAATTCCAAACGACCAATCCAAACGACCGTGTCCATCCCCGGTGTTGCAGAACTTGTGTCGTCTCATCCGGATGCAGCTCCTGAAGAGGCCTGCTTAACACAACGTGGTGAGGGAGAAGAAGACAGGGTCTGGACTCAATCCCAGGACGTTTCGTCACCTCGCTCCTCCTTGAGGATCATAGTCGCTCCAAAAATACACGTGTTCAGACACTCACAAACGCAGAGTGTTTCTGCTGCCTACCCTGATAAATCTGACGACGCAGTCGCCTAGCAACAGCCTCTCTTTGAACATTTCTCTCACACTACTTGCACTTGACACTAAGTCTTAGAAAACTTGGCAGAGTAACAGAACGTGCTTTCTGTCCAAAGGGGTCAGACCAGTAACACATGTGAGGCACAGTAACATACTATCTGGATCATGGTAACTTGATGTTCAGTCATATGTTTTTGTGACGAAATGTCTGAAATCGATAAAATGCAAGAGGCATGCAGAGTGTTAATGTTCAAATGAACATTACATAACTTACACCCTAAATGAAATACTGCAACACAGAACCATCTGTAACAATCCATAAAATAAACACCCTACAACTAGTTTCTGTTTCATAAGATGCTGCATGGAACCATAAATGCGGCCATCTGGCCCAGAAAGGGTTCTTTAAGGAACCCGGGTGTATCTGTGCTACCCGCCTAGCTTGGCAGCTCTGAGTCAGCCAGCTCAGCAGCTCGTGCACCGAACGCTGCCCATCGCTGCGTCACCTCTCTGCCGGAGACACGGGCATTGGGGCGATGACCTCAGATGGTGGCTGACTGCAAATGGCAGCATACCAACGTCCCCCTGCCACCAAGATACCAGCCCAGGAGCCAGGAGGTTGTGGTGAGGAATACTTATTTTGGTAGTGAGTGAGTGTCTCCTCGGCTGGTTCCAGTACTACCTACATACCTATCTACCTATCTACCTGACTACCTTCCAACCTACCTACCTACCTACCTACCTACCACACCGAGGTTTCTGATGAGCAGCAGGATTTTAGTCAAGTACGACTCACCCTAACACCACTCACCACCCCAAAAAACATTGCCGCCCCCCCCCCACACACCCACACACACCCAACACCACCAAAGCCAGCCCTCACACCAGTCCCCCCAAGCCCCACATCCACTCTCCTTCAACCTCCACACCCTCCTCAAGCAGATCACAGTCTACTGTACATACAGGGAGCACACCCTGTCACAACCTGTTCAATATTTAATGGTGCTTCCATGTACATATACAGACTGGACACATAGGTTGGTCACATATGAAACATTATGACAATTAATCCTTTACGTCTCTACGGATTACATCTGTACTTGGCTATGAGATGACGATTTGATTTGCCGAAATCAAGTCATAATCGGTTAACTGATAAATAACTAGATTCCATTTTCAACAAGTGCGTGCGTTGACGCGCTCTGCGTAATAAGCTATCCAATACGTGCCACTTCGCTACGGGCGACTCATCTTGCGGAATGAATAGTGTTGTGATGCGAAAACACTTTCTGCAAATTCAACCAAAACACTGCGTAAAAACATAATTGCACGCAGGTGTGACATTGCAGTATGCAATCAAGCCATGCTCAGGGAATTCCCCAACTGACTTTCTCACCCTACATCAAGCTATAAATCACTAGTCACATCCAAAAAGGATATCGCTCAGCACAGACAATAGGCTGTCCCAGGAAGCAAGCATCCCTTGCTGAAACAGGCCAAAACGAAAACAATGACCATGCATATTGAGACCCTGCAATAATTCAATAAAACAGATTGCCTTAGATTTGTTTTATTGTGATCATTGCCCAGGAAATCGAGACTCTCCGTAAACAAAGACTAACTGAATAGGCAATCTCAGTACATTAAATTTCTGACCGGGAACATGTATCACATTGGTTGTTCAAATTTCTGAAGCATATTACCTGAGATGCTGTGTGTTATTACTAAGCGGTTGGTGATGCTCCTCGGCGCTCGTGTCACTATCCTCGGCAGCAGCTCGCACTTCAGCCTCGCCAGCCAGCCAGTCTCCGTGTCCCACAATGCATTGTGGGAACACTAGCGGCGTAATGTATTCATTACTGCAGCCGTCCAAGGATCTAATTGGATGAATCCTTACTGAAATTATAAAGAAACCCCGATCTTCCCCACTTACATAGACAATCCACATAAATATTTAAAAGCATGGTAGCCGTTCGTTTTTTCTTTTATGAATTAAATATGGCTGGCGGTCTGCGTGGCGCGACCTTATTGCCAGGTGTAATCTACTGATCATAGGGATGCCCTGCTGTGCCATGTTTAAAGGAACACACACACACTGCCCATACTGGGCTCCTATGGATGGGTCTGACAAAGCTATGCAGAGTATGCAGCCTTATAATTACATCAGATGGTCAAAAAGTCTAGCTGTCTCACAGAGTTTGTCAGAAAGACCCTACCACTGGAGATACACAATCTTTACTCTTTTGATAACTCCTCTCTCACACACAGGCACACTTTCTCCCCTTTAAATTCCTGCAGCAGGGTAGATACAGTGACAGACTTCAGTGAAGGGAAGACATGATACAACACTTTTAATTAATGCCTTCCTATCGTCTCAATCCTGGAATTGTTTGTGTGGGAATTATTGTGTGGACTTTAATGAGCATTTCCAGCCAAGCTTTCAAACACAGCACTTCCAAAGAGGCTGCTGTGCTTCAGCACACATGCCATGTCAAAGTAGAGCTGAATATTCAATGTTCGTTTTTGTTCAAACATCAATGGATGCTGGAGCAAAGAATATCAGAGTCTAGTCAATGAGAAGTGGTGGTGGGGGGGGTTAAGAAGTGTGTTCATATTATTAATACATCTGAGCTAGTTTCAGGTTATGTACCAGATAAAAATTGCATATGCGCAGTTGATGAGGCACCTACTTTTGTTAAATTTGAGAGAGAATTTAGTTAAATTATTTATTCTGTTGGAATTGAATACATTCAATAATAGTCTTAAAGGGACTTCCACAATAACATTGCAATCAATTACAATTTTATTTCCTCTGTGGAGGAGCCTGAACATCTGCCAATATTATTGTTCTTATTGTAACTCTCTCACAGCTGTTAAGACTCTCACATTTAGGCCTACTAGACCACACCAATCAATAACAGCCCACAGGGCAGTTGGCTCTATCTGAAGCCATTAACGGGGTTCCTTTAAATCAACACAATATTATTCATGTGGTAGCCTGTGCTCTTTTATTTGATTTTCCTTTATATGAGCTCTCTAACTTCCACTCTAATCGATTGAGAATGAAAAGGGCAATTTTTCTGATTTCCAACTAAGACAGAGACTGTCTTGCTAAGTCCTAGAGCAAACCCCCTGATTCAGCAGATACAACCACCACCACAAGCATCATCTCCAACCCCACTGAGGAGGGGACAAAAAGGAGAAGGAGTCATATTTAATTCATATCTCATAGTGCATACCACAGTGGAAACCAGATTCTCCCGACCCACACTGTTACTTGGAGACTCCACCCACGGCGCTCTCAGCAGGAAGTCACAGTGCACCACTTCCGCATGGCAACAATCGCCCAGCGGCTGCCAATCCATCCAATGGTCCAGCCAGGAAGTAGCTGTTAAGAGAGGTTAATGTCACTGGTTGTTTACTGGTGTAAGGAAGGAGGGAAGCTCTTACGAAGTAGAGTGCTTAGCTCTACTGTTCTTCCACAGCACAAATGTATTTTAATCATTTCAGGGTTAAACAACACAGGGTGGGGCACAGACATCCAGGCTAAAAATGTCAACTAAAACGACTAGAGGGAGGCCACATTGTGAAATGAACACCAGATAACCTCCACACATACAGAGCAGGAAGGATTGCTTGAGTTTAGCAGCAAACCAATGCCCAAGTGGAAAACAGGGCAGATAGATCTTTTCGGATCCCCTAACCTTAACATTCCTGTTCCACTATGGCACTATGGTACTGTTCTGTTCAGGGTTAACCAGACCTGATGTTTGTTCCAGTGTAACCGAATCAAGGATGATGATGGTAAGGAAACGTCATTATGTGCATCCATCAGAGCCCTTTCCTAACAGTGAGTATTGATTCCTGGTGGCCATTAAGGTCCTATCCGTCCAGACCTTTTTTGGCCCCATCCAAGCTAACGCCACGTAAATCATTCCCCCTCTTCCCCCATTTGAAACACTTCAGTGAAACCTTGGGTTCACAGATCCCTTTTACGGGTTATTAAATATATTTGTAATCCAAAATATGCAAGAGACCCCTAAGTATTTTAAAGGCTATGTACTATACATGCTCTATGTTAAAGGGGCCTATCAAATCCAGCTCATCATTGGGGACACATTTGTCTTGCAGGGAACAGAGTTTTATAAGAGTAACTGGTACACTGTTAAGTTTTTTATGTTGAAGGGGATTCCTGACAACTGAGTGCTAGTGCCCTCTTGTGGTCATAAACAGTGGAGCAGTTTTGTCAGTATAATTGTGATTTGATCATGCAGTGTGGCCAGGCAAGTCCTGTAGGATTGATATAGGGAATGCGGTGGCCCTGAAGTGCAAACCACACCCCCTAATATGGTTACATCACCCAAATGAAAACACTCCCCCCAAATACGAGTCAACTATTTGCTACATTCTTGATAGCCAAACAAATGTGTCAGGCTATGGCATTTTGTACTTCTGTCAATCAATTTCTAATTTCTTGTCTACAGCATCCAATCAGCGACGAAGTGTTGTACCAACCCTTTCCGTTTTGAGTTAATGTAATGTTGTTTCCCATTTGGGGGAGCGTGTCGTTGTACTGGGGGGAGGTGAGCATGTCATCCTATTGAGGGGAAGTTGACTCGTATGTGGGGGGAGTGTTTTCATTTGGGGGATGCACTCATATTAGTGAGTGTAATTTGCACTTCAGGGCCACCGTAAATGCCAGGACGTAATTGACTACTAGCTGTGAATAAATAACCCAACAATTTCACTTTAAGAGATACACACTGACGTCCTGCCTGTTTATTTTTTTGTCCTTATTAGTCCTGTGTGAAAAGTGAAAATATTAAAATATACAAGGAAGAAAATGGATAAATACATTCCTGCTTTAGTGTAAGGTACTGTGTAACGTATGTGTTCAATCAATACATAATGATAGTTAATTATCAGTTTTACAGTGATGCTGAGGTTACATTTCATCAATATGATTATCCTATGTGTGCAATAACAAAAACATTATAGAAGGGTTCAAATGCCATTGAAATCTGTAACTATGAAAGAATAGCATGATATAACACATGTTGTAAAGCTGTATTACAATTGTTCGGACAAGTTTCAACAAAACAAAAAGCATACTTTTCTGCTCATCCAGAAAATAGTGATTTTAATAATTCAGATTTGTTGCTAGTTCATGACTTGAATTTTATTTATTTCAAGACAGGAACAACGCAAAAAAATTTAAAAACATATTTGCTAGTCACTCATTTGAGATTTTAGCTAATTAGACATTTGTCTTTCTTTGTTTTTTGTTGTTTGAAATATGTTGTGGAAGGTTCTGTGTCCAGGTCTGGTTCTGGGTCTGAGGCCAGAGCCGGAGCCGGAGCCGGAGAGGGCTTTGGGTCTGAGGCCGTGGCTGAGGTCTGTGGCAGAACGTTGTATCTCAGGTGGAGACGTCTGGCCAGCTGGGCATCTTGCTCTATCTGACTATTGTTGGGGGAGGACACTGTGGTACCTGAGGCTGAGGTTGAGGCTGAGGCTGGATCTGTTGGTAGAAAGTTGTATCTCAGGTGGAGAAGTTTGGCTAGCTGGGCATCTTGCTCTATCTGACTATTGTGGGAGGGAGACACAGTGGTACGTGAGGCTGTGGCTGGGAATAGAACTGGAGCTCTTGCAAGGGTTGAAGCTGAGACTGGGGCTGAGGCTGTGATTGGGAATATAACTGGGGCTCGTGCAGGGGTTGGAGCTGGGGTTTGGGCTGGGAATATAACTGGGGCTTGTGCAGGGGTTGGAGCTGGGGTTTGGGCTGGGAATATAACTGGGGCTTGTGCAGGGGTTGGAGCTGGGGTTGGGGCTGGGAATATAACTGGGGCTCGTGCAGGGGTTGGAGCTGGGGCTGGGAGTAGAACTGGAGCTCTTGCAAGGGTTGGAGCTGAGACTGGGGCTGATGCTGTGACTGGGAATATAAATGGGGCTTGTGCAGGGGTTGGAGCTGGGGTTTGGGCTGGGAATATAACTGGGGCTTGTGCAGGGGTTTGAGCTGGGGCTGGGAATATAACTGGGGCTCGTGTAAGGATTGGAGCTGAGAATGGGGCTGGGACAGAGACTGAAGCTGGGACTGGACGGTTGTATGCCTGGTGTGGCATGTCCAGGGCATGGGGTTGATTGCCATACGTGATGAGATATTCTGGGTAGACCTGGTGTTTTTCAAACACTACGAAGATGGAGGGGTTTGTTAGGTTGTCTACACAGCTGTCGTAGAAGACGGTGTCTCCTCCATCTTTGGAGGGAGGGCGGAGGTAGCTGGAGTCTCCTCTGGTGTAGTCTCCCACCAACACACGACACACAAACATGGACTTGACAGATGACTGGCCTGTGTAGCTGTGAGAGTATTTGGCATCCCTGGCAAAGTAGCTCCCTTATAGTTGATAGACAGAGGAGGAAGATACATATAATTCAAAGACGTATTCAACCATTTAGCATATTTTACATACATAATATTGTTGAAAGAATCTACTTTTAAATAAAATAATTTACTATTGTATAGTTCTGATGTAAACCGATACTGTACAGTACTACTGAACGTTCTCCTGTAAATTCAAATTATGTGCAGTTGTGAAGTATTCAAGAAACATGTTGTGAATTACTGCTTTCCTTAAGGTAAACTACCGGGCAGTACTGTTGTACCTACAGTAAAGTACAACTGTAAACTACCATCAAGTAGCCTATGACTGTAAAGTACTTTAAACCTTATCAATGATGACAAGTGATAATGTATATCTGTCCTGTCCCACCTTTTCCATATGCAGTCCCATGCGTTCCACAGATCCTCCAATCAAAGTTGCTGTGACAGATAGCATCGATGTACTTGGAGTCTGTGCCGTGGAACAGCTTCTTCTCTGTTGGATTATTTCCTCCATTGCTCTTCTTCATCAGATCTCTTTGCCTATTCAGAAAACATAGAACAATAGATGTGTCGTAGAGCATCCAGACAGACTTTGATGAATGTGGTTCTTGCATGTGAGAAAGGGGCATACCACTGAAAGACCTCCCAAAGCGCTCGGTTCTGAATCCTCTCGATCTTGTGAATGTGTAGGTCTCTGACAGTACTGGTGAAAAGCTGCTCTATCTCCTTGTACTCAAATGCTGATGTTTGGAGGACAACTTTCTGATGGTAAAGGATGAAAGGTATGATGTCAATGTCAAGGAGGAGGGATACACTATTTCAAAGCTGCACAATAAAGGATGGGAAAGAAGGGCATTAGGAATGCCCTTACATTAGGAAATCGTACCTTGAATCCTGTGTCAGGAGTTTGAGCCTTGTCCCAGTGCCCTGGTAAGGCTTTGAAATTGGATTGATTGTTGGGCATTCTTTTGCTGAAATAAATAGAAATGGGTTGAATAGGAGGTGTTGAAGTTACAGTGACATAACAAAGTAAACATGTGGTTTGATCTACCAAGACAAACAGATAAATCCTTTTTACTTCTGTCACCAAACTACACTCAACAACAAAGAAGTACAACGTCACCATCAATACTGTACCTGGTTTTGATTGTTTGTGCATCAGACGAAGACACAAATTTGGGCCGTCTTCTCACAGGTCTTCTGGTACCATATCTCTTGTTTGTCTGCATCATGTCTAAGAAGGAGACTAGCCTCTTATTCTTGAGGTAAATCATTGAACAGAACACATCCATGAGGACACTGCTGCTGTTAAGAGTCAGCATTATTAAAAAGATCTGTCAAAACTATAATTAACAGCAGCTACAGCATGATTTCAGTGCTGCATTTATTTCCTGGTTGTCAAGTTATCCTCACTGACCTTTGAAACTGAGAGTGTAGCTCTGAGACCCTGCAGTGAAGTCCATGTCTGACTTGTCGTCACTTTGGAACCTCTGTTCCAGATCCTCACTGGTGATGCTGGCCGTCCTGAGGGCTGCACTCTGCAAGGAAGTCATGAAAGAAGTTTGCGTTATACAGAGAAATTATTGTTTCACATTCTACCCCATGGAAAGAAACTTTTGTAAAAATATAAAAACTGTCAAAACCACTATTCCATTGTATCAAAACTCTCTTTAGATCCATAAGGTGTTCTTCTGAAGAGTAAAGACTTGAATTACAATGTTTCCAACTCACTGCTGTAGCATACTGGATCCAGTTCCCAGACTCATCCTGCCAGTACCACAGCCACTCAGTAGTGAGGATGAAGTTGGGCTGGAGGACGGACGAGATGGTTGACAGACGTCTGGCTGCGTTCAGTCCGCAGGTCATGTCATCAAAACACACCGGCTCCAGTCCCTGACTAGGAAAAGAAAGAAGAACAGATTCTGTTAAATTGGAAGGAGAAAATTAAAAAATGATTGGCTTATGTTTTCTGTCATTATCGAAGGTCCTTCAGTGTATAACGTTCTGTATACATTGTGGCGTTAAGATTCGGCAAGAACAGATTCAGCAAGAACAGAACAAACCTGTATGTCTTTGATGGGTCACAGTAGTCCTTCTCAATCTCCTTGTTGTTGGGTAGGGCTGTCCACTGCCTCCCCTCCTTCACCTCCCACTGGTACGGCAGGGTGGAGTGGACCTTAAAGCACCTGTCTGAAACACCAGACCTGGGTCGATTACTCTTTACAAATACTGTGAAATGCTTGCCTGCACTTGATAATAGTGCCAGCTATTGACCTATGACCTATAACTGTCAACTTTCAGCCTAATTAAACACCAATCCAACGCACCTCACTTTACTTTAAGTGATCTTTGAAATTACACTCTGAAGAACTGGATGCTTGGATTATACAACAGATTCATTTTACAAAATAACAATTTCCTTACCAGCATGTTTGCAGCTGCCCTTGACATAGTACATACATATCTCAGTTTTGTCTGAGAAAAGACAAACAAAAAGGTTAGTCAAGACAACGTTGACTCTGTCAATGTGAGGCCTTTAACCACCACCGTCCTGGTTCTGCCTCTACAGTACCTTTACCCCTCTGCTGCCCTCTGTTGGGTCCCCTGTTGTCTGCTCGTGCGGCCCCGGCTGATAGTCGATGGCGATTGCATTGTTCTGCCCGATCCTGGTGTCTCAGAGCCTCGATGCTGGTGTAGATGGACTTGATGCGTCCCATAATGTGGTTGGGGACTCCTCTGTCCTGCAGGGTCTTCAGAGGGTGGGGCTCAAAGAAATTGTGCGCCCGTGGACAGCTGCATGCGCCGTGGAGATAGTTCTCACAGATGTGCATCCTCCTGCAGTTCTCACCATCGGGGCACTTCCCATACTCTCCCACACCGTTGTTGTAGGAGTGACATACCTGGGGTAGGAGGCCACGAGGAGGATAATCAAAGGAGTTTGTGAAGTAGTATTTCAGAGAGCAATTGTATCTATCTATTTTTGTGTATGTAAGCAGAATTGGTTTAAGTCCTCTCCTCCTCAATGCAAATAGCTCTTACCAGCTTCATGCAAGTTATCACTTTTATTAAACTGAAGAGTGATTTTAACCAATTCAACTCAATTACACACATACTTTCTAGATACATTGCTCACTTACAGGGGGTAAGAGTGAGTTGTCATTTAAGAGTAACAAGGTGCAAAGTTCATCTCTGTCCAGGTCCTTTAAACCATTTTCTCTCAGGACCATGGCATTTTGAACGGTGAAGAGGTCATGTCCAAAGCGACACACAGCTCTTAAGGCACAAATACATTTCTACGTCAGTTCCAACATTCACACACAAACACCAAAGAATACACATTCAATATTTTTTTACTACATTAACGCAGTCACCTTCCTATCACGTGACTAAAAAGCTGTGAAAGGGTAACGCAGCCTATTAAAATAGGCAGATCGCAACACTTTTGGACATATCTCCGTATCCATAATTTACCTACCTGTGACAAACTCCTAATAAAAATCGTTTACATAGGTGTAATTTGATACAACCGTGACAATCTTTGGACATACACAGTCGAACTGTGGTTTTTGATATAAGCGTTCGCTCTCCGTCAACAACTGCGATAGAAAATCTTTCTCGATTGACAATCATATTCCACAGCTCACTGAAATCGCCAAAAGAAAGGTTGGCAGTTAATTCATCGATATTCATTGATCCATAATTTGCGCAGAGTAGTTTTGTTATTTCAGCCTCCATTATTTACCCAACATTGAGAGCTATGTGACGCACTGCAATAAGGGGCTTAGAGGAGGTGTTTTGCCAGGCTACCATTGATGATGAATCGAAACCGAAACTTATTCTATTTGTTCCCATATTGACCAATGAAATGTTATATAAATACTATATTGTTACACTCCCTTCTTAGGCCAAAATTCCACTGAAATGACCCACACAATGGAAATATGACATGCTCAAATAAGTTTCAAACTTCACCACCCATGTCAAAAAGGATATTCAAGTAAAAACAACACATAAGCTGCATTTTAATTAAATTACTTATATTTAATTCAACAATAACGTAGAGTAAGGGACGTTGAGAGCATCATTGCACCTGAAATTACACAAAATAACCCCACAACGACAGATTAAAATAAAAATTAAAACAACATGGTGGCATGGATCGACAGATAAAAATCCAAATTAAAACAACATGGTGGCATGGATTTGGTTGATATTTCCTAAAAACCCTTGAAGAAATGAAAAAAAAAAATGAATTAGCTTACATTACTAATACATCTCAAGGTGTGCTAAGAGATTTTTTTTCAAGTGGAGTTCTGTGTTAGGTCCAGGGCGTGTTCACAGTTAACACTGGGTCACAGTTCAAATGGCCAACGAGGTTGAGTAGCATATATAGCCATGTTAGCTCTAAACTGCATAAAATCCACTGATTTAGTTACTACACAAGTACCAGGGCATTTAGATATAATATGTACATTTTCTTCTTAAAAGCATGTGGATGAGCTGGTCAACAGAAGATGAGATTGTATCTGGGCTCCCTTCTATAGAAATAAATGACATATTAATTGCCAAAAAAAGTAGTAGCCATGCAGTAGCCATGCTCAAACCATTAGCCTTATCTTCTGTGTAAACATTCAGACACAGCCCATTGCACTAGGACTTTGGACTAGTCGAACCTTACACTATGTCTATATCCACATTTTATCGTACATGTTTCTTGTAGGCAGACATCCTTATAAAATAATTACATAACCTTCTCCAATGGGATACCCTGCAATCAATCCTGAGGAATAAATCATTTTTAAAAAGTCTGAATAATGGTTCAATATCCTTGTCTACACTGTAAAGGCAAACTGAAGTGATAGTGTAAATAAGGACACACAGACAAAGGACTGATGATCTGTGACTCATGCAATTAGGATCAAATACAAAGGGGATGAATCACTCAGACTAAATGTGCTTAAATGACAGAATGACCGATAGAATGATGAACTAAGAAATAATTATACGGTTGCTAAACTTTGCTGTATATTTTCAAATCACGTACAACTTGCATTGATATAAACTCCTCAAAAAAAGTTCGGAAACGTTATTTCAGTCGATTATTCCTCCCCTTCAATAATACCAATTGGTATTGTATTTTATATTGATGAAAAGCCTGATTAGTCACCTTTACAACAAGGTACAACTTGTAAGGATCGTGCATTCGTGGAATGAGCAACACAGCTAACCATGTGGGTAGCGGCCCAAAAAAAGGTGCCAAAATCCCCTGCAATATTTGCAAAAGTTTGGAAATGGTACCAGGGCTGACACCACATAATGCTGCCACTCTGCGTACTGGAACACCAGCTTCAAGTTGCCCTATTGCACGGGCCTTATCCTGAAGGGACAAACGTGGCATGTTTATGCTTGGAGCACACACAAACTAAACAAAGTTGCAGGACCCATGCGCACAAGTGCTGTTAATTATATTAATTAACAAACCTGTGGTTAATTAACACACCTGTGACTGGCAAACACCTGCCAGCACTTGAAGCTCTAAACAGGAATGAATACCAAAAGAAGAATATTGCAGGGGATTTTGGTTAGCTGTGTTGCTCATTCCACAAATGCACGATCCTTACAAGTTGTACCTCGGAATAATTGACTGAAAAAACGTTTCCAAACTTTTTTTGAGGAGTTTATATATTGATATTAGTTTAGTAGTTTATTACCCCATATTAACACATGACACATGAGCTGAGGAATTTTTCATCCTGCCTTTGATATGGGGAGTTTGTATTGGGAGGGTTTGAGACTGGGGCTTGAGCTTGATGACTGTATTGCTGGTGGAGCAATCTGGCCCTGTGGGCATCTGTGTGCTGACTATACTGTACAGGAGACACTGAGGCTCTGGTGAGTGCTGGTGCTGGACGGTTGTATGCCTGTTGTGGCAAGTCTTGGACACGGGGTTGATCGCCATACGTGATGAGGTATTCTGGGTAGACCTGGTGTTTTTCAAACACCACGAAGATGGAGGGGTTTGTTGCGTTGTCTACACAGCTGTCGTAGAAGACGGTGTCTCCTCCATCTTTGGAGGGAGGGCGGAGGTAGCTGGAGTCTCCTCTGGTGTAGTCTCCCACCAACACACGACACACGAACATGGACTTGACAGATGACTGGCCTGTGTAGCTGTGAGAGTATTTGGCATCCCTGGCAAAGTAGCTCCCTTATAGTTGATAGACAGAGGAGGAAGAGACATATATAATCCACAGAAGTATTCAACCATTTTGCATATTCTGCATACATAATATTGTTGCAAGGTTCTAATGTAAAATATTGTCAATTAATATTGTAATGTTCTACTGTAAATGACTACTGTACAGTTATAATGTAAATTACTAATTCAAAGTTATACTGTAAAGTACTAAAAAGTACAAAAGGTTTAGTATTAATTTGGCCTATACCGTAAAGTACAGTACTAAAGTAAAATAATGTGAACTGCTGCTGTAAACTACACTAAAGTACGACTGTAAACAAACATGAAGTAGTATTGTAAAGTAAGTTAAATCTAATCTATGATGACGAGAGATCTGTCCTGTCCCACCTTTTCCATATGCAGTCCCATGTGTTCCACAGATCCTCCAATCAAAGTTGCTGTGACAGATAGCATCGATGTACTTGGAGTCTGTACCGTGGAACAGCTTCTTCTCTGTTGGATTATTTCCTCCATTGCTCTTCTTCATCAGATCTCTTTGCCTACTCAGAAAACATAGAACAATAGATGTGTCGCATATCATCCAGACCCACGTATGAACTTGGTTCTTGCATGTGAGAAAGGGGCATACCACTGAAAGACCTCCCAAAGCGCTCGGTTCTGAATCCTCTCGATCTTGTGAATGCGTAGGTCTCTGACAGTACTGGTGAAAAGCTGCTCGACCTCCTTGTACTCAAATGCTGATGTTTGGAGGAGAACTTTCTGATGATAAAGGATGAGAGGTATAATGTCAATGTCAAGGAGGAGGGATACACTATTTCAAAGCTGCACAATAAAGGATTGGGGCTTTTCAACAATTGGGCCTCTCAATAATTGTATTTACATTAGGAAATCATACCTTGAATCCTGTGTCAGGAGTTTGAGCCTTGTCCCAGTATCCTGGTAAGGCTTTGAAATTGGATTGATTGTTGGGCATTCTTTTGCTGAAGTAAAGACAAATGGAAGGGTTGAATAGGAGGCGTTGAAGTTACAGCAACTGTTAACAAAATAAACATGTGGTTGATCTGCCAAGACAAACAGATAAATCCTGTTTACTTCCATCACCAAACTTCGCTCAACAACGAAGTACAACGTCACCATCAATACTGTACCTGGTTTTGATTGTTTGTGCATCAGACGAAGACACAAATTTGGGCCGTCTTCTCACAGGTCTTCTGGTACCATATCTCTTGTTTGTCTGCATCATGTCTAAGAAGGAGACAAGCCTCTTATTCTTGAGGTAATTCACTGAACAGAACACATCCATGAGGACACTGCTGCTGTTAAGAGTCAGCATTATTAAAAAGATCTGTCAAAACTATAATTAACAGCAGCTACAGCATGATTTCAGTGCTGCATTTATTTCCTGGTTGTCAAGTTATCCTCACTGACCTTTGAAACTGAGAGTGTAGCTCTGAGACCCTGCAGTGAAGTCCATGTCTGACTTGTCGTCACTTTGGAACCTCTGTTCCAGATCCTCACTGGTGATGCTGGCCGTCCTGAGGGCTGCACTCTGCAAGGAAGTCATGAAACACATTCTACCCCATGGAAAGAAACTTTTGTAAAAATACAAAAACTGTCAAAAACACTGTTCCATAGTATCAGAACTCTCTTTAGATCCATAAGGTGTTCTTCTGAAGAGTCTAGACTTGAACTACAGTGTTTCCAACTCACTGCTGTAGCATACTGGATCCAGTTCCCAGACTCATCCTGCCAGTACCACAGCCACTCAGTAGTGAGGATGAAGTTGGGCTGGAGGACGGACGAGATGGTTGACAGACGTCTGGCTGCGTTCAGGCCGCAGGTCATGTCATCAAAACACACCGGCTCCAGTCCCTGACTAGGAAAAAAAGAAAAAACAGATTCTGTCCATTTTGGGGAGGGAGAAAATAAAGAATTATTGGCCTATGTTGTCTGTCATTATCGAAGGTCCTTCAGTGTGTAACGTTCTGTATACATTGTGGCATTAAGATTCGGCAAGAACAGATTCAGCAAGAACAGAACAAACCCGTGTATCTTTGATGGGTCACAGTAGTCCTTCTCAATCTCCTCGTTGTTGGGTCGGGCTGTCCACTGCCTCCCCTCCTTCACCTCCCACTGGTAAGGCAGGGTGGAGTGGACCTTAAAGCACCTGTCTGAAACACCAGACCTGGGTCGATTACTCTTTACAAATACTGTGAAATGCTTGCCTGCACTTGATAACAGTACCAACTGCAATGATCTATAGATGTCAACTTTCAAGCCAATTAATCGCCAATCAAACACAAGAACTTGAGAACTGGTTTAATGGTTGGATTTACAGATTAATCTCTACAAATTTACTATTTCCTTACCGCCATGTATGCAGCTGCCCTTGACATAGAACAAACATATCTCTGAGGAAAGAAAAACAAAAAAGTTAGTCATGCCAACATCAACTGTCACACCAGTAGTTCAGGAAAACCAGCAGCACAATACTACAGTATATATCATATCCTCCAATGTCCATTAAATTATGCTTTAGTTCATAGAAAACTTGTTTTCCTTTAATGAATATTACAGCAATGTAACTGCACTGGCGTGAGGCCTTTGACCACCACAGTCCTGGTTCTGCCTCTACAGTACCTTTACCCCTCTGCTGCCCTCTGTTGGGTCCCCTGTTGTCTGCTTGTGCGGCCCCGGCTGATGGTCGATGGCGTTTGCCTGGTTCTACCCGATCCTGGTGTCTCAGAGCCTCGATGCTGGTGTAGATGGACTTGATGCGTCCCATAATGTGGTTGGGGACTCCTCTGTCCTGCAGGGTCTTCAGAGGGTGGGGCTCGAAGAAATCGTGCGCCCGTGGACAGCTGCATGTGCCGCGGAGATAGTTCTCACAGATGTGCATCCTCCTGCAGTTCTCACGATCGGGGCACTTCCCATACTCTCCCAAACCGTTGTTGTAGGAGTGACACACCTGGGGTAGGAGGCCACGAGGAGGAGGATTATATGGTCAAGGAGAGGTTATCATGGATGTTTGTTCTCAAATTCAATTCAGAGAAAAGACTGTGCGGGTGGAAGCAATACTGATGAGCAACCCTGACACGTGACACCTATCTTGAAAAGGTCTGTCTGTATCTCTCTAAATGCAAACTAAATCACTTGGTTAGCAGGATGGTTCCGTTAGTTTGGGTTTTAAAGAATCAAAAGGGGCAATCGTGCTTCAGATGAGAAGAAAATTGATAGTTTCAACAATTACTACTAGTAACAACACAAAGAACAGCTACAAAAAAAGTCAACTATACAGTGCATAAGGTCCACCAACCCTATATACAAACCCACACACACATTCCAGATACATTGTTCACTTACAGGGGGTAAGAGTGAACCATTCTGGAGCATCAAAGTGCAAAGCTCTTCTCTGTCCAGAACCTCCAAGCCATTTTCTCTCAGCACTGTTGCATTTTGTCCTGAGAAGAGGTCATGGCCGAAGCGACACATCACTCTGAAGTCCAAAGCAAGGATCTATGTTATTGAAGTTTAACATTCTCTTTCATAAACACACACACCCACACACACATCATGGACAACACGCTTGTTACATAAACACTGTAGGTTATCTGTTACACACACACACACACACACACACATGAACCTGTATCAGTGCTTAATTTGTGAAGCGATTGTCTTTTTTTACATTTTCCCCAGAGGGAAACGAGGCTAACAGCTATAAATAATGCCATAGCCAGAGCCTGTTTAAGGATATTATATTACTACCATATTTGACATTCTCTGCTATAGCCTACTCAACCACAGGCGCAAGTGCTTATAGTTTACCCTGAAAATTCACCTAAAAACGCATCGAAAATGCAAACACACAATTTTTGTGGAACTTGAATGGGGAATAATGACTAACAAGACAGATAACAACATTGATCACTACACAAATAGTAATTAATTGTTTTAAATGTAGGCGAATAATTTTCATAGTGACAAAGGTTCCGAATCCATTTAAGTTTATGACTTGAACTCAGGGGAAAAACGAATTTCCTTATAAATATAATTGACCTACCTTTGGCAAACTCCAAGCAAAAATTGTTTGCATAGGTGTAAGTTCATACATCCGTGACAATTTCTGGCCATACACAGCCGAAGTTTGGTTTTTGCTATAACTGTTTCTTCTCCGTCAACAACTGCGGAATGAAACCTATCTTTATCAATAAGGACATCCCGCAACTGGGATATTTTGCCAAACGAATAGTTGGCCGATAATTCATCAAAATTCATTGATCCATTATTCATGCAGAGAAGTTTAGTTACTGCAGACTTCATGGCGTATAGTAGGCCTACCAGGCTGTTTCGGCGCTCTACTGCTAACTCGATCAGCCTATCCTCTAGTCTAGTGGTAAAAAGGGACATTTCATTTACGAGTAAACGAAATCGAAACTTATCCTATTGGTAAACACATCTTGGCCAATCAACTGCGTTAGTGCTATATTTCCTACATGTGACCATTACCTAATCTAATGCACTACATAGGGTAAATGAAAATGATTTCGGACACCATTTCACTCATTTGTCATAATGAGTTAGGCCTATACGCATATAAAAAAGTAACGACTCATCTTCCAGCCCCCCCCCCCCCCCCCCCAAATAAGGGCATGGTTTCAACAACGTATTAATTGAACAAAAGTTCAGGAACTCGTTCATAATTTTGATGAACATGAACTGAACGTACTGTATTACTGCCTGATGAAAGATACTGTGAGCGCGTTCATTCTGGTGTCTGTGAACTGGTGTCTGGTGTCTGTTCACTCTTTTTAATTACGTTCAATAAGGTGACAGATTTCTAGAGACTTCCAAGCGAAAAACACACCATTGACAGTCCTGTATGTTTGCCCGACCAGTCAATCGCTGCCTGTGCTTTCTTCTACTGTCTATGCCTGGCAAGTGTGATAGCGCCGAAGTTGCCTAGAGGCCGAAAGCGGTATTGCAGACATACAGATTTCAATCTGGTAACGCCACCAGTGTCGCACCGCCGCACCGTCTGTGGTTCTATATGGGCTGTGGAAATGATTTAGGAAAATTATAGCCCGCAACATATTGAAAAAAAGAACCGAACTAGTTCATGTTTTGGAGCTGTCAACTTAGTTCAAAATTTTGAATTATGAACTGAACTAGTTCTTAAAAAAATGTGTTAACAATAAACTGAGCTAGTTCGTGTAGAAAGTGAACTTTCCCAACACTGCTATGCCCACCCAAAAAAAAACAGCAAAACACGTTATGCGTTTAAAGAAACAAAAAAAGGCGAGTGGATTGACAAAATCCTAAAAAGAAAGTACATTAAAATGACAGAGTAGATAGTAGAGTAGACCAACAGTTATGTAACAGGTAGTCCTAATGGTAGCCTACTGGAATAAACTTTGGACTATTTGTGTATCGGTAATAGAGCCACCAACGCATGCCATAGAACATTTTTGTTTATGTAACAGTCTATGACATTGAGTAGTATAGGCTATCCAGGCGTGTACATATCAACATGATATATGTAGGCCTAATACTGACACTAAAGCTGAAAGAAAATTATACTTTTGATCGCAGCGTATGCCTACTTTCACCAGTGGATGGCGATATATCATTAGCACTGGGCTGGCGGGTGCTGTGAAGTCACAACATGATATTTTAGACTATTGTTATACTTCACTACACCGAATTATTACAGTGGATGTGTCGTCGGTGCCTTACTACAAAACAGCTAATTCTGTATGTAATACCCGTGTGGACGGGATTTCACCGCGCAGTGGTTGAATAGCCTAGCTAGCCTACAGGACAACAGTCACAGGATACAAAAAAGTCAATATAGGCCTATTATTATTTTATAATGTTCTTAACTTGAGGGACTACAACACAATGTTCCAACCGCAGTTAGCCAGCTTCAACGTGATCAGCGATTTCCTGATTCGGGTTTCTCTTTAAGGGGGCTGGGCTCAATGCTGGGAATTCACGTCATTTCGCCCGTTTACACATCCAAATCAATGAGCACGGACGGAGAGATGTCCGTCTTTTGGTTCTGTCTTCCAGGAAGGAATTAACCTACGCGTTGCCGAAATGTAGCGAGCACCGACAGGAAAACAAAAGAAGTTTCGCGTGTTTATGACAAACGTGGTCGTAGCCTACTATGGATACATAACAAATCATTTAACTTCTCGATTACGCAGCGCTTAATCCTCGCCAGGCAAAGGTGTCGGGTGTGGATTGATTGTCTGGTTTATTTCAAAGAGGAGAAAGGAAAAAGGAAAGTGCGAGGAAGACAACTATCTGAACACAGCGAGAAATGTCCGAATCCCCGTCAATCCCAATAAAGGTATTGTCTTATCTCTAGAAACAAGACTAAGTTCTAGGACCCCGTGTGAGATGCTGTTGGAGCGGTCGTGTTGTTGACAGCCGCACCGTTTGTTGGTTATCATCTGTTGCTGAAGGACGCGTTTCTCCGCTGTGTTGTTGTGGTAGCCTACACTTCCCGGTGAGTGCTGCGCGAGTTTTATTGATTTCGCTAAAGCCCATAGCCTACGTGAGATACTCATCACGACAGTGGTTTTTATCCTACACATATGTTAACCAAGGCATACTTTTTTCCTAACAAGTAGCTGCATGGTTTATGTCATTTTTGCACTCATGTGTAGCCTAACACAAAGCAGCGTGAACATCCTTGCAAGTACACAGTTGCCACGGCCTTATTCTTGGCTACGTTAGGCTATTCTATTATGTTGTATCTTATAAAATATATATATATATATTTTAAAACTCTGATCGTGTGGTGTACGTTTGTACCAGGTAGGCCTAGTTTCCCCCAGACTTCAAGATCTGTAGGCTAATGTGTTTACTTATATATATATAGCCAGAGAGTTTTCTCCATTCTTATTCTCTGGAAGTAAGCAATTATTTAACTGGCGTGGGCTATGACACAGAATGCTTCTAACTAGCGTTCCCACCTAGCACCGAAGAAGTTGCACTAAGCCTGTACAGAGCTTTGAACTGCGAATGACCTCATCCTCATACTGTACTACACCCCCAAGGTGGACAATGTGAACAAGCAATGCCGTTCGCAGAATCGAGTTTTTCTGTCCGTTGGATGATACCGGCTATAGCTTGAGGTCACGGCAGCCTTCTTACTCGGATGTCAGGGAGTAGGGAAGTTGTGATCGGGGAGATTAAAAGATTATTGCAACATTTCCACTGTGAGTTCCTGGTACACTGGGCTTCTAGCACTGGTCCTCTCTGTTTGACTTGCTGAATGAATCACAATGGCGTGTGGTCAGGCATGCTTAGAGGCAAAGCCAAATACTCTGTTCCTCTCTACATGGAATGCTATTAAATGTTACAGATTCCAATTCCCAGATGTTACTTCATTGCAATGTTCACAATGCTTTAGGTCGCCTTTTCTAAAAGTGTTTCACACAAATATGGCACTTTGTATATAGTCATGATCACATTTCACATTTTCCCCCTCGAGATGTTTGGGACCCCGACTCTCCAAGGCCTGCCTCGGCCTCTGTGTTGCCGGTGACACCGGCTGTGTTTGGGGTTTAAGGCTGCTGACGGCGAGGTTTGTAAGGCATGCTTTGTGTCTCTGTGCCTATTCATAGCAGGAGAGGAGCTCCTTCAGTCCTTCCGCGAGCCCCCTGCCAAACTCCACTTCCTCCCCTGTCCATGCTCCCGCAGCGAGGACAGCCAGCAGAATGGAGGACGAGCCTGCCAGACTGCCCGCGCACCTGCGTAAGTAACACACACACACACACACCTACACACACACACACGCGCGCGCATGAATACAGACACACATACATGCACGGTACTCACCAGCTCCCTGGCTTGGAAGTGCTGGAGCGTGTGCAGGGTCAGAGACCTGGACTGTGAAGCTTCACTGGGCTAGAACCAGGGCACTGGACTAGAACATACAACAATAGATGACAGTGGAGCGCCAAAAGGCAAGATGATAGGACACAGTCAGCAGGCCTCAGAACAGCTCAGGACGCACACATGGCACGGCGTGGGCTGGAGTAACACACACGGTGACACGGTAACCTGTGACATGGCAACCAGAAGCACGGTGACACGCTCTTTAGTAACACAGTGACAGTGTAACCAGTAACACACACTGCGTGGGGGAAAAGACATGTCTGAATGAAGAACCTGTAGACGGAGAGAAGGAAGGAGGAGGAAGAGAAGGGACCTGCCATCTTGAAGGTGATGAGTTTGGGGTTTTGATTGGGGCAGGTGAAGGTTTTAGGAGCCAAGCCTCCACCCACCACATTTCGCAAGACTTGCGAAATCCAGTTTGACAGAGGAAACAAGGAAGTAAGAATGGAAGGAAGGAAGGAAGGAAGGAAAGAAAGGAAGGATGTAAAACACAATGTGAGGAGACACTCCCCAGTGTTGTGAGCAGGGTCAGGAGGTGAAGGGGGGGGGGGGAATGGGGCGGGGCGTGGGGCGGAGCAGTGACACTGCCGGTACGTCTGCTGGCATGGCCGCCTGCAGGTCTCAACAGGTCACTGGCTGACAGTAGCACGACAGGTGGGTTTGGAAGTGTGCCATGATTCAGACGCAGTGTTTAAACAGGAGGCTTGCCTGCTTTGTGTAAGAAACCATCAATATTTAACCAGCTTCAAACATGCTAGTGCTACAAAACACTGCTGTCATTTATGGTGATGTCTGATATCTCCTGATAGAGAAGATAAATGTTGATGCACGTTGACCCTACACAGGAACCTTCCCCCTGCCTTCCAAGTTCCTCTTCCTCCTGAGTGTTGCCTTAGCAACACAACATTCCATAGAAGACCTGTGTTTCTATTATTTATATATTATTTTATATATATGTATATATTTGTTTGAAGAAAAAAAATATGTTATTATTTCAGGAGATAAGGTTGCTTGATTGGTTTGTTGATAACTGGTTGACTTGTTCTCCACAAATGGCAAATCTCTGCCCTACATTGCACTCTGCATTATACGTCCTTCTGAAACCCTTTCAACCCTTTAGCTGTGCGTGTCTCTGTCGTGTCTAAGATACTCTCTTGATTCAGTCATCACTCCTTCTGACATTGATCCAGCACTTTATTCACACGGAGACAACTAGTAACATGCCTGTGTCCCTCCCCTGTCCTCTGCTCTCCTAGCTTGATGTACAGCCTGTTGTGCTGGGAGACAGTTCAGCCAGTAACCCCACATTCAAAGAGAATGTGTCCTCAGGGAAGGAAAGGAAAAGGGGGGGGGGGGGGGCGAGGAGAAAGAAAGAGAGGGAGGAAGGGAGGGAGGAAGGGAGGAAATTGCAGTGTGGGCAGAAATCCGCCTTCTCCATTTCCTGGGGAGGAAGTGGATTAGATCAGGGAGAGAGAGAGAGGCAGCCGGCTCCTCACCCTGAAAGAATGCTGCTTTATTTAACCCTTATAGGTGGGGAACACATCCTCCTCCCACCGCCCTGCATGAGGAGGAGGAACAGGGGGAGGAGCAGAAGGAGGAGGAGGTGGAGGGGGGGGGGGGTGAAGCAGGACAATAAGCAGTTGGAAGGAACAGGAGAAGGAAGGGGGGAGGGGTGCAGGGGGAGGTGAAGCTGGAGGAGGAGGAGGAGAACGAGCAGGAGGAGCAGTCTGTTAGGAAGTCTAGCTTTCTTTGGGTTGAAAGTGATTGTGTCTCCTCCTAACCTCCTAACTTGCTTCTTCAGCTGTGGTGAGGTTTGCTACACCAGGTCATGAGCTGTTCATTCACTACTGTTTCTGAATACCACATTCAGAGAAACACAGAGCTAATAGGTCAAAGTCTAGGAGCAGGCTCATTGAACATTTACATGTGAGGAGTAGTTCCACGTGGAAACTAGGTTCTCTGGTGAGGCGACTGAAGACATGCCTGTTGATGGCTGGATCGCTGGATTCCGTAGTTAATAATCTATGGATCTATGGTGTTTCGTCTTGCAGCAGAGTCTGTACTGTGTGGGTACTGTGTGTTTGTCACTGTGCACATTCGTGTGAGCTGTGTAGGTGGATGCTGTGTGTGTGTGTGTGTGTGTGAGTTTGTGTCTTTGTTTGTACAATACAACAAACCTTAGTGTGATACAGTAAATACCCCCCCCCCCCCACACACACACACACACAGTCTTTCTGCCCCATCTCTCCATTTCTCTGCATCTGTCTTTTCATTTTGATTAGGATATAGGACCTAATATGTTCATGACAAGCGGGAGTTTACATTGCCAGCATTACCTAAATTAACTGACCAATCTGAATGATTAGCAGGAAATGTGCATGTACGCTGTACATTAAAGTATGCATACAGAACAACACAAATGTAGGGAGTGATTTGCCTCTGTCATATTACGATCCTTGCACAGTAGCTGTGTGTCAGTCTATAAGTTATGCATGAACAGATATCAGTGGGGTGAGGATTGTAGAGGAGATCAATGCAGCATTGTTGGTTTGACAGTTGGAAGGCTAATAGACAGTTTGTTGTATGCTTGTGTGTTTGTAGGCCATGAGAAGGCCCTTTCTTGTGGCATGCTCTCACTTCCTATGATGTGATTGTACACTTCGGTATGACACAGAACATGTAGGCCTAGGTGAGCCTGTCGTCATTCTGTCTCCGCCTCTCTGCCTCTCTGTCTCTGTGGCTCTCTGTGCCATTTAGTATAGGTGTCTCGCTATGTATACATTGCCGCTATGCATTCACTGTGTGTGTGTGTGTGGCTGGCTGCACGTGTGTATGTCTTTGTGTGTGTGTGTGTGTGTGTGTGTGTGCGCGCGCGTCAACCTTTCTGAGGGGAAATTTCCTGCCCCTGGAAGCAGCTCTCATCCTCAGGAATTTCCTGAGTGGGCAGACGGCACTTCCTGAATAAATGTTGTTGTTGTTTTTTTTCCTCTCCCTCTCTTTTCTGCTCTGAAAGGGAAACTGTTCTCACATGCCAACGGCCAAACTGAGAGCAGCCTTCTGTGCATCCTGTTCACAACCGACTCTAGATGTCACCATGGGGTGTGTGTGTGTGTGTGTGCTTGTGTGTGTCTGAGTGCTCAGTATTATATAATAATATAACATAAATAGTATATAAGTATGTTTTTTTTATTTTATATATATATATATATATACACGAGAGTCGTTACAAAACCTCCATTCTCAGAAGGCAAAGTCAGCAGTCCATTTTTATTGTAACAATGGTATGCAAATAATATACCCTAAAGTGTATTATGCTTGAACAAAGTGCTTTAACCGTGGAACACGTGGATGAGCAGTATCTTCATCTACAACAGTGAGTTCCAAATCACATGAAAATTTCTGAAAGCTTGACTTCTGCATACTTTCTATTGGTTTGGAATGATGAATATGTAAAGAATATGTAAAAAAAAGCCAACAGGATGGTGCTCATATAGTGGGGCACAACATGGTTTGCTGATTTTGGCAACAATAACTTTTGGGGCGATATAAGCTTGTTTGGAAAAAGGTTGCTTTAAAACAAACACATGTGCCTTAGAGATACCCGTAGTGTTACAGAGTGAGCGAGGGAGCAATATTGACAGTGTTACTGAGCCCCTGGAGAGGGGGAGAGAGAGAAAGAGGGGGGGGGTAGACAGAGAGGGATTGGCAGTCGTTGATTATCTTTCGATGGCAATTTCCTTTTTTTCTAAACATGGAACTTTTTGTCTCCCTTTCTTGGAAATGGGAACTATTTACACAGGAACTTGTAGAACACTGACAGGTGCCAGCTTGCTACCCTTCAGTTTCTCTCTCTCTCCCTCCTCCCCCTCAACCCCAGTTTCAAAATACAACCACCCATCAAAAACAGGTTGTACTACTTCCCCGCTTTGAAAGCAGTGTTTGATTGCTAACTGGTTTTATGATTGTTGTGACTGGATGAAATCCAAAGCAGGTTGGACCTGAACACACGTACTGGCTTGCGAAGGAAGGGGGGGGGGGGGAGGGCGTGGTCGGTCAACAGCGGCAGCCACGCCTATCAGGGGGAGGGAGAGAGAGGAGGAAGTGGATGTAAGAGAGCAGAGAGAGAGAGGGAGAGTGGAGAGAGGATGAGAAGCAGAGAGAGAGAGAGAGAGAGAGAGGGGGAGGGGGAGGGGGAGGGGGTGGAGAGGGAGAGAGGGGATGAGAAGCAGAAGGAGAGAGATGGGTGGAGATGAGATGGGGGAAGAGAGAGAGACATAGAAAGAGGAGAGTGAGAGAAGGTGGAGGAGAGAGAGAGAATGTTATGAGTGAAAGCAGGGGGTGTGAACAGGGGAGACGTGTAAAGTGTCACACGCGCATGTCTCTGACTCACTGGGACCACGAGGTCATTGCCATCCCTCCTCCTCCTCCTTCTCCCCCTCCTTGTCTTTCTCCTCCACCTTCTCCTAATCCTCCTCCCCCTCTTTCCTCTCAGGCTCCTTCTGTTCTCTCACTCTTCCACCCCTCTGTTTAGTTTACTGAAAAGCTTTCCAGTGGACATTGAACGCCCAATGTCAGCCCTATTCAAGAGAGGGAAGCAAGCAGGAGAGGTGAAAGCCAACAGGGAGAGCTCTGCTCCAGTCTGTCAGATACATGGCTGTTTCTTCCCCTTCAAACTGGGTTTCTTTACTCGAAGACTTAACAGCTTACTGCAGGTAATGTTTTCTCACTCGGCCGGCATGAGGCAATGTCTAAAGGAGAATGGGGACATTGTTTCCTCGTGTCTTTAGTTTGAGAGGAAGTTGGGGGGCTTCTGTAGGCCAGCAACGAAACAAGATACTAGTGATCTCATCCCTTCTCTCCTTCATTCATCCCAAGTGCTTGCAAGTTGCCTTGGCAACTGTGTGTGTCTGAATGTATGAGAGAGAGAGAGATAGAGAGTGAGAGAGAGAGATAACAAAACTGAAAGATAGAGAATGAGAGAGAGAGGAACACGGAGAGTATAGAAGGACAGAGAGCGGGGGCTTGTGAATCCACAGAGTAAAATTATGTGTCATCAGAGGATTTGGAGCCCACGGTTTAGTCAAGGGCCCCAGGATCTGGTGGTCGTGCCTGAGTGTCTCATCTTGTAAACACACACACACACACACACACACACACACACACACACACACACACACCCACACAAATATGGGAACCAAAGCAGGTGTCCAACAAACGCCCTGGTGAAAAGGAGAGGAGGCTGAAATTGAATTTGCCTTGAATACTGAGCTTAATATGTGTCAGATTCCCCTCACATAAGACAATGTGAAGGATGTTCTATTGAACAGGGTTGCGGGGGGGGGGGTGGCTGAAAGGTGCATCTCTATTTTCCTTTCCATCCATCTCTTTGAGCGTGTGTGCTTATTGAAGGTCTACATCCCTTTTTCCTTTCTCTTCTTCCCACCTACGTTTACTGCATCTATTCTTCGCTCAATCTCCCTCCCTCTCTCCCTCCCACTACTCTCTCCTTTTTTATCCCCTTTGTCTCTTTTGTCCACCTCCCTTTCTTCAACCAACACTTTCCCTCCCCTCCCAATTGATCTAACCCTTCTCTTTCCCCTTCTCTTGCTCTTTCCATCATCCCCCGTTCTCCCTCCCTGCTCTCTCTCTCTCCTCTCTTCCCTCTTTCCTCCCATATCCCCGTCCTCTCCCTCCCACTTGAGCTCACTTCCCCCTCTCCCTCCCCCCAGCGCTCTTCCTCTCCCTGTTCTCCCTCACTCCCTCCCACTCTCAGTATTCTTCTCTACCCCGGCCCGCCCCTCTCCCCCCGCCCTCCCCATCTTGCTGCTGACTGTTGATGAAGCGCGCGCCCCCTAACCTTACAGCAGGAAGTTTCCTGTGCTGAAACAGAGCCCACGCTGGAACTGGTTGTGGGACACGTTTGTTTGGGTTCCTCCTCCTCCTCTCTTCCCCCTCTCCTCCTCCACCTCCCTCGTTCCTTCCTCCACTGGGCCCTGTGCAGATGGCTGGGTCCAGCCGGCAGGCCGGATCCCTGAGGGTTTTGGCAGAGAGGCACCTCTTTCTGATGGCCTCTCTCTTCCCCCCCCCCACCTCCCACTCTCTCTGTCACTATCCTTCTTTGTCTCTTTCCATTTCTCTCTCTCCCTCTTTGTCTCTCTCTCTCCCCCCCCCCCTCTCTCTCTCTCTCTCTCTCTCTCTCTCTCTCTCTCTCTCTCTCTCTCTCTCTCTCTCTCTCTCTCTCTCTCTCCCTCTCCCCCCCCTCTCTCTCTCTCTCTCTCTCTCTCTCTCTCTCTCTCTCTCTCTCTCCCCCCCCCCCCCAACATCCCGGGAGAGGACAGGACATACCACAGAAATGTCTGACCCCCCCCCCACCACGTACTAAAAAACACTGTGTGCATCACAGGGTCTAGAGGTCACACTCTGAAGACGTCCACAGCTGCTCCATGCTATTGACTCTGTGAAGACTGTTCCTGAAGACTTTCCTTGGGTTGTATGACCAAGCCATACTCAGGTCATCATCATACAGTTTCCCTTGACTTCCGGTTAGAAGCCCGGAGATCTTTCACCTGTGGATCACATGATCTCTACTGTCTTTGACTCACCTGCGATGAAACATGATCTTATTGGTTCTCACACGGTCACATGCTTGTCTGTCTGTTCCAGCTGTGACACTGCAGAAGGGTCGGTACTGGACATGCCTCGGGCCCCACTCCTGACAACCTAGCCCTGCCGCTTATCAAAGTCCTGCTCCACTATCTCTGTCGTGGACGGGGAGGGGGGTGAGGTGGGGGGAGTAGGAAATGGGAAGCTGACAATCTAGACAGCGTTTCTTTTCATATTGATCGCTTCTCGTGAAAACTTCCTTTGTTTGACGGGCGTGGGGGGGGCGTGGGGGGGGGAAGCGATCGCTCGGGGTTCCGATTACTCGTGTGACAGTGACACGGAGCGCGCGCCGCTGGCCAAAGATAACAACTGTCCTGCAATGAGAGGAAGTGTTCGAGGGGAGGCGATAACCGAGGGCTCATGAAAGGATTCCTCTGCGTGCAGCGCGTGGGTGTGACAGTGCGGCGTCTGGTGTCGGCTGCACTCTCTCGCACACAGACCGTCCCAGGGCTCTGCCCACCCAAATACTGTTCGAATGACACGCTTCTGCCGTGCTTTGTATATGCACCGATGTGTCACTGTGTTTGATCCATTTCCTAAAAGCGTAGGAAACCAATCAAATGGAAATGTAATGCCAAATGGAAATGTATGAAAGTATGTGAGTTTGACTCTGAATCCTACTGTCAGTCTGAACCGGTTGAGTTCAGACGTCACAGGAAGGAGGATTGTTATGTGCTGGCTGGGTTGCCACCCTTATTATCATCTCCTTGCCAAACCTCTTATGCTCTGCTGAGGTAGTATACATACCTGTTTACGTTTAGCAATAGAACCCCCCAGTTTGTAAAAGACAGTATTTTGGTATAGTTAAACAAAAGCCTTGTTTGACTGTTGAATCTTTCACTGAGTCCGATTTTAGTTATTGTTCTTAGTTGTTTACGAGATCCCTCAGACAGGACATATAGCTGTGATTCTGGTCAGCGGTCATCTGAAGACTCGGTTCAGAATGTTGCTGCGCTCTCTTCCCATGCTGACAGCAACAACTTGAGGCTGACACGGTGTCATCTTGACTCCCTCGACCAGGCCTCAGTGTGTGCTACTTGCTGATCCTCAAGGCATGGCTGTGATCTGGTAGGCATGTCAACACGACAGTAGACACTGCTAATGATGATGTGTGGGACGCAGTGATATTAGAATGATGACGATATTTCATGTCTACGTCCACGTTTTAAAATGTCCTTGTTTTCTTTCTCTTGCTCTCTCTCTCTCTCTTTCTCTGTATTTTTTTTTTCTTTGCCTCCTTGTTGCTTTTTCTCTCTTTCTTGTTTACTCCGCTAATACATGTCCTCTCCTCCTCAACCTGTGATCTCCTTTTCTTCATCCTGTCTCATAACTCCCTTCTCTTGCTCTCTTTTCCTCTCCCGTACCAACCCCCTCTCTTGCTTTCATCTCCACTTGTAACTTCCTCTCCTCTCTCGCTCACTCTTTCTCCGCCATGTTTGCCTCTTTCCTTCCTGTCTCCTTCCTGCCGGCTCTACCTCCTCTCACCCCATTTCCTCCCTTGCTTTCCTTCCTCTCATCGCCTGTCTCCTCTCTCTCCTTCCTCTCACATCTTCCTCTATTTCTTTCTCGTCTTGTCAACGTCTCTGTTGTTCTCTTTCCCCTCATCGCCGCTCCTCTCTCTCTCTCAACTTCTCCCCTCCTCCTTTTCTCTACTCTCCCTTGTCCTTTTCATGTCTTCTTTCTCTGTACCCTATCCTCTACTCCATGTTCCTCTCCTCTCCCATCCTTTTCTTTTCCTTCCCCTACCTCCTCTCTTCTTGTCCTCCTCTTCCCCTACTCCCCCCTTCTCTTTTCTATTCCTCCACCTCCTTATCTCCTCTTGCTGTCCTCACTCTTTCCTCCTCTTCCCCCCTCTTCTCCACATCCTCCCCCCACATCCTCCTTATCTCCACCCCTCCTGTCCCCCTTTCCTCCTCTGCACTTTTTCCCCCCCATTTCTCTTCCCCCCCCTCGCAGGCCTACAGCCAGTGTTCTGGAACAGAGAGGACGTTAGCCAATGGCTACGCTGGGCCGAGAGGGAGTTTGCCTTGCGGCCAATCAACAGCGGCTCCTTCCAGATGAATGGCAAAGCCCTGTTGCTGCTCACCAAGGAGGACTTCCGTTACCGGTCTCCCCACTCCGGTATCTCAACTCTCAATGCTCCTAGTCTAACTGCTCGCAGCATCTGTACTAGTTAGGGAGGTTTGGTTGTGTGTGTGTGTGTGTGTGTGTGTGTGATTCTAAGTTTACTTACCTTATACTACATCACTTATCCCTGGAGCAATTCCGCTCTACCACACAAGCATACATTCCCACACACATGCACTCATTGACTTGTGGAATCATTGACTTCAGAGGAACAAGTTTTTTTGTGTGAATGTGAGACACTTTAAAGTGACAGTTAATAAGTGAAGCCAGTGTACAGGAAGAGAGACAACAATCGCAAGCAGACCAACAGGCAGACAGAGGCAGACAGAGGCAGGCAGACAGAGGCAGGCAGACAGAGGCAGGCAGACAGAGGCAGGCAGACAGAGGCAGGCAGGCAGAGGCAGGCAGGCAGAGGCAGGCAGGCAGAGGCAGGCAGGCAGAGGCAGGCAGGCAGAGGCAGGCAGAGGCAGGCAGGCAGAGGCAGGCAGGCAGAGGCAGGCAGAGGCAGGCAGAGGCAGGCAGAGGCAGGCAGAGGCAGGCAGAGGCAGGCAGAGGCAGACAGAGGCAGGCAGAGGCAGACAGAGGCAGGCAGAGGCAGACAGAGGCAGGCAGAGGCAGACAGAGGCAGACAGAGGCAGGCAGAGGCAGACAGAGGCAGGCAGAGGCAGACAGAGGCAGGCAGAGGCAGACAGAGGCAGGCAGAGGCAGACAGAGGCAGGCAGAGGCAGACAGAGGCAGACAGAGGCAGACAGAGGCAGGCAGAGGCAGGCAGAGGCAGACAGACAGACAGCTGCTAAGAACAGACTGCTGAGAACAGACTGTTGTATATCTGTATCGTTGTTTAGTAGAGGAAGTAGAGACCCGTCGGGTAAACGGTCTAACAGGAAGTACAAACCGACCTTAACCGTCACCTGGTAACAACCAGGAATTTCCCTTGCCGCTTGAACAGAAGCTGCAGGACAAGAAAGTGAGAACTGAAAGAGGTGTGTGTTTGTGTGTGTGTGTTCCTGTGGTGTCTTTACTTCCTTTATAAGAACCATTTCCTTCACGGGAAGTCTTTTTAAAGTTAGAAAGGTCTCCTCACAATAAGTGTGTTTATACAGTGAATCTTTTAAACATGCCTAAACACTGGTCCAATGTTAACCAGGCTTGCTGAAGCAGGATTTAACATGCAGACTACACTGTGATTAAAATTGTGATGAAAGCTACCTGGCAGATAAAAAAAAAAAATCATTACCTTCTGTGAAAGCTGTGCAAGCTGTGTTTTTAGTCCAGAAGGGTTAAGGCCTGCCCTGCCCATCCCTGTTCCTGGAGAGCTTGTCCCTTCCTGTAGGTGTTCACTTTAACCTCATCTTACTCATCTTATCAACCTGCTAATTATCAGGTGTGCTGGATTAAGGTTGGAGAGATACCCTCCTGTAGGTTATCTCTCCAGGAGCAGGGTTGGAGTGTAAACCTCAGGAAACTATCTCTCCCTGTAACAACAGGGTTGGAGTGTAAACCTACAGGACAATATCTGTGTAGGAGCAGGGTTGGGCAGCCCTGCCTTGGTCTGATATATCACCAGAGCAGGGTTTTGTCTGCACTTGCCATAGTGATTCACATCCAGAATCACAGCGTGTCGACCCTTAACCTTAAGGGAAGGGATGTGAAATGACTCCTGATGCAGACAATCGTAGATTTTGCAATGTTTTTCTGGCTGCGGCCCTGAATCACAAGCCATGACTTGGGTCTTGGGGGTTTTCAGGTCCGGCTCCCTTGCCAGAATACAGAACCAGACCCTAACCAGCTATGGTGTGTGTGTGTGTGTGTGTGTGTGTGACGATGTTTCTTGTGTAACTTCCCTGTTATTTACCAAAAGCATCTGGGCAGGAGCCGGTTTGCTCTCTCTATGCGTGTGCGTGTGCATGTGCGTGCGTGTGCGTGTGTGTGTGGGAAGGGGGGGGGGGGTCTGCGGGTGCCTGCATGTACATTTGTGTGTACTGCACTGTATGTGTACCACCAGGGGGAGAACATGTTGACCTCTGACCCTGTGTGTCTGTAGGGGACGTCCTGTATGAGCTCCTGCAGCACATCCTGAAACAGAGGAAGCCTCACGTCTCCTACCCCCCCGCCTACTTCCCAGGGAACTCCTTCCACTCGCTGGCAGAGGGAGCTCTTCAGCAACAGAAACTTGAAGGTAGGTGGGAGAACTTCAGTCAGTCCACACGGCCCCAGTGGACACGTTCATCTTTAAACAACGTACGGTTCAGTGTTGTGTGTGTGTGTATACATACTTTTCTGTGCGTCTAGTATGTCGAAAGGCTTCACAAAAATAAGCATTATTGTGTATGAAATTGATGATGATTACTATTATTATTGATACTATCATTTACTTCTTAAGCTGTTTTGGTAAGGGAATCTACAGTAGCCTTCTTCCTGGAGAGCTGTGGGACTGCAGGTTTGTTTGAATCCAACCCCGGTTGTTATTAATCTTTTAAGCAGCTCATTGCTAGAATAAGGAGCCCGGGATTTGGGTAGGAGTGAACCCCTCCAGGGTTCGTGCTCTCCAGGAACCGGGAACTGGGTTGGTCCTGCTGAAGTGGAAACGCTGTTCTGCCCTCTGTTGGGAGATTCAACTGGTCTAATGTCATCACGACAATTGATGAGTGGATCTAGATGCTGGTTTAGATCATCAAAGTGTGTTTTTCTATTTAAAAAAATAAACGGTTCCAGTGTCTCTGGATGTTCTAGAATTCTGGCTAGGTGCCTTCCAGCACATCAATGAATCCAGAGAGACTAACAGGCACCAAATTATTTTCAGAATCATAAAATATGGATTGCGCACGAATCTCAGTGCTTCCCATTAAACGTTTGCAGAAGACTGTATTTCCCGGTACTATGGCTACTTGTTATGCATACTGAGTATTCAGAGAGACCTTCCTGTAGCATTATTAAGTAGACCTGTATTTACTGTATTGAGACGTAATTGCAGATAGCTACCTACATACATAAATATATATGGTTATGTTTACTGTATATATACAGTGTGTGTGTATGTATACAGTACATACACAGATACATATCTGTGTGTATCTGTTTGTGTGTTTACACTGTGTGACTGTGCGAAGAGAGCCCTGTCTCTCCCCACCAGTGGTACTTTGGACTCCAGCGTGGCCCGAGGGAAGGTGTGCTATGAGGGAGCAATGCTCAGAAAGAGAGGGGGGCAGTGAAAGGGTGTGTAGGGCGAGGGTGTTGACAGACAAACCTGCTCCACCAGGAAACAGCCTCTGTATTTACTCAAGCGATTGGATGAAATGTTCCTTGTCAAAAGCTGGGCTGGTTTATGACTGGGGAAGTGATTGGCTTTGCCATGACCCAAGCACCTATTTACTTCCTTGTTTGTCTTGGTGAGGCTCTGCTTCATGACAAAGTTAGACATGGCCCGTGTCTGTCCATGTGAGGAGTCATTCGCTCTGACGTAGTATATGTCTAAAAATGTTCTGCTGATTACTGTGTGATGGTAAATACAGCCATGCTTAAGGAATCTACTGTGTTGATATTTCTCAGCCAGTAGAGGGCAGTATAAGCTTATTGACAAGCTGTTTCTGACATGATAGTAATGTTTATGCATGAGAATGTAGGGACATCTAGTGGTTTGGGGTCAAATTTAAGAGGAAAATAACCCAAACTGACACTATTATACAATAAGACACAGATTCATTAAAATACATTAGATGAATATCTAATGTTCGGCCCTGTATGTACAAACAGTATATATGCCACAATGTGTTTAAATGTGGTCTGTGTTCACTACAAAGCATTAAAATCATTTTACAACTGTGAGTGATGACTATGATATAAAACACATTGTTGGGGGGGGGAGTGGTGCTGTGTGCAGTGGTGCAATCTACAGACACAATCCCTAACCCACAAAACGCCAGTGTTGTACTCGCGTTCCTAACATACCAGAAAGGCTTAACATTCGCTCTCGTTTCCCGCTCCCACCAGAAACGGTACGACGGGCCCCGCGCGGCACAGAGCCCCTCCCCCAGCACCCGCCCACCATCGAGCTCCGACACCGGTCCCGCTCGCCGCTGGCCCCCGCCCTCCGACGCTCGCCTCCGGAGCACGCCCACCAGCGCCCTGCCCCCGAGGACCCCCTCCACCCCCTCCAGGCGTCCTCCCAGCTGCCCGACAGCAACCACCACCTGCCCGAGGACCTCTACCCCCTCTCCGTGTCTCCGGCCGCCCCCAACGGGCGCTGCGCCACCCCCCGCGAAGCCCCCTGCCCAGGCAGCCCCGGCGCCCAGGACGGCCCCCCGCCCCGGGTCATCCAGCTCATGCCCAGCGCCATCATGCACCCCCTGCTGCTCAGCCCGGGGCGAGGAGGTGGGGCAGGGGACTTCCGACATGGGCGAGGTGGGCCCCCTCCCCAGCTTCCGCATGAGAACGGGCGGGAGGGGAAAGGTCTTCCGCACCACCAGATCTCCCTGGTGCACCAGCAGCAGCAGCATAACCTCGGCCACCAGGAGGAGCTGTTCAGGAACCACCACGTCATCGTGCCCATCTCCCCTCCGGAGGAGCAGGCCATGCCCATTGGACGGATAGCAGGTGGGGGCAATCCTGGAGAGATGAGTGTGGAGTGGAGATGGAGGGTTGGGAAGGAGGAGGGAGTTGGGGATGGAGGGAAAGTGATTCCAGTATTAGTGCAACATTAAGACCTTAACGTTGGACACAGTAAGAGCCTTGACAACTCTGCTGTCTATATAAGATGTTCTTAGTCACCAGAAATGACCATAAATCAAAGTCATCAGTCAGAATGTCCATAGGTCACCAACAGCAAGTGACCGTAATGTTTCCGTGGTGTGCGTGTGTGTTCCAGACTGCCGGCTGTTGTGGGACTATGTCTACCAGCTCCTCTCAGACACGCGGTACGAGAACTACATCCGCTGGGAGGACCCAGAGACCAAAGTCTTCCGTATCATGGACCCCAATGGCCTGGCTCGGCTCTGGGGCAACCACAAGGTAATCTAGCAATGGGATACCGATGTAGCCTAGCAACAGGTAACCAAAGAAACCCATCAAAGGGTAAATAAGGTAACCTAGCTACTGGTAACCCAGCAATGGAGAAATAAGGTGACCTAGCAATGAGATACTATGGTAACCCAGCCAAGGGTAACTAAGGTAATTTAATTCAAAGGTAACCTAGCAAAAGGTAACCACAGTAATCCAGCAAAGGGTATCCAAGGGAACTATTGTAATTTAGCAGACATCCATCTCTGACTTTTCCAAAACACGACTGGGCAGTGAGCACTAAAAGAAAATATGAATCTGAGAATGTGTTTAACTACCCCACCCAGGAGCTGTTCCTGCTGTTACCTTATATAAGGGTTGACATGCACATAACGCCCAGCCAGAAACCAGGAGGGTGGGTGGAAGATTAACCTCTTAATCTCAATCCCTTGTGGTATTTCTTGTTACAGAATAGGACCAATATGACCTATGAGAAGATGTCTCGAGCACTGAGGCACTACTACAAACTGAACATCATCAGGAAAGAGCCTGGGCAGAGACTTCTCTTCAGGTAGGGGATCATACATAGCTGCCATAACTGTTCATGATCATTACAACTCAACCTGTCTGGTGATAATATTTGTGTGTATAACAATTATCTGTTGTGTGTGTGTGTGTGTGTGTGTGTGTGTGTGTGTGTGTGTGTGTGTGTGTGTGTGTGTGTGTGTGTGTGTGTGTGTGTGTGTGTGTGTGTGTGTGTGTGTGTGTGTGTGTGTGTGTGTGTGTGTGTGTGTGTGTGTGTGTGTGTGTGTGTGTGTGTGTGTGTGTGTGTGTGTGTGTAGGTTCATGAAAACCCCAGACGAGATTATGAGTGGACAAACTGACAGGCTGGAAAACTTGGAGTCTGACACGGACGATCAAATCTATATCAAAGAAGAATGCTGAGGGATTCTGGGTAATGAAGTCCACCTGATTAAAACTACTGCAGCCGCTGATGCCTTCCAGAAGCAGCTCGAACAATCCTTTTCCAACCAAGAGAGCCTGGATCTGTCCTCTGTCTTTTACCCAGGGAGGCCCCTTGGGGATCACCCCTTTCAAGATTGCCTTTAAGACTTTATAAGATTTTGCTTCTCCTGCCAAATGTTTTTTTTTTTTTTTAAGGAGCAAATATACCTTGTCTTTTACAAGACATTTGAAACACATTCCTGTTTGCCCTCCCTCCCTTCCAATAAACAGCCAATCCAATCACGAGGAGCTCTTCATCCCTCTATTTGTTGATTTTGTTTCTCCCTCGTATGCATTCAACAAAGTGTTGCTATTTGTGCAAAATAAGAGAGGAGGGTCTGTAGCTAGAAACGTTTTCATGACAGAATAAACTTTTTTGATCAATTTGACTTTTATTGCTTATTAATTAGGAGAGTGGAAGCATCAATAGAAAAATACCTCGGCTGCTCTAATACATGGTCGTATAACATACAGTATAATGTATTAGGGTCACTTTTCAAAGCATGACGAAAGCGCCCACATGGTGGCGGTGTTGCACTACTTGATGACGGAATACAGACGTGAACCCCGTGCCACAAATCTATCGTGGGACAACATAGACACATAGATGGACAGAGTTATAAATCAACTTTAAGTATCCCAATCTAGCTGCGAATGCAGTAGCTATATTATTGATATGTCATTTAAATTTTTCAATACATTGGTGATCTTAGTCATCCCTTTGCGAGATTTTAGTTAGACTGAACAGTACCAAAATTTAGGTGTAAAATATTTTGGATCAATCCAGCTCATTTTCCCAAGGCTGCCAATTAATCATTGGTACAGTAACGCCTTTCCAATAAAACTATTAATAATCAATATGATTTAAGCAGTAAAATGATCTCCAATGCCCCGGTTATTCAAATAGCCTGGACTTGGATTTAACTATATGGAATAGTGCTTGTGTCCGCGCGCTCCAGCGTTCGGTGGGGTGTCTCTATGATAAATCAGTGCGCACGCTGTGCGTGAAGCTTCACTCTGAAGGAACGCCGTGGGGTACTGACTAGCGAAGCAACTAGAGAAAAGTCGGGACAATTTTACCTCGATTTGAACCTCATAATGCCATAATTCTGCGTGCCCGTTTCTCCGTTTTATTCTGTACTCCGTCAAGACTGATAAAAGAAACTATTATATGAAACCAACCAGGCTTTACAAGTAGACTGAGGGCACACGGGAGTGGTAGGACGACCGCGGAAACCGTCTGTCAATAGTAGGGTGGGAATTATAAGGTGCATAATAAGTGCATAATATTTTGGGGTGTTTTCTAACATAAAGGACAGGATTTTAGTGTCTCGGAATATTTTTGATTTTTGTACCAACGGGGTTAGCTGTATTGGACCGGAGCAAGACAAACCTGAACCCCACGGATGTCGTTAGTTGACAGACACACAGCTGGAATTTAGCAGCACCTATGGATTAACAAGCAACCGTAACACCTTTGGAGGGCGTGAGGTGCGCGGAGGGAGCGGATCAGCAGGTATGATGCACAACCTACAAATGTGAGATCTTCGCACTGAATCCACTTCAGAAACTAACAGGACGGATTGGCTCAATCACAAGAGGCGATTAACTTGTATGGCATCAATATCAAGACAGGCCTGAAATAATTACGGCGATAATGAGTAAGACCGCTTTAATCTTGATTTCGACCAGAGCCGCGCACAGCATGAGTTTAATTGCCAGTCAATCGCCCTCATCTAGGGAAAGCGCAGCTCTAGTGGAGCCGCTTACTGTATAGCCTACTGTCTTGATATATTTTACCGTTTAACCCGGGTTGTCTCCCGTAAGGAATAAACCATGTAGGGCCTACAGACAGAAGGAAGATCTCTTTATTAAAATTGATTGGTTACTGCTAAAATGTAGCTTAATTTTGGAGATTTCAACTTTAAATAATAATTTAATTTAAAGAATGTACCTAATGTCCACGATTGTGTTTTTGCTCTAGATGCCTGTAACCTAAAAGTGCCTATCAAACAGAAAACAGTAGACTATTACATTGTGTTTTTCACATTGTAATCATTTTGCAGGCGCCTTTGTCCAAAACGTTAAAAAAGTGTATGCTGAAAGTAGGCCTACAGCAGAATATCAAGGATCAGAAGTGCATACTATAGTTCAACATGAATTTGGCGGCAAGTAAAAAACAGTATAGCGCATATAACAGATGAGAGTTCTCAAATACGTCAATATGATGTCAGAATCGATTAAGGCTTCGGCATTCTCATAGACGTCAACTTTCTCAGTATCAGGCACTCACATGATGTGAGTCACATCACTTGGAATCTCTTGACTTGATTCCTTGTCATCTGACCCTTTCAAAATGAAGTGACATTTAATCGAGGGCCCATTAGAGTGCAAGATCACACAGATGCACCCACACCAGGATTGGAAGATTGCTGAAGACAAACTTCCCAGATCAGAAGCCAAAATCCTGTCTAATTGGCTGAGCCAGGTCTAGGACATGTTAGGCTCTTTCTCCCACCAGACTGGTCATACTGAAGGTGTCAACGAGGTCCCCCCCCCCCCCAGCAACACGGCACTAGGCGCCAACTGTCTGACCAAGCCTGGAAAGGGAGACCTTGTGTGTGTGTGTGTGTGTGTAGGTTCATGAGACACAGGGGGAGGGAGGGACGAGCCGGCAATGTCACCTCCCGGTCATGTCACATGCCTCCTCCATCATCCCCAGCTTCCCCATTGATCCAGGAGGTGACACCCAGGCCTCCTGTCCTCCGGCCCCTGCCCAGTCTCCTTCCCTCTGGCTGGGGGTCAGGGGAGTCGCCAGAGGACCTGGGCCTGGTTCTGGAGGGGCGGGACAGGTGGGGCACACTGAGCTAGTGTGGTATTGACCAGTGGTAGCCCATGAAAGACTGGTGATCAGTGGAGGGGTTTCATGAGGCTATCCAAGTCCCCCCTCCACCTCTGCACCTGGGGCAGTCTGGCCCGGCGTCTTTTACATCAGTGGTTCTCAACCCTGGTCCTCAAGTACCCCCTGTCCTGCACGTTTCAGATATTTCCCTGCTCCAACACACCTGATTCAAATGAATGGGTCGTTATCTAGTTATGCAGAAACCTGTTAACAACCGTTCATTTGAATCAGGTGTGTTAGAGCAGGGAAACATTTACAACATGCAGGGCAGGGCGTCCCGAGGACCAGGATTGACAACCACTGCTTTACATCACAGACTTTCTTTCACGTATCCATTTGAGACACGTTTAGTAAGCACACCATATGAGAAGTCCGGGCCCTGTCGCCAGGTGACCAGAGCGGTTTCAGGAGACTTGGGTGGGGGTTGGTGCAGGCATTTCCAATCATAAAATCCAATTTTCAAAGGTTTTTATTTTCTGAACTTCTTGTTGAAGGGACCCTTGAGGAGATGGTGTTGTGTCGTATTGACCAGTGCTAGCCCACGTAAGCCTGGTTATCACTACAGGTTCCTCTGGATCCCTATCCATGCTTGGGGCCCTCTGTGTTACTCCCCAGTCTGGCCATCTATAATACATTTAACATTTTATTCTTTGAGCAAAAATAAAAATAAATAGTCCATATAAAACTTCAGCAGATAAAAAAGAACAAGAAGTGCAGGATTTGAACAGAATGTCAGTGGTTCGTACAAAGGAGCAGTGTGCAGTTTGACCAGGCACAGTGCAACAATAACTTCATCTCAACTCCAATATTACATCATTCTGATGCTTTGACAGTGCTTTGATAGCAACAACGTGATGCCTTGAGTCAAACATCACATTGTCCTTTACAATGCACCTGGTCAGGGTCCATGCTACAGTTAGAGGACATCTGTCTTACTGGTGTCTGAACCACGCAGCGGCTTGGTCTTTTGCTGTTTATGACTGGCAGTCTCAGAGGAAGGTAGACGGGTGCACTGACCGTGGATAGACTGTGTGACCATGGAGCCAGCTAAAACGATCGCCACAAAAAGATCAAATGTGCTTTGTCTTAGAACCCTATCGATATATCCTCACGGAGCCAATTTGGTTTTAAATAGAACAGTGTCCATACAAAACCTTTCGCAAGTAATCATTGGAACCCAAATGGATTCTACGATAACCAGAAATCTATGGGGAATCTATCTCAGAAGAGTCCTTCAAAGGCATATATGGAACTAAGTGGCAGTCTTGTCTTTCTGAGGGTGTACGGTGTCTGCTGACGGCTCCTTGAGGGTCCCTCATTCAACGAGACTCGCCTCCCAGAAGGTCAGGAGCTTTAGTTCTGTCCTATCTTAGAGACACCCCCCCCCAAAAAAATCACAATTTGTTTACGAAATTGCTGTCTGATTGGCACCAACTGTGACTTTGATGTGAGTCAGGAGTGAGGGCTTTCCCTCCTCCTCCCCCTCTCCCCCCCCCACATCCCCACGCCCCTGCCTCCCTCTCTCCTATTCTTTTTGATCTTGCTCTTTTCAATTGACGTAAAACAAATTCAACAGCCACAGAATAAAGAGTAGGTGAGCGGAAAATGCCAGAACAACAGACCTTCATTCCAAAAATCTTCCTCATACACCCATGCCCATACATAGAATCCCCCCCCCACTCCACACACACCTCTCACTCTCCAAACAGTCTCCTTTCCTTGAAATGAACCCTCCCTTATATACAAACTGTAGCTCACTTTACCTCTCTGTCTCTCTCCCCTCTTTCTCTATCCCTCCCTCCCTCTCTCTCTCTCTCTCTCTCTCTCTCTCTCTCTCTCTCTCTCTCTCTCTCTCTCTCTCTCTATCTCTAACCCTCTATCTCTAACCCTCTATCTCCTTTTCTCCCTCTCCATCATTATGTTTACCTGTTCCGAATGTTGGCTGCTTGCCTTGTTCTGATTGGCTCATTCAGGAACCATGTGTATGTGCCAACACATTCCGGAACAGCAACATGTCCACTAGTGTTTGCCACAGAAGCTGAGAGGCTTTGTTCAACAGCTATTTAACAAAACATCCATGTGGGGTGGCACATACACCGGCACACAAGCACTCATCATGCTAGCACACGTTGACACACACAGCGACATCACCGCATGCACACACAGACACACACATAGTCACACGCCCCACCACACAGACACACACACACACACACCACCACCACACACACCCACACCTAGTTAGAAGTCTTGTTTGGTCTTGTACATTGTGTCTTGCACATTGTGCATTTCACTGTTTAATCTGACGCAAGCACAACTGGCTTTGGTTGGTTGCACACAAATCAACTCAGCACGATTGGGAGCTCACATTGTGAAACAGAAATGGATACTAAATTACCCCACGCTCCAAATAATTTCCTTATTGTCTTAACTCTGATTGGCCTGGAGTAAATCGAAATTGGTCGCTTATTGTAAGTCCTTCTGCTGGTCGGTGATCATGATGATGATGACCGTGGAGGGAGAAAGCTTGGGATGGTTCAGAGAGCTTTGTGTTAGAGGTTTATTACTGTTAATATTGACTAACTATCTGTTATAGATTTTAAAAGAAACACTTCATGCATCAAAATCTCTCCTTACTCAAATCCTATTTTTATGCAAACCACTCAACTTTCTATATACTGCCCACAGCCCTTTCTTTCTCCAATCTTGCATATGTTTTTCTCTCTTTCCTCTTTCTCTCTCTCTCTCTCTCTCTCTCTCTCTCTCTCTCTCTGTCTCTCTTTCTCTTTTCTATCGCTCTCTTTTTCTCTCTCTGTCCTTTTTCTCTCATTTTCTGTCTCTCTTTCTCTTGTTCCTTCTCTTCCTGTCTCCCCCGCTTTCTCCCCCTCTCCCTCCCTCTTTCTCTCGCTCCCTCTCTCCCTCTCTTCCTCTGAGTGGCTGGCAGGCATCCATTCCTATCTCAGACTCCTCCTCCCCCTCCCCCCCCTCCTCCCCCTTTCCTCCCCCCTCTTCTCCTCCTTCTCCTTCCCCTGTCCTCCCCCCACTCACCCCCCTCTCATACCCCTCTTCTTCTCCATACTGAGCAGCCCTTCACTTCTCTATCATCCTGTTTCACACTGCTGGTCCTCTTCCATGTCTAACCCTTCATGGTTTTATCTCTCCTGCAGCTTCTTAGCCATGCGTGTGGCCCAGTGGCTGCAGCATCTTAGCAGGGCCAGGCACAACGGCCCATTGGTATGAAACCAGTGTTTGTTTAGCAGTATCCACCTGCTTGGTCCTTAGCAAACCTCAGACACCAATTCCAAGACACATTCCTGATAATGTAAACAACTTTCTCTGTCTTTTCACGTTGCTCTCTCTCCCTGCCTCTCCTTACTTTGTATCCCTTTTTTTGTGTCCCTCTCTGTCTCTCCTTCTCTGTCGCTCTCTCCTTCTGTCTCTCTCTCCCCTCCCTTTGTCTCCCTCTCTGTCTCTCCTTCTCTGTCGCTCTCTCCTTCTGTCTCTCTCTCCCCTCCCTTTGTCTCCCTCTCTTTCCCTTACTTTTTCTCTCCCCCATGTATCCCATGTATACGACTGCTCATGTTCACCACAACTTTCGTTCTCCCCTTGAGTCATTCAGCTAATGTGGGTAAAAATACTGCACACAATGAGAAACAAGGGCTCGTGTAAGCATCCACTAGAGGTGCCTGCACTGCACTCATTGTGGAGGAGATTTGCACTCATATTGAAGAGGAACGCAGACATTGCCTTGAACATGCTGTATTTAGAGAGCTGTTAGCATTCATTTGGCATAGGATGTTGTATTCATCTCATTGTGGTATTCTTTCATTTGGCCTTCAAACACTTACACAGGCACGCGCACGCACATCAGACACATTCAGCATTTCACACACAGACACAAACACATACACACACAGTTAGAGAGTAGTCTAGTCTAGTCTTGTGGGGACTCCCACTTCAGCCCCATTCAAAATCATATTTTCCCTAACCTGGACCCTGGCTCCTAACCTTAACCCTAAAACACTCCCTGACTCCTAACCCCAACCCTTAATGTCTATCCAACTATACGATAGAAAGTCTGAGAAAATGTCCCTACAAGTTCAAATGTGTCTTTGCGAGGGAACTTCTGGTCCCCATAAGCTTAGCTAAACAATTCCACACACACATAATCTCACAAACACGCACAAACAAATCTTGCTTTCAGTATTCACACAAACACGCGCACGCCCGCGCTGCGTGGATGGCCGGGCTAAGCTTGATGTGGCACACTGCTTCCCCAGGGTTATTGAACCGGGAGGCTGTAACCTAAACACTGCATTGTGGGAGACTGTGGCTTTCTCTCTGACCGCTGCACCCCTGCTATCTGCCAGATAGGGCGTTTTAATTGCTTACAGACACAGAGCCCCTATCAGGGATTGTAGTGAGCTCAGAGATAAGGGTTACATGGAGTCAAGCATTAGTAACAGGATGAGGAGACCACAGAGAAACAGGGAGATGGAGTCCCCTTGGGAGACCGGAGACTGATGGATTGTGGGTAATAACTAATGGGCGCCTGTTGGGTCAGAGCTGTCAGAGAGGGATCCCAGCGTAGGTCAGATGTGACTTGTGCCCTAGCTACAGAGAGGGCATGTGTGGATCGTTCTGTTGATGGGATACTGTGATGCACAGCTGCTGTCAATCCAACAGGGCAATTACAATTTGTGTTTGTTTTGTGCGGGTGTGTGGGAGCGCTTGTGTGGGGAATACGGTGTGCGTCACGTGTGTGTGTTTGGACTGTGCACATGTGCGTGTTGAGTTTGTGTGTGCGTGTGTTTTGTTTGTGTGTGCGTGTATAAAATGTGACTAAAAAGAGCTTAGTGTAAGTTGTCAAGGCCCCTGAATAACTCATGGGGAAGAAACACCCTCACTGGGTAAATGTCACGAGACAGGGGACAGGGCCAGTTATGAGCCTCGCTCATAGCCTTATTTACATTCCTACCCATAAGGTTAAATCACAGGAGAGAGAAATATACAGTAGATAAAAATAGAGAGAGCGAGAGAAAAAGAAAGAATTGGACAGGGATGGATGCACAGATGTAGAGAGAGAGAGAGAGCGAGAGAAAGAGAGAGAGAGAGAGAGAGAGAGAGAGAGAGAGAGAGATAGAAAGACGAAGAACGTGCGAGAGGTGGAGGAGGTGGTGGTACCTGAGGAAGAAACAGTGGGGCGAGGAGTTCAAAGCCTCGTCCTGGGCCCCGCAGCTTCCTGTCAAGCAGGCACACAGCCTGAATGTCTGAACAGAGCACACGAGGGGGGGAAGAGAAAGAAATCCAATCACACCGGTATGCACGTACAGTAGCATGCTAGGAATGCATATCAACAAGGCCAGGGCTGGGGAAGCCAGGGTGGGCGCTGGGCGGGGTGGGGTGGGGGGCAGGGCTTTCTGACTACAGTAACACTGGCACTTGCTGTATGGATAGATGAATGAATGGATGGATGAATGGATGCATGGATTAATAGATTAAATAGTGCACAGTGCTCCGACCGTATGTCAATTGCTTATCTTAATATCCACCAATACAAACCAATCCACCAATCAACTAATCAATCAACCAACCAATCAATCAATAGATCCAACTCTTGATTTATTGCTGCTCACCCTAAACTGTGAGCAGATGTATTGGATCAAAACAGTCGAGAACTCACTGCGTTGAAACAGAACGACACAGGAAGTTCTTGGCTGTTCAGTCTAATGTTCACAGTGCTGCTGTTCATGAGTCTGTCACCCAGACACAGCCAGCTCCACATCCTGTTAGCTTGCACCTGATTTGGAGGTGTCAGTTGTCCTCACTAGGCTTTATTTAAAGCAGGATGATCTGGCACATGTCTGGAAACATCTGCTTGGCGCACAGCATTTCCACTTTTAGCAAACACTGTGTGTATGTGTGTGTGTGTGTTAAGATGATACAGAGGAGTATTAGAGTGTCTCGATGCATTATTATTCAAAGTAGCAGGGCCAACATATCCCAATAGGAACCCAGTGAGCATGTTAGAGAGGAGCCCTGTGTAGGAGTTACCGTTGGACAGAAACATTGGAGATTTCTGGCCCCACATTGCATCATGTGCCTGAATAAAAGCACCCTTTGAAGTTCCTATGGAAATTTGGCGCCCGTCTTTCCCCGTGGTTTTAATTGTGTCAGAGGACAGACGTGAGTGTGTAAGTGAACCGCAGAGTTCTCTCAGACAATGTCTTCAGTTCATTTGATAAGATTTGGGGATTGTTCTCTGATTGGATGCCCAGCCTGTGGCTGCTATCCTAATGATGCCTCGCAGGCATGGGTGTCCACAGTCAGACTGGGTGATTGGAGAACAATAGTCAAACACTACAATGCGGCCAATTTGTCTTCCTAACTCAGCGAACAACATTAAGGCAATTGAATGCCAACACATGTCCAGCTCTGTGCCAAGCAGGCTACATGGAGTAACAGTGGAGTAATGCAGCGTAGACCCAATTGGCCCTAAAGAGTTCCACTGTCCAATCACAACATTCATCATGTACCCCCAGGGAGAAAAAAAGATTTTACATTGATGGGTTATTGATTAGCCATCTACACCAAGATGTCCTACTGTACAGTGGTGACAACTTGAACATCAGCGTTTCACAAGGAACAGTGTGAGGGGCCCCAGTGTAAGTACACACATGCACACCACAATCACATGTGTGTATAAGATTGGGGAGTGTGTGTGTGTAAGGGGGGGGGGGAACTTGGACGCGTTCTGACTGATAGTAATGAGCTCCTGCAGACAGACCCTGCCGTGCTTCCAGTCGGCACGGAAACCAATTATCCACAGGCACCTGTCTAGTTTGGTTGCAGCTGCGCGGGTAAGAGAACGCCAGGGTAGTGATAGTAGTCATCACTGTGTTCTCCCTGGTCTTTGCCCAGCTGCTTACTGTTCCATCTCCAGGGTTCTAATGAGGTGGGGGGCTCGGCTCTGGAATGTGTTGTGAATGTGTTTGAGAATGATCTTTTTTTGTTCTGGAATGCCCTGCTCCGGAATGACCTGGTCTGGAATAACAGGTTCTGTTCCTGAAATACATATTTTGTTGTAGAAGGTCCTGTTATGTTCTGGAATGACATATTTAGTTGTAGAAGGACCTGTTTTGTTCTGGAAGGCTGGATCGAATGTGGGTTGTATTTGTTGGCTTCCTTACGATCCCCGCTCCTGTACTTTTACTGGGTTAGGTGGTGATCCTTCAAAGTTTCTTTCTGATGTTTGCTTAGAGCAGAAATACCGTGTTTGAGACAAGAGTGTTATGCCTCGCTAATTGTGTCCACCTGTCCGATACTGGGAAAAACTGCAACCTGTTAATGTTTCCTTTCATATCATGTACGTGCGGGTGGTTAACCCATGCATGTGATTCCAGTTGTACATTAGCCGGGCCATGCTGTAACACACCACACAGATTACTATGTCATTTCCTGCGTGATGGTGCATTTAAATGACATAGGTTTCCATCATCCCACCATCCGGATTATATAGCCCTGAATTTCCAAAATCACCAGAATGTATTCCTTAAATGTGGGGTTCCATATTTTACCATTCATTGTCATACATTACTTTCCGCTCACAAAGCAGAGGCCCTGGACACCATGTTCTTAATCATTTAAATCCACATGCAATCTGGCCCGGCCATCTTAGCCAGGGGAGCCATTAGCCCCGGCTCATTCCAGGGGAGGGCTGGAGCCTCCATTTCTCCTGCCATGCTCTGCTACATTTCCATATCGCCCCATTTCAGCGTTTTCTCCCAGAAAATGGGAAAAGTTATGGATTAATTCCAACTAATCCTCCCGTTTTTCTATTGCCTTTAATGACTTGTTCTGGCCTCTGACACCCTGAATGTTCCTAAGCAAATGTGGCTTCTCTTGGACGAGTTCCCATCCTGTGTTAAAGGGTTAGGGTTGATATCTTTGTTTAGTCATGTGCCCCCCCCACCTCAGTCCCCTGCCTTCTCTCTGTCTCTTGTCCCGTCGACACCTCTGTGTTTCTGTCTCTGCCTCTCAATTTGTTTCATGAATAAATTGTGTGTACGGCGGACACATCTAGGCTTGTGAGCGTTTAGCGGGACCTCTAACTCTACGTAACCGCTGAGCTGACAGACAGGCATTCATTTAGTCCTTTCACAAATTCATCGTGTGCCACAGAGCAATAGTCAGGCAGCCCAGCAATGGCCATACACGCAAATAAAGACTACAGCGCCAACAACAAATAATCACACCTAAACACAACACCTCAACATAATCACACCTAAACACAACGTATCAGCCAAGTGCTCGACATACTATCATCAGGATCTTCACGCTCCTAGTTTCACAGTTTGTTCGGCAAAGCAATACTGATAGGTAAGAATGGCCGGCTAGCCAGGTTGGTTTGGAGGGATGGCGCCCTGCTGTACACCTTCTTCATGATATTAACAGCTCATATACGCTAAACAGGGGATCAGAACCTCGGGACTCACTGGTCAGGGTCACGCTGTGTAGCTGTTGTCCAGCAGTCTTACCTGACATATGGATTGTGAATTATTAAGACCCGGCAAATAGAATAACTTAAATTACTCTCCTAAAAGGAGCGATTGAAGAGGACCTATATATATCTGTCCTGCAGATCTATAACCATAATCATAATCAGCATAAAACAATAAACATATACAGTATCTACACTAAAGAAACCTGTAATGGGAGCAGTTATGACAACCGGTCTCCGTCGCCAATCCATGCCCCAGCCTTGTAACCAACTAAGTCTTTCAAGTCAAGCCGTCGAGGATATTGAACACTGGTGGAAACGACTCCTCTGTGATCCCTCCGTGACAGCAAGCAGCGCAGGAGTCAGCGTGACCATCGAGGCAGAGCACCGGCTTACGGCCCCGGGCGTTCAAAGAAGCCCCTGAACCGTCTCGATGAAAGTAATCTAATGCCACAAATTAGCCTGTCATTTAGCGCGGATTAAAACTCCCGTGAGGACAGGATCTAAAATAACTTTTCACCCTCCTTGTTCCTGATGTGAAAGAGGAAAGAAGAGGAGAAAGGGGGAGAAGAGAGGAGAGATTGGGGAGGAAGGGGAGGACACGGGAGAGGAGGGGGAGGAGAGGAGAGAAAAAAGTGGGATTCCAACTGCGTGTTTGAACCTCAACTCAATTGCTTTGTGTAATTAAATTGACCCCCCACCCCGACACCCCCGTTTTGAAAAAAACATGGGCATTGTGTTGAAACACTCCCAGATCCTCTCCAGAATTTGAAAGTCCTGCCTCATCAAAATACAGAGCCAACTACTCCAAGCATGTCGTACAGTCCATAGACTATGACATGTGGGAGGTTGGAGAGAGAGACATAGGGAGGGAGGAAGAGAGAGAGACGGAGGTGGAAGGAAAGGGAGAAAGAGACAGAGGGAGGGAGGGAGACAGAGGGAGAGAGAGAGAGACGACGGGGGAAGGAAAGAGAGAAGGAGGGGTGAGGAGGCTCAGAAGCTATGTTGATAACCTGAAGGGCTGGGGCTGCATAAGAAACCTGTGAGATAGGATGCATCCTTAATGGCTCCTCCTTTTACAAGGCTGTAGAACAAGGCTGCGGAACAAATGAAATACGAGGTGTGGTTTTGAAGCCAGTTTACAGTAAGGTGACTGGAATTGCCTCTGTAAACAAACACAGACTCTCTCTCTCTCTCTCTCTCTCTCTCTCTCTCTCTCTCTCTCTCCCTCTCTCTCTCACATGTAAGTATCTGTTAAGGGGGCAGGAACTAATAGAGGCTCACAATAGATAGATTTGTCAGGTGTTGTTTCTGGTGTAGAGGCTAGGGTGCAAAGACCATTGAGTTCTATTCCTGGACTGTGCTGCTCACCTTGGCCCTCTCTCCTATCACTCTTAGCAGGGATCTCCGAACATATTGTCCCCAAGGTTCAATGGGGCAAAAAATAAGAAGTGTTATTGCCTCCAAAGATCTCCCTTAGTAGCAGGGCTGAGAAAACTGCAGAATGTGTCACAGCTCACAGAGGATCCTATCCATTTAGCTACAGGACCAACGGTTCTGCAGATATTTGTAACCAGTTTAGGTTTATTGCATCTTACAACCTTCCAGATACAGTAAGTATTACAAGTCAAGTGTTGAGATGATAATTGGCTCTGGTATTATGGGCTATGGTGCTAATTAAAGAGGTTTCATCATCATCACCTGTCACTTTCTTGGCTGTCCTTGGTACGGCAAAGAGGAAGTTTCATTAGATTCCTATAAATAGCATATCTCACTCTGACACCGCACTCTCTTCACCTTTTCTTCTCAATAAAGCCCAGCTCAATGCGCCCTGGCACTCACCCTCTCTGTTCAGATTTCTTCCATCCCTATTGGCTCCTGTTAATCCAAGGTGGGACTTCCAGTTTTTTTCTGACCAAGCATCTAACATAGGAGCCACATTCATATACAGGACAGTTTATGCTGTGTGTAGACATAAGACAATGTTGCATTTTAACACTTTTTTTTGTCAAATAACGGCTATCAAAGACATTGTCAGTCCTTTAAAACTTGTAAAGTTGCAGGCCTGGGCACAGAATGTGGGATATCGGTGTGGAAGGTTCCAATTTCTTCCCTTTCTGGGCTATATCTAAATGAACAGGGCTCCCCAAATAGCTTGTTAAATCTGCTACAAAATGCAGGAATGGTCAATGGATGGCTCTGCTTGTCTATGATCAGAAACCACAAGACATATTAAATACATATTCAGCTTTAAGTGGTGCAACGCTGAACACTTGGGGTCTTTATAAACATTTTGCTAAATGTCAAATGCTAAGGTAATGTCGAAGCCATACGGTATACAGATTACTTCAACCTGGTGCCTATAGTCTACATACATAACTGAATGAGGCAGTCACTTTGCAGTCTTGTGTGGGGTTGGCATGTAAAGGCATGGAAAGCAGGGTCTGAAAGATATTCCCCATTAATATTTTACCAAGCTGTTAGAGGTTGTCAAAGCATATAAAAAGTGTGAGATACACACACACACACACACACACACACACACACTAGAGAGCATGGCAATTTGACGATTAGACAAGCAGCCTTAGTGAAGGCAGTTAACATCATACAATATTTATATAATTGCGGCAGACGTAAACATCCTAAATGTTTCAGAAATAAAACTAAAGCTATGTGAATTGACGCCCACACAATATGCAACAGCAATAGCTTTTTAAATGCTTGTAAATACAACTATAAACACATTTTGGCTGAACATCAAAGACTGATAAATGAATACCATATTACACATTTCTCATTCAAAAGTACTGAGCCTCACATTGGTTAATAAGAGTTGAGTCCAGAGTTGGAGGGGCACGGGAAGAGAAAAGTTATAGCATGAATCCACCTATGATTTGATTTTGTTCTAATAGTTGATGCAGATATGACTGCACCCTCCCAGGTAATGAGTATTGGGCATCCGCTTTGGGCATGGAGGCAGGTTATAAATAACCCCAAACCACCTCAAGCCTCGTTAATACCCTCAGAGCTGCACTTCCTGCGTGGATGTGACAGAGGTCATACACAACAATACAATCACCGTTCAATTCTCAATCCGATCTGTGCAGAGGGTGAAGGCCCAAGGAGGTCCGTTAACACCGGGGAGTATGGGGCGCTCTGCATCCTCTTCAGCTAAATGCACTGTTGGATTACTCTCACTTGAGTTTGTCTTCACTGGAGGAATATTTTCACATTACTGGGAAACCCGAAGAATAATTATATGACATCTGACTTATACGAGAAGTGAAGGCACTGGTTTAGTGTCATGTTAATGTGAGGTTTACTGGACAGACACTTTGTTTTGTCGTTTCACTCAGCCTGTTAATGATTCATTAGTGTGATGAGGAGGTAATGTCTTAAGATGTTTAGCTACTGAACTTTTCTAGAAGGGGAATAACCACATTTTCTGTTGTGTTTTAGAAGACTAAACACATAAATGAAATGGATGAAAGTTCCTAAAGAGCCAACTGAAAAGAATGAAACATAACGTGTGTTTTGGGTTTTCATATTGTTTATTCTCATAGTAAAAATGACTTCATAGATTGTTGTAGCTGTGCAATATCCATACAAATGTTTGGACTGCCTTCATTGATAATTCATAAAGCCTTGGTTAGGGAGCAACATTAGGACGCTTAAAAATAGTCCATCGTGTGATGAGATCATGGTTCATAAAAGGAGGTGGATGGGGAAACAAGCACAGTGGCGGGTGTAAATGCACTGGCTGAACCTAATTGCTAATGGTGCCTGGTATAATTTGAAGGGGAAATGGATTGAAATATCACCCTGGCTGTATGTGTCTGAGACGCGTCGATGAGAAGTCTGATCAAAGGGAAACTAGGATAGCAGCCATTTGGCCGCTGCGTTTATTACGAGCTTGGCCTCTTACATGGCTCACTTCTCTGTGTCATTACTGAAGGTCATTATGATGGCTGGAATGAAAGGGCACGCAGAGTCAGTGTCGGGTAACGAGTCTCTCAACGCTTGCTCTTTGAAGTTGTCTATGTGGGTTCAGACTCACTCAGGTCAGACTTGACAGGGTCCTTGGTTTTATTTATATAAATTGGTCCCTGCATTCTCTTGCTATTTCTTTTCAGTTTTGTGTTAGATTTGTATTGTTTTTGTAAGAATTGTGCCCAGGGAAACTCCAGATGGACATTGATCAGTGTACAGTACAACCCAGTACAGTCAGTACTGCATCCTGGGTATCCCTATCAGCAGGTGATTTGACAGCTTTATTGTCCTGTTTGGGATCACTCTGAAAAGGACCTCAAAGACAGAAAGCGTTACCAAATATGGCCGCCCCCTTTTTGTTTCCTGTGACTCAGAGGTTAACGGACTCCGGGCGCCTCTGGACAACGCTTGTTTTCTGACAGTCCGATCGTCGCCTCGCAGCCAGGCGAGGTGACAGCCTGTCACGGTCTGAGAAAACCACGAGATAACGGGAAAGGGAAAGAGAGGAGGGGATCTGGTGAGAGAAGGAGAGAGAGCAGGAGAGAGAAAGAGGGACTGAGAGACGGAGAGATAATCCCTGTATCAAATCCGGCTCTAGAGACAGAGAGAGTTTCTTTTTGTTTAGTTGACTGATTTTACTCGGTCAACTAACTCGGTCTTTCTACATCCACCTGTCCTTGTGTACCCGTTTCCTCATTCCTGTCGCTAACAAAGTTTTTGACTCCCTTTCCTTCATATGAAGGGCCACCTTTTGTCCAACTTTGAGTCAAAACTACAGCCTGTGAGATGAATAGCACCTATTTCAGGGTTCATTTTGTACAGCATCACGAATCACTTGAGCCACTGTGTCATCGTAAAGGGATTGAACCACAGCAGTGGAGTTGTCGTCATTTACAGCCCTAATTTGCTGTGTTAAAGACTGCAGTTGGTGTGTGTGATTAAGTCAACTAGGGTATGGAAACAGAAGTAGTTCTTGTGTGTGTGTGTATGTTTGTGTGCGTGTGTGTGTGTTTGTGTGTGTGTGTGCGTGTGTGCGTGCATGTGTTTATGTGCATGTGTGTACTGGCACAAGCAACCTTGCCGGAGTCTGACTCAGTCAGGAAATGAATATGAACTAAGTCTTGATGAATAGATTTCCCTTGTGGAAGAGTTTTTTTTTTCTCCACCTTTGCAAACAAGATTGTAGTTTATGGAACAAAATGGCGTTTATTCTAAGTAGGCCAAGGTCGACAGAGCCTTTTAGCCACCAAAGAGCAGTATAGTGGTTTCACGGCAAAGAAATGAAATGATGTAGGCCTACACGTGACGGGATAGCGTATTTTTGGATCAGATCATTGACCAGGACTGAAGGATCGGGTCTGAGTTTCAGCTAGCCCAAGTTGCTTTATTCTCGGTCAGCTACCCAGTATAGACCTGTATGTCAACACCCTTCAACATGATTGAACCTCTAAAGTATTTAACAACGATAAAAAGCTTGAATTCTTGTCAGTTTCTAAAGTTGCAACAGCTTGACTCTTCGGCACAGAGAAAGCCTCCATCTCTGAAGCCCTTGTTTAGATTTGAGTGAGTGTTGCTGGAAGCTTCTTGTCTCTCTCAGGTCAGATCGCAGCGTCTGCTTGAGGAAGGATGCCTGGCTCCTAGCCCTCGCTCCTTACCACTAAGGCGTTGCCAAGTTCAGAGAGCGTCTTTGAGGCCAGCTCAACACCTCAGATCACCTCAGAGCAGACTGGGAGCTCCCAGCCTCAAACACTCTCTTTGTAGCTACTGTCTTGTGTAATTCAAAAAAAGTGTAATTCAAAGTGTAATTCAAAGTTCAATAGCCAATGAAACTGTTTTTTTTTTTTTTACATCAGTTATAGTTCAGAAGTTAGTGGACTGTGTCAGTTAATCCAAATAGGTTAGTGTGTAATTGTTAGTGCCTGGTAGCTGAAATGTGGCTACTTTGTGGTGTGGCTGTAAATGCAAAACGTTCCCTATTTCAAATATTGTTATAACTAGTATGCACTTTCAGATCCTTGATCTTCTGATGTACTTTGGATGTACCCTTGTTGTACATTCTACTGTACTTTGGATAAAAGCTAAATGAATAAAATATAAATGTGAATACACAGCTATAGAAGACCACCAGAAAGCATGTACAGTAACATTTAAAGCGGCCCTTCCTAAAAGAGCAATGGAATACCTCTACAGGGTCCTTTATCAATTGAAAATGACATTTCATTTGAAATTCCATTTAATCATTCAAGTCCCTCCACAGTGAAGCGGTATTTGCCATTCTGAGTCTGGAAAATATCCTAGATACGTATAGATCTGCAGCGCGAACACTTTTTTTTGCGAGTCTGTGGAAAAGCCTTTTTGAAAAGCGATTGTTGGAGAGCCAGCAGCAGTGCCCCTCAACAAGGTCAAGTAGAGCCTTTTAAAGCTCTGCTCATCGGGCTGTGGCCATTCTATTAGCTTCACAGAGGGACAAGTCAATGAGAAAGAAGAGGTGCATATGGGTTCGACGATCGGAGCGCAGCGCAAAGGGAAATCTTTCTGGGCTCTTTCTGGGCTTCGTTGGGTTTTAACCAAATTTACTTCAGAATTCAGTTCAGTCGAGAATATCTGGGGAAACGCTGTGTTTTGAAGGTGATGCAGGTATAATGTAAAGAAATACACTTTCAATCCCAGATTAATAGGAACATGAGTTAGAAATATAAATATGAAAGTCAGAAAATTAGACAAGAGGCTTTAATTTACTACAGTAACATTCTCCGGTGCCTATTTAAGATAAAAACAACCACAACTCTCAACGACAAACCCCAGATTAATTATGCAGTTCATTTTGGTAGTATGTGTTTATTACTGTTTGTTCTGTGTTTGCTGTACTCTAAACGTAAATGTGTGATATTCCTGTTTTATGCCAGCAGCAGTTTCTACATATATTATGCATATCCCCCCATATTTTGTGACAGAAAAGGTGCTGTATGCATTAAACATTAGGTTTTATTAGAATAAAACACACAATTAGAACATTCTAGCACACTGTCACTATCTTAATGAGAAACAAAGTCAGTTTCTTTTGTTTGAAATAGGCATCATTTGCATTTTTCGTATAATAATTGACTTTAGCTTGAAACAAAACAAAGGTTATGTGAAGGCCCCAAAAAATCCCCAAACATTTTCAAGTTTTGAATCGACACTAACCATTGAGTTAATCAAGGTGATAGTAGAAAAACCAACAACAACAAAAACAACACAAGTCATTTATCTCTGTTGCGTGGTTGTGTAGTTAGAGAGAGAGTATTTAGCCAGTTGATGAACAGTCTGTGAAAATCAATACCTTGGCAGGTCCCTAATCACATTTTCAGACTTTGCTCAGCACTGTTTCCCCAGGAGATCCTGACAACCTTAAGTTTGCAGTATCATACTGTGCATCTTTAGTTTTAGAGGCATTATGCATATTTTTCCTAGTAGCCTATAATGAAGTAGCCTATAATGTTTACTCACTTATTGCTAACCAATAGAGGTATATGATGTGATAGAGTACGTACAGCATTTTAAATGGCCTTTTCATGCTGTTGCGTGCAGTTGCATTCGTCTTTTCATCCAACGACACCCTCAAAGGTCAGGTCATGTTACATCATTTTGAAAACCGAAATTAATTACATGAATAATCTGATAACCCCTGAGAGGGACACTCAATCTATCCGTCAATGCTCCGGGCGAAGGAAGAGGACGAGGTGATCATGAAAGGGCGTAAACGAGGCATGTAACGCAGTAGGCTCACGGCACCCGATACCTGCCCTCTTCCAGTAATTACCGTGCCGCTTGTGTCTCTCATTTGAAATCGGATCATTTCCTGTCAAGGATAACAAGCCTGATGGGTGATGTGCTGCAGGCTGCCTTCCATCTCCTCCTCGCTCCATTAGGGAGACGAGGCCCCGCAAGGTCCAGGGATGAGGGAGGGGAGGAACGGATTACATTTGAACAGTGGAGCCCAGGACCTCCCCTCACTCCTCCTCGCTGCTCCTGTCAACAAGCTTGTCAGGGCCTGTGACCTGGGGCCGTGGTCGGGCCTGCATGGGGCGGAGGGGGGAGCAAGGGGAGTGGGGGGGGGCTTCACCCGCTGTCCCTGCTCTCCAGCTCAGAGGGCCCCCGCATACCTGTCAAAGAGGTGAAAAAGAGAGAAAGAGAAAGAGAGAGAGAGATGAGAGAGTGAGAAAAAGAGAAATGTGCAAGACAGCAAAATAAAGAGGAAATGTGCAGTAGTGTTTGGGACCTTGTAAGCTAAAAAAAAACAGGTGCTGGTGGAATTGATTCCCCTCTGAGTTCTCAGGTGCTCCTGTAAGTATGTGCTCACATATTTCCATGTACGCCACCCAACTAATTGAACCCTGCATCCTGTCTCCTCTCGCCCTCTCTCTCAGGATGAGTGATCGATGCAGACAGAAAGCAACCAGAGGGGCTCTACTTCTAATGGTCTGCATGGTAACTCTCTTGGAGATGCCTTTGCCAACAGACAGCCACAGAGGTAAGTCAAGTTCACCCAGATGAGAGCAGCCCGCTTATTGATATCTTTGTGAGCTCCTTTAGCCAGTGGTCTGAGGGAATCTACAACAACAATCTTGTTTAGAGACTTCTGGATGATGTTTGGCTTGTCTTTTAGTTGTCAAAACTTTCAGAGCCCTGCTACTTTAGTTTCACAACTTTTCACAGAGTGTTTGAATCAGAATCCGAACACTACATTGGACATGTTCATCTGAGGGTTGTGTGATGGGATTCAAATGTTTGGAGCTTTGAAAGACTATTTATAGGAGCAGTTCTTGAGACATTCTCTTGTCTTATTAGGTGTGTGTTGTGAGGGCATCGCTATACCCAGTGAGATCAATTACGAGTGACTCAGTAACATTACAAATGGAGGCATCTCACGTGTTTCAACTTCATCTCCCCCACTGGTAATACACTGCCCCAGGTAATTGGCAAGGTGATTTCCTGGACATGCAGGATGGCCATTCGCAGGCATGACAGAAAACGTTGCGCTCACTTCCTCTCCGTCGACCAATTAGAGAGGCGCGTGCGTTGGCAGAGGGCCAGCGTGTGGCTTTTTTGATTGGCAGAGATCCTCCACTCAAGGCGCTCATCATTTCAAGCAGGAATTGGATCAGAATAATCTCCCACATATTCAATTTCTATCTGATAGCCTCAGCACCATCTAATTTCCCATGAGAGTTATTTTTGTGGCTTTAAACCTGTTATCATTCTGGGGATGAAATGAACCCAGAACACATTCAGAGTCTACAAACTCTTCCACGAGAACAGAAGAGGAAAGAAATTATACCATTGGAAAAACGAGGTAAATGTGGTTGGTTTCGTCAAGAAAATAAATTGATTTTCTAAGGCCCTTTCTCTATGTGAGTGCTCCCCAAAACATACATACGTACAGTACAAACATGTATACATTTTACTAGTGGCTTCTGTCAGCAAAACACATATGCATATATTTTCTTATCTTCCAAATGCTCTCGCTTCCTGTTCTGTCAGAGCAGTGGAGGTGTCTGGTTTAATATGCTGAGATGTGGAGCAACAGTCATGTGCTTCAGCTTTCATGTCAATCAGGAGAGCACCAAACACAAGGACTAAGACTCTTCACCCGGCTCACAGCGTTCAGTTCATCACAGTGTTTACACTAGTTGTTTGCTTCCACAATATTGTTGTTTTGTATATGCTGGTGGAAATAATATGTAAGTAAGTAAGTTAGACTTTATTTACATGGCACTTTTCATACAAGAATTGCAGCTCCAAGTGCTTTACATAAAATCAACAAAAACAATAATACAAGTGTTGATCTAAAACATATAACAAACAAAACTAGCCGCACTCTATATGCGGTCTCTCGAATCGGTCTTAGATCCGAGCTACCACTTGCAGTTTCTAATACACAAACATGACAAGGGGGTAGACAGGACGGGAAGACAAGGTTACATTTCAGCATAACATGTAACTCTAAATATGACTCGTAGGTCTAACTCTAGGTCTAACTTCCTTCATGCTATGATCAGATATTGGATCTCTCAAATCCTTAATCTATCCAGATATAAAATCACTCTATTGTATTCAGCCTGTTGAAGGGTCTAAATCCAGACATATCGCATAGTCTACAAGAACATTGAATAGACCCATAGTGTAAATGACCCATATGCAGTGGCCTTCGACGTGTTCAGTCACCCAGTAAGCAGTAAGCCCTGTGTGTGCCATGTGACAGCCTTGTTTGCTCCACAGGCATCACATCAGAATCAGAATCAGAATCAGAAGGGATTTTATTTTTTATTTTACATGATAGTATCCTGTCATGTTCATAGGTGCTTTTTAAAGACTTTTCCTCCATTGATGGTGTACATCTGACAATTAGCCGGCCAGTAACAGAACTCATGGATTACCAATAAAGGAACCGCAGTTTCCTCTTGACTCTAGACCCCAGTTTTCTGACCGTTTGGGAGGCCTAGTTTGTATCGCTCCGGGGCACCATCCTTGCCAAACGAAATGATCGATACTCGGGTAAGGAAATAATTCAGCAATCTCATTACATTGTATTTTTAACGACATTTGATTTCACTGCCTGGTGTAATTTTCTGTGTGCCTTGAGGATTTACCTTTGTGGCTTGTTGCTGCTTCCGTGGAAGATGGCAATATCAAGCTTTTCTGTGTGATTATCGGACATCTAGTTTCAGTCTACATGTACTCTATACTGTATACAATTTTTCATGGTATACTATTATACCAACATACCATATAATATTGTTGTTGTTATTATTCTTATTATCAATATAATATTTTCTGTATGTGTTTAGTAAACTGACTATCTTGTTATTTTGCACGGTTTGTGGCGTGTTGTAGTCTCAGACTTATCCACAGTGTGAGTGAGAAGAGAAGACTGTTCACAGCCTGAAAAGAAGGGCAGTGAATCTCACTTCCTTCACCTTTCCACGAGGGCAGAATCTTGCAGTAATTACAAACTGATTCATAATTGATGAAATGTAAACAATTTATCTTGACGCCTCTTGCTTGTTGTCCACAGAGAGACAGCTTTAAAAGCTCTAACCTAGAAAACGGAGAGATAATTTCAGACAATCATAATTGTTTGATGACAATAATGATGTGCTGTTTTGTTACACTTGTCCTAATGGAGACCCACAGAGTCCATTTTGGATCTGCTTAGCAGCCCGACACGAATCAGTGATGCAGCCTCTCAAATTATTCAATACCTTGATATGTGCTCTCCTGTAGGCTATTCACTCTCCTCCGTCGTGCGTCAGCACAGCAGGTTCAGGGTGAAGCTATGGGAGGCTACGAGACAAAACTCATTCCCAAGTAAATATATTTCCTTGGTTTGATAGCAGGGCGGTGTGACAGGGGGTTCTGCTGAGGCTCTGGGTCCAGTCTGAACACGTCTCGCCGCTCTGTGTGAAACGCAGGCCAGCCCTCTGGAGCTGCTTCATCTGAAGAGCTGCTCTTACATGGATCTAAGCCGCCACGCCTCTGAGCATATTTGTCTTTCATAGCTTTTTTTTTGTTGTGGGGGGGGTGGGACAAGTCAGCTCTCTGCTACGCTACTTCCAAGGGAAGAGTCCCGTTAGGGACATGAGCAGTGACAAGGGAGTTTGTTCGTAGCAAACACCATCAAAAGTTGTATGCATACAAAGAGCCTCTCCTTCTCCTTTTCTGCAGTGAGAGCTGCCCTGCCCTGCCATCCACAGACTCACTTTACTATCAACAATGGCTTTTCACTTTGGCCTGGTAGCAATAATTATCAAACAATGTTCCAATTAATCAATCCAGGTAAACTTTTTCCCTTGTGTAAAAAGTACAACACCTGAATGTATTGCAACTTTAAGAAAGAAAACTACAATAACTTTTCATTGTGCTTCAGTAATATTTGTGCACAAAGCTATACTAGTAATTTAGCTTGTTGTATGAAACTCCATCTCTGTAGGCTGGGGCTACCAGAGCTGCCAGCGATGGGTGAATTCTGCATGGCAACTTAATTAGTTGTTTACCACATGGGCAATAACAAACTTTGCCGAAAGACACCTCGAGAAAATGTCACGTTCAATTAAAACGCATGAAGCTGCACAGGCCCTAAATAATTCAGACAATGAAGCACAAGCTGGAAATTAGCAGTAAATAAAGTAGAGCTTCACTGCTCTTTCTTTACAGTGAGAAGCTACTTAGACAGGGCAAACCAAACCATGACCAAAAACTACCTGCAATTACCTGAATTTACTTCAAATTGATGAAGACTTCCGTGGTTCTTTATTAACCGTAAGAGCTTCTAAAGGAATTAGCCACCAAATGAAAAGGCATTCCTTTGGCCCACCCTTAAAATATACTTACGACTCTGTAAGTCCTGACCACTCTGCTGTTTCTGGGCTCTTTCCAAACCAATCATTCCCCCTTCCTTCCACTTAACAACACCTAAGTGCAGCTGACTAATGCCAACACTAGCTAATCTTAACAATGTGAATTAATAAACTAAGTTATATTTTATAACCTCATCATAGGGTGAAAATAAGGTTTCTTCAGTCATATTTAATAATTTGGATCTTGTTCGTTCTTGTGGGCATGGCGTGACATTGTTGATAATGTCCAGGGGCATGATTCAGTATCAAAAATGCAGCTAGACGTTTTAACAACAGTAAAACTATCTGACCATTGAAATACTGTTAGAAATATGCACTTCTTATCCTTAATCTTATGCATATTTTCTTTGCACTCTATTTGTATGTCCCTTTGGATAAAAGCATTTGCTAAATTAATATAATGTAAAATGAATGAAGTATGAACATTAAACGTGAGTGTACCTGAAGTCGCAATAATGTGTGTTTTTGTGTGTTTCTCAGTGCACCATGTCAGGACCGGGACCTGTGAAGTGGTGGCCTTGCATCGGTGCTGCAACAAGAACAAAATAGAGGAACGCTCCCAAACCGTCAAGTGTTCCTGCTTTCCTGGACAAGTGGCCGGGACGACCAGGGCAGCCCCATCCTGCGTAGATGGTACGAACCAGCAGAATCATTGATTTACCACTTTAGCTAAACGAGGGGTATTTCTGCTGAGATCAGAAGTCACTTCAACAGACACTACAGTACCTTTATATCTGTAAATTACTGTTAAAGAGCTGCACAGGTGGGGTCTAGCCGACAATCAAGCCATCTGTGACTCATCAGTCCCTGGTGTTTGTTACAGTCAGCTGAGCATTGCTGACAACAGTGACTATTTGATATCTCCTTTAGCTCTGAACGGTAACTATCCCACTTGTATGAAGTGCCCATAGTGCCATGGACGTGCATGAGGCACCTACAACCTGGGGTGGCGAGACACTCGAGTAAATCTCATTTCAGGGACTCATCTTGGTTGTCTCCATGTGTGGTGTTTTGTTTGCAAGACAAACACAGGTTTTTTTTTCACCTTTGCAACTGAGTGCTAATGCCAGATTCTTGTCACGTTGATACTGTTTGACATAATCCTCAAATTACTTGTTTTTCTGCAGATCTCATTTGCAGCAAGCAGGGACGGTGCTACCATGAAATAAGTGTGAAATTAGAAAAACAACAGTGTTTTTTAACGGAAGGCCAAGTCAAAGAAAGGCTTTCCTTTCAGAGATGAACAGTTTAACCTCAATGTATTTATTTTCTATGAATAAAAAGACATGGATGTTTTACTGTATTGAGAGCCATAGTGCTATGAAATCTCTAATAATCAACCCAATCCATGTACAGTATATGCATTAATAAGGTTCACTTCAATCAATGAAAGACTACAGCGTTCCAGTAAGGAAGGAGCGTTCTAGAACCGGTATGATTACAAAGCGACTCTTGAATGTTACTGGGGACAATTACGGACCATTGTGCCAGCCCAGTTCAAGCTGCCAAATCAATGACCCAGCACATCACTTACTATGGTAATGTGACAGACCACCAACTAGGAGCAGATAGCCCCTTCTCTTTGAGCTGGAGAGTGGATCACACCTTGAGTCAGTCCCTGCTTGTGTCTGACCTCTTCCTTGACATTTTAAGTATTGACATTCTCTGCAAATTAAAGCTGTGTGCCAACGGCCCTGTTTAAAGCACTCTGTGGGTGATCTCAGATAAATGATCATCACTTAACCTTTTAATTATTCTTCCCTTTACATGGAGGGATACCTGGGGCCTCATCTTGGTGTGAGACCTACCTTCCTTTCACGCTCTTATTATTGTTTGAAATGCAGCCTATACAACATGGTTGGTTGGAAACCAAAAGAACATATCTACAGATGCACAGCAATGATCAATTGTTTCGTCAACCAATAATCTGTTTCTGTGATTTGACCTTCTGCCGTATGAATAAAGAACATTAATTACAACGTTTGCAACATCTGCACTGACTTTATGAAGCTGTCATGCTGGGTGGGGTATAACTCAGTGGTAGAGCATTTGAATACAGATTAAGATGTTGCAGGTTCAAACAAACGGACAACCCTTATGACCGATCCATTTAACCAATTTCCAGAATGCATTTGTGTGTTAGATGTCTTGTAATGTGAGTCATGTTTGTGTCTTCCGTAGCCTCCATAGTGGAGCAGAAGTGGTGGTGTCAGATGAACCCCTGTTTGGACGGAGAGGAGTGCAAAGTTCTGCCTGATCTAAAAGGATGGAGCTGCGCTACGGGGAACAAGATCAAGACCACCAAGGTAAGCCATTGAACAGCTCAAAATAAATCAGTCTCAGAGAACCAGCTGCTTTATAGAACCATCTTTGCGTGTGGGTTGGGTATATATCAGTGGTAGAGCATCTGACTGCAGATCAAGAGGTCCTAGATTCAAATCCCTCCCATGTTCTATGTTTTGCTTTGGATAAAAGTGCCTTTAAAATAGTTTTATCATTTGCCTTGTAAATCCTTCAACCAGCTGAAAGGAATAGCTCTATGTACTTCACTGTACTTCAATCATTTGTCAAGGTCAAGATGTTTCATCTTAAATTACACTCATCCCCCGTGGAACCACTAAAAATGGCTAATGTTTGCCGTCCCTAATAGAAGCCCTAGAGGCCTACTTTCAATTTGCTGCCATGTCTTCCTCGCACTCTCAGGCCATTTTGAGGACCCCAAACCTGCAAATTACTCACTCCAATTACTTGCTTTTAACGCGGTAACCTGAAGCCTGCATCCTTCTCTGGGTTATGACGACCCCTAGACTTTGGTTTCTGCCTTTCTCTCTTTGTAGTTAATTATTTAGACTGGCCCCACCACACCTGCCTGGTGCCTGGTCCCTATTGATCCGGGGAGAAGTCGGGACCTCGGGATGGAGCGTTTCATTTTGGTGGCTACACCACTGCGCTATCAATGGATTGATCAACCGTTTCAAACCACATGCACGTGTTAATTTCTTTTCTTGTGAAATCTAAAACCAACTCCCCTCTCCACTCTCTCTTTTCTGTTATCGTTGAAAACATGGAACGCCGGAAAGATTTCATCCGACCGGGATCAGCTTTGGTAACCCTTGGTGCCATGATGCTGGATTAAGGTAATGAATACTTTTTGTTGTTGTTGATGATGTCTTATTCGATTATCTTGGTGTTCGGTTTTATATTACTGTTGAACAATATGGTTTTTAACTCAATGCTTTTCAATGTAGTTTGTGTTTTTCATTTTTGCACGTACTTTACCAGCAAAAGAGTAATCAACTAACTCTTACTGTTTACCTGTTAATTGGATGGAAAACGATCATTACATAATTAATTCACCATAATTACTTTCTAAACGGGGTGTGATTCATCAAGTCTAGTCCCCTTAAGGGACCTATGACTTATGTACCACAAAAGACTAATTGCTGCCAAATAGAGTATGAGTAAAACCTTGGAGAACATAATAATGTAATTGGATTTTGAAAAAATAAATACACGTATATGATAAGATGACACAATAAGAAATTTATTTTTGGGTGTTATTTTTCTAAATGCAAAAGATAGGATTAGGGTTAATAAACAAGCATTATTGAAATCCTTTTCTTCAATTCATTAAATTAAAATGAACAAAACAGCACTACTGGTCTAATTGGTTTAGCTCTCAACTATATGTTTCTGCACTTTTGGTAGATGGAAAATACATTGCCTGGAAAGACATCCATCCTGTTATGTGTCTTCCTCCTGCCGGGTAAAGCCATCGTGTATTTCAAGCACAACACTCTATGATAATTATAAGCTACCGTTGCACTGGGTCTTGTAAAATACAGACCATTCCGTGTCACTAACCACTGTAATGCTGTTAGAACTGTGCGCTTCTGCTCCATGACTATCTGCGACACTAACCAGATGCACTATTTTTGGATATGAGTGTCTGCTAAATGACTAAAATGTTCATGTAAATAAGGATGATGTACCACTCTGCACATGTTAACACCAACTGACAGGAAAGGGGCTGGTTGTCACGGTGACATGGTGGGTAATGCTTGGGAACCCAGGGCTGTTTGGAGACTTTCAGACACCTTTTCCATATCTGTGGATTCAATGGCGTTTTCAGTCACCTTCAGTAAAAGAGTGTGAATTTCTCCCCAGTCTGTTGCCAACACAGAGAGCTACTGTAGGAATGACAGGCATTTGGGGAGGGGGGGGGGGGCACACCTTTAAAGTGTCACATTGCTTTTCATATTCTCTCTGTCATCCTTTGTGACGATCTCACAAAATCACATTACCTTGTCACTTCAGAAGGACTGTGTTGGGGTGGTGCTGGATTTATTTCTTGTTTTGAAGGCACTTCTCTCTGCTGGTAAAACACTGCCTGTGCTCTTTGTCTTTTTAGCATGGAATTATTCTCAAATTAGTATCACATTAATCACAGTGACAGCCTTGAATGTAAATGACTCTTTGAAGGGACTGGAGAATTTATTGCAATCTGCACAACAGGGCACTTTCTCCTTTAACATATGCAAAGTGGGAAGCTAACCTAAATATCTTCGAAAACTACTGCAGCTAGGTTTGATATGATTATGTGGGTTCTGTAATATCAAGTTAGAAAAGGCCTACAGCAGGCTTTGGTGGAATGTGTTTTATTTATTTTTATCCCTCCTGTGGGTAAAATAATTCAAGCAAATTTCCCGAAAGCAGTTCACAGTTTTGAAAATGGTCTGATTGTTGAGTGTCACATTGGATTTTGGGGGGCTAGGTTTGGTGGTGGTGGTGGTGGTGGTGGGGGGGGGGGGGTCGGTTACTGTAATGAGTCTGTCAAAACTGTCTACATTTTACACAAATTCAGCAGCAGTGACACAGCATTACTGCAGCTGTGGCAGCCCTCCTCGCCTGTCAGACCGACCCGTCGGCCCGTCAGCCAGTTGGGGTTTGTGGTGGACGTGGTTAGAGAGGTGTTATGTCCGGTCCCTGTGAGCCAGGCTTCTGGAGGCCTTTTCTAGAATGTACTTTTGGCGAAGCGGAGGAGCCTGTCAGTCAGTGGGAGCTTCATGACGGCTAATTTAATCTGGAGGAGGGTCCGACAATGAGTCTTGAGAGTATCTGACAGAATCAAGTTGTGGGGGGGGGGAGGGGGGGGGGGGAGTTTAGGTGGGTGGGTGTGTGCATTAGGGTTTGGTGTGTATGTTTGTGTGCATGTGTGTGCATGTTCATGTTTTTATGCTATATGTGTGTGTGTGTGTGTGTGTGTAGAGTAAGAAAAATGCACATCCACCATTCTTTTATCTGACAGAATTTACCGTCTCTGGTGTTAAGTCAGGGCTCATCTTATAAGGAGCTTGGAGAAGCTGAATGCCCAGCAACAAAAGCTGATTTTGTTTCAGTTTACCTCTCCAGGAATCCCCCTAGGACATCACAGCAGATTGAGCAGAATTGAATAGAACAGAACAGATTAGAATAGAAAATAACAACACAACACTATAGAATAGAATAGAAGATGAACACAATAGAATAGAATCAAATAAAATAGAACACAATATTATAGAAAATGTTATTGTACAAACAGGTTAAAATCTTCTTTTGGCAAAAAAGAAATCTTCCTAAAACATCCAAAACCAAAGAACCAAAGAGTTTAAATTGTGGATCGCAATCATTTCTGTTCATTGTAAAAATGTGGTTGAAGAATGAATTATTGAGAAAACACTTGAGCCTTTCGAACTAGGTTTTGCATTATTTTCATATGATTGTCCGTCTGGGTGTGCAGTCAGTGTGACAGAGGTAAATTAGTTGGCTATGAGTTCTAATGAGTTTGCATTGTTTGGTGACCATTACGAACACAGAGAGAGATGCCGTAATAACTACTGATAGCTTCTCTTTTCTAATTTGTTGCTTTTTCGTATTAAACTGTGTAAATTTAAGAGACACGCTCAAATCGATACAGATTAGGTTTTGAGATTGACAACGATTGGTCTGTTCTTAATGTGTTTGGCATGCTGCACTGGGCCTTAACCAACTTTGAAAATCTGAGTTCAAGGATTTAGCTCATCATGCGATTGCATTACTAAACTGTAAAAACTCAGCAAAGCTTCTTCACCCTGTGTGACCCATATCTGCTTGTCCAAGCAAACGTAATGTTAAAAGACGTGTTTCTGTTGCAGGTGGACCGCTAGACGTTTGCAGGAGAGATCTCAGAGAGTCTCTGGTGCATCTGTGGAACACCACCAGGGACTCCTGAGATGATGCTGAAGACCTTACTGTAAATAGACACTTGCTTCACTGAGGACTTGGATCTTGGAGAAAGACTTGAAAGCACAGGTTAACAGGTAGAGACATCTGGAAGAGAAGAGAGTGAACTTTGGGACTTTTGATTTTTAAAAGCCAACTGTGGTTGACAAGAAGTGTTTTTATTCTCTAGCGTTGTACTGCTTGTAGTTGACTACAATGGTGACTTTTGCCTAAATATCATTTGTAAAGTACGTTTTTTGGGGTGGGATATGTATTTGCTCTGAATATATGATATATTCCAAGTGTAACAGGGTGAATTTGACAGAAAATTCAGTATTTTAGCAAGATCAAGTATAAGTATATCAAAGGGGAGTTTCTTTTGATGAAAAGTTTAACAACCCCAAATTTTAAAAAAGAGAGTAGGAGAGAATAATAGATACAATTTGGTGAACTTTAAGTATACTGTATTTAGTGAAGATGCAGGATAATTCTTAAAGGATAACACAAACATATTTTCTTCAATTCCATCTTTTGTGAAGGACTATCAGAAAAGCTAAAGCGCCTTCCTCTAGTTTTTGTCACAAGGAAACCTAACATACCCTAAGTGAAACCAGATGCAAACACATTCAAATTAAGGGCTGGAGGTGGTATAGTCCACTGTACCCTATGAACAAACATGAAAGAACTTGACCTGATTGCCCCAGCACAGAAACTCTAGGGTGTGATTGTGTATAGTGCCCCACCATCTGCAGATATTAGCTAGGTCCATTACTGCATAAGCTTCATTTGCACATGCTTCACTTTACCATCACAGGATCCTTTTATGAATGTAGAACGACAGAAAGAGGAAGCTAGCGCTCCAGGGAACCCAGAGGAAATGCTGAACACATCGGCTATCTGAACACCGACTCTAAATCACGACCGTCAGAGGGCAGCTCATCAGTAGCAGAGAATGGGGTCTCTAATTCCTCCATCTGCCAGTATTGTTCTGTGAGAAACACTGCAGTTTTAGAGTATAGCTATTCAGCGGTCAGATAATATCTGCCGCAAACATAAGTGGGATGGAAGTGGCGGAGGACTCTTATATACCTGCTCCAGTCCTTCTGAAAATCACCCTGTCAAATCCGGTCGGCTGCGTCAATTTGTCTCTGCTGTGTTGAGCCCTGAGTCCGATCTGGATGGCCATGTAAAGTTTATGTAAAAATTTATGCAAGCTGAAATACATTCATTCGTTTTCCACTGCACTAACGGAGTGGCTGTGATTCATTTTCTTCCCCCCCCCCCCCCCCTCCCAAAGATGATTTATTTTCAGTCGGATTGATATATTTGATTTGCTGATGATAGCTTTCCAACAGGTATTGCTGAAGCTTACTCTGTCTGTGCAAGTGATAACATCTTCGAATAATAAACTATGGTTGTGTAACGAAACCTTTGTGTTTGTGACCTCTAACCTGATGCCGTAGGCAGATTCATCTAGATGTCTTTTCTCTTTCTGTGATCGATCTCTAAACAGAGTTTCCTGTTGAAACTGATATGATTAAGATGTATCAGCTTCACTTTGTAAAACAAACATTGATTGCTTTCACACTCTTCTTCACAAAACCCAACGTGAGTCCCAATCAAGCATGAAGTCACACACACCAACACACACACACATCTGATTGTGGATATATTATCTATTCCAAATGTAACGGGTTTAATTTGACAGAAAATCCAAGTAAACTGTGGGGAGGTTCATGATACACAGATTAAATGAAACATTTACATGTACATTTGTTGACTTGAAAAGGGAATTTAAAATGACAGCCACCTAATGGAAGCTGAGTGTTACTGATGTCTAAACCCACCTTGGTCAGCCTACTCCTCAAGGAAACCACACTTACATGTTTTTATTTTCCTCCCGATTTTTATGGACATGATCTCTGTATCATCTTCAGTCCGAATTTCAAGCACTGTGTTTTGGAGTGAACTGTTTTGACACGTCAGGTGACCCTCAAGGCTAACCCGAGAGTATGTGAGACATGGAGAACCTACAGCAGAAGACAAGCCTGGCCCACAGCAACGCAGCACGTCATGTTTTACAGAGCCCTCTTGAGGAGTAGTATCTTCCTTAGAAACCCGAATCAGATGTCTGTCACAGAGAAGGTGTTTTGACAGGACAACACATAGTGTACCCCCCCCCCCCCCACACACACACACACACACACACACATATGCACATGCTACCAGAAGGCCATGACAGAGGAGCCAGAAAAACAGTTGACGTTTGACAGTTGGTACCAGACTCTAGGCTACTGTCCAACGCATGAATGGTAATTTGTAGAGAGGGGGGGAGGGGGGGGGAGGGAGAGCAGACCTGTTGTAAAATACAGTTCAGAGAGCGAACACTAAGGCACGCTATCTCTATTTTCTCTCTCTCTCTGGCTCGCTCCATCTCTATCGTTCTCCTTGTCGTTTCTCTCTAGCTCTGTCTTTCTGTCTCCCCTCTTTTTTGTCCCTCTCTCTCTCTCTCTCTTTCTCACTCACATTTTCTCCGTCCTTGATTCAGTTGAGGTAAATGAAAGCCATTCTTTGCCTCTCCTCCTCCCGCTGCCTTTACAAGAGCACATCAAAGGATCCCAATCCTTCTGCCATATGCTGTATAGTCTCATAATCTAATGTGGGTTTTGTAATTAAAACGGTTCGCCAGGGGAACGGAGCGCGCATATTCGCTTGGAATAAGAAATTTCATTAAAGACGCTCAGTGTAAACCGGTGATGATGCTATCGCTAGCTTTGTACTTTCATTTCATTTAATAGTTTTGCATAACAAAAGACCCTGTCAGCCTTACATGTTGGAGAAAACTATAGATATGGAATGAATTCGTTCTAATCATTTATAGACAGTGGATGCCGATATAGGGGTTTTCCTCAAATTCTCCTCTGGGTCTAAGATAAAGTGTGTACTTTGAGGAGTAAAAATCGAGATTTAGAAAAGCAACTACAACAACGTGCATGGAGAGATTGCATGGACGATAATTTAGCAGATGGTTGGAAATCTAATTTGGAGAACTGTTCCTTTTTTTGATATGAGCTCATGAAATTACTTTAGTTAAAGTTTGTGTTTGGACTCACAATGTTCTTCAGCCAACAGATTAGAAAAATAATTGTGTCACCAACTGTGTCACCAACATTATCAACCATCCTCACCAATGTTGCTGTTCTTTCTTGCTCAGTCATGACTTCTCCTCCAAATAAACATGCACACAAAACTTTCTACATCATGTCAAGCATAAAGAAAAACTCCACCTCAAAACGATCAAAAACATGACGTCAATTATGCAGATGGAACACGACCAATTACAGTAACTCTGAAAAAATGTAAAAAGGCATCTTTGAACAAAGGCAGATTTGCCGTCAGGATTGATCAGCATTATGAGGATGTCTCGCCCGTTCCTTAACAGGAAGGCAGTGTTAACAGCAAGTTGGCCCTGTGGCCGTGGCATATAAAACATACATGAATAATAAATGTTGCAGATGACAGCAACCAGATGCACACACCCCTAGGGGTAGCAGCTACATAAAGAAGTACAGTGGTGGTCTCCATCACCCCCATGATAACATGAAGAGGTACAGTGGTGGTCTCCATCACCCCCATGATAACATGAAGAGGTACAGTGGTGGTCTCCATCACCCCCATGATAACATGAAGAGGTACAGTGGTGGTCTCCATCACCCACATGATAACATGAAGAGGTACAGTGGTGGTCACCATCACCCCCATGATAACATGAAGAGGTACAGTGGTGGTCAACATCACCCCCATGATAACATGAAGAGGTACAGTGGTGGTCTCTATCACCCACATGATAACATGAAAAGGTATTAGAACATGGCATTTTTAACTGTTTCAGTCCAGTCTATTGATACAATACTGGTCCCTGCCACCCACACTATAATGTAGAGATATAGTAGGCCTATGGGCGATGCAGCTAGATGAAGTTCACATCTGATGACTGTTCAGTAACCACAAGTAGCCTACATTTTACACGCTGTCAAATACCAGCATGGTTTAGCATGATCACACATCACGGGTGGCAGTACAGTGGGGGGGGGGTCAGATGGCTGAGCGGTTAGGGAATCGGGCTATTAATCAGAAGGTTTCTGGTTCGATTCCCAGCTGTGAAAAATGACGTTGTGTCCTTGGGAAAGGCACTTCACCCTACTTGCCTCGGGGGGAATGTCCCTGTACTCACTGTAAGTCGCTCTGGATAAGAGCGTCTGCTAAATGGCTAAATGTAAAATGTAAATGAGTCATTCCATCCGAGGGTCTTAAAAAAAAAAGTAAATTGTGACAATTATGGTCACCAAATGGCTGCTGGCACTCAAAACCAATTGGGTGGTGGAAATGCTTTTCTCAGAGAAGAATCTGATATCCTGATTCTATAACACCAAGTTCAAGTGAAATGGTTAAGAGATTGGCACACAGCAGGGAACTTAGGGGGATTCAAAAACGAGTACAGTGCATTTGCAAAGAGTGGCTTTCCACTTCCCAGCTCTCTGCCTTTTATTTTTCATTTCATCTCAGTTTTCAGAGACATCTCTCTGATATACCTGGCTTATGATTGTTTAAATGTATACAGGTGTATTCTCTTAGCGGTTTTTGTACTAATATTGTCATAGTTGCGTGATTTAACGGGTTCATTTCACCTAAGATAATTGTTCATGTGTCACAAATTGATACACTGACTTTATCTGCATTGATTAATAGGACTGGTGTGTGTTTGTTTGTGTGAAAGAGAGAGAAAGAGAACATGTGTGTGAGAGAGTGTGCGATTGTATGTGTGTGTGCATCAGTTTACATAAGCCAAATGCTAATTACATACAAAGGAGACAAACAAAGCATACCCTTTTCTATGCAAATCACTCGCACTGTATTACAACTGAGGACTACCTATGAGACCGACCTTTCAAGTGGAAGACTAGTCACCCATATGCTTACACACATAAGTGTAAGATTGAATAAATGGAGGCACAAATTCCTGAACCAAAACATTTGCAGGTCTACACAGCATTACTTAGAATGATCTTATTGCACACAGTAATGATGGAGTCCGACAGGACCAGAGCAGGGATCTCTGGACATGTTGCAACAGTATCTACTCTCACGCCATGGAATGGATCAGCAAGGACTTTAATTACGTAAGAGCACCGATGAGGCTCGCAAGTCCCCCCAGAGGTCAGATGAACATACAACATACAACAGTGTGTCAGATTGCAGGCCGAGGCCCTAAATCACGGGAATCTGGAGAGATGTATTCTTAAGTGACAGCTTAAACAATTTCTGCCTCCCCCTCTATGCCTCGGTGTCAAAGTACACGCTTCGATATGCTTCGCCGTCTCATCAGAGCACTCGCTAATCAAACGCCTCGGGGATATCTGTAAAGACCTCATCCACGCCTGTGATACAACTGTTCTGCTGTCACCGGGAGGATATGGGCGAAGCGGATATTCAGTGGGAGTCATGGTCAAATTGGAGGGATCGGTTGCCATGGTATCACTCACACAATTGCAGGTTTTATGGAGGAAAGTTGCAACCGGAAGACATCGATCATAATCTACAGAGAACTTATGAAAAACGTTTTAAAATAAGTTCTGAAGTTCGGTTTCCAGAGTTTCTCCAACTAAGAGTTTCCCTTGTCCAGTATAATTAACAAGCAGTGTATTATCCTCCACTGAATAATAGCACAGAAACGATGAAAACTACCCATCTGGCTCTGGAGAACGTCTGGGAAATCCGTTTTCATCAAAGCCACCTTCTCATTGTCTGCTGACAGACGTCTCTGCTTTCATTATCCCGCAGAAAACCGGTTCATTTCCTCGCAAAAAGCATTTCACAAGTAAGTGTTTGTGTAAAGTTCAACCAGCTAAATAAGCAGGCTACATACAAACAACTCGGAGACCTTGATAGTGTGGTGAACCGTGAGGCCGAGCGGGGGAGGGGGGTTTGGCTACCTGTGTCATTGAGACTACCTGTCTGTCAATAGCCTATATCTGATGTCTGGACCTTGGACATGGTAGCCTATTGCCAACCAGAGTAGCCTGTGCTTCCATTGTGTTTCCCCTCCATTGTGTCATGAATTTATCATCTGCATGACCCGCTGTGTTCGACTGCAGCCGCTGAATTGCACACCCGAGACAACAATGCCAGGAGAAGATTGACAATGCCCAAATAATAAATGAGAAAAATAGGGGTTTTCATGAAAGCTGGGGCATTTCAATAACTGTCACGGTTCTGGTGGCGTTTCCGAACAGGCAGAATGTGTCTTTGTTAGATTTGTCAGTTTTCTTTGTTTCCAGACAGTTTCTTTATCTGTGTGATGAAAACGCTGGATGAAGGCATTCCTTTCACTCACACAGGCAGACCCAGCAGTAAGGTCGGCTTTCCCCAGGGCACCTAAACTACAGTGAATTGTTGTCAGATGAAATTAATTGTTGTCAATTATAATTCCCATGTGTTGGAGGATATCTTCCTTGCCACCATCGCCAATTCACCCTCCATTCACTCGAAACACATTATGGATGTGATCTAATCTCACTAATCCCTTTTCCAATTGGTTTATTTGGATAATATAATAACACAATCCTTAGTAGTCTCTACAAAATTGTCTGCAATGAAAGTCCCACAGATGATCCTCTGTTTTTTTCTACATGTACACACATACACACACAGACACACAGACAGACGTGCAAACACACAAACACGTACATACACACAAACCCGGGGAAGCTGCAGAGGCCACAAACCATGCAGGTCATGCTTTAGCGAAACTTCCCCACAGTGAGGAATGAGATGCAGAGTTGGCCGCAGCAACGTCATGGTCTTGACTTCACAAACAGAAGCCTCTGACGTCAGCCTCGTTAGGCTGCCTGCAGCAAGCCTTCGTCTCTGGGCCGTCTTCATCGAGATAAAGCCCTCGACTGACAGTGACCCAAGATGAAAGCAGGAAGAGCAAAGCCCCCCTCGAGTTCAGACAGAGTTCCAGCCGGTCCACGTGTGAATCCCCCCCCCCCCACCCCGCCCCCCCCACCCCCTCACAGCATGCCACGCCCTTCCCCCTCCCACCACTTACACCTTTCTCCCACCCCAGCACAGACCCTGGGAGATTGCATTGGGGAGCAGAATGAGGACAGGCAAGAGAGGATGATGGGGGTGTGGTGTTAGCATTGGCGTGTGGGGGAAGGAGGAGGAGGGGATAAAGAAAAGTTCCTGCGCTTTCATTACAACTTTCTGGTTGATCCCACAAGGGGGCCTTGAAAGGTGCACAAGACACCAGGATTGACGTTTCTAATCTCCCAGACTCCCCTCGTCTCAGTGTATCTCTGCCTATTCTTTTGTTCTGCAAGCCGGAGAGATTCTCCCCTCTCTACAGCTCTATTTGGTCTAGGTTGTCTGGGGTGGTGTGGGGCTGGAGCTGGAGATGGTGGGGGTGGGGTGGGGTGGTTCGCAGGACAGACATAGGGGCAGAGATTGTCACAGTTGGCCGTGTGGGTCGATGCCCTGGGAGGGCACAGGATAGTGTGAGCCATGTCTCTATCTGGCTGAGTGGACACATTGCAGCTGACCGTCAGAAGCAACCCTATCACACAAACCTCGGTGGATCCAGACCCCCATCAAACACGACTTCGATCAGCTGTTTCATGGAGTGAGGAATGGGAACGCGTGAAGCACTTTGACGCCCCCTTGAAAGAAAAAACACGAACGGGACTTAATGTACACGTTAAACGTCCAACATGAGCTGCTGGGAAACCAGTCCTTTTCTATCATCAGTCACGCTCGCTCAGGTTAGTAGTTGGGAGGTGAAAGCGCTTACATGAGTCATTAAACAGTGTTGGAAGAGAGACCAAAGGTACAGACTCTACTTAGGGAGTCCCTCCATACAGAGTCCTCCTGAAGGGAATGATCTCCCCTCCTCTGGAGTTGTGTAATTAGACAGTGAATCATTAGTATGCTTCTGGTAGGCAAACTCCCTCCCCATGGTACCCATGCTGCATTCACCATATGGGGCCACGATGACTCTCCCTCTAGCTGTGGCTCTGTTTTGTTTCTTTTGCTCTTTCTTTCTTTCTTTCTTTCTTTTGCTCTCTCTCCATCTGTCTTTCTCTCACGCTTTCTCTCTATCTCTCTCTCCTTCTCTCTCTCTCTCTCTCTCTCTCTCTCTCTCGCTCTCTCTCTCTCTCTCTGTCTCTCTCTCTCTCCCTCCCTCTCTCTCTCCTTTTTTGCCCCCACCCCTCTCTCTCTGTTTTGCACCCTGAGTGGATGCAGCCAGCTGATTTATGATAAGTGCAGCTCTCGATCACACATCTCCTCATTACAGTATAGGCAGACGTTTGTTTAGTGAGACAGCGGCCTCTGTCAGAGAGCAGATGAACAGGATGCTGGGACACCTGTGTGAATACATTAGGCCTCCTCATCTCCATGGAACACAGAACACCCCCACGCACGCACTCCCACATCCAGAAACACCACAGATCACACACACACACACCGTGCACGCAAAAATACACATTTCCAGAAACGCCACACACACACACACACAGGCCATGCACACCCACGTATCCATACACGCACGTACATTCACACTCCCTTCCCTTGCTGTGTTGGGCCTCATTGAGAAACACGATGCGGTGAGCACCTGAAAGCAATCAGACAAGCGGCAGGCTAGCCTCCACACACACACCCACGCACATACCCCTCCCAACCCCACCACAGAGCTCTCACTGCACATCAGCTCAAAAAACAAACCGTCCCTGTTTACTCCGTTTTCCGCATCTATCCTACAATCCCCCTGTATACATGATGAACACATATGCTCGCCTCTAATCTTGACAGTTTTCCGTCTGTGACAAGGTGCGGCTGACAATGAGTTAGATCCCTCCCGCTGCACATTCCTTGTAACGTTTCACGGATCTATATCCCATTCTAACCTTTAGGCTCTTTGGGGAGTTTCACTCATATAGATCGTCTTTTTTTTTCCACGAGAAACTGGAACTGCTGGAATTCTTTCCACTCACACAAACCCAGAAGTGGTGTGTTCGAGCTTTTAATGGACATCAAGAACGGTTTGCACTTTGCCTGTTTGTAGGCTGCCGCTGAGCAGTTCTGTCTTGAGGAACAGGTGCCATGGCAAACAGACACTCTCTCTCTCATCTCTCAGGAGAGAGACAGAGAGAGAGAGGGAGGAAAGAGAGAGAGAGAGAGAGAGAGAGAGAGAGAGAGAGGGAGAGAGAGAGAGAGAGAGAGAGAGAGAGAGAGAGAGAGAGAGAGAGAGAGGGGGAGGAAAGAGGGAGAGAGAGAGAGAGAGAGAGAGAGGGAGAGAGAGAGAGAGAGAGAGAGAGAGAGAGAGAGAGAGAGAGAGAGAGAGAGAGAGAGGGAGAGAGAGAGAGAGAGGGGGAGGAAAGAGAGACAGGGGGAGACAGGAGATGGAGGAGAGCAGGATAGAGAAAGAAAGAGAGAGAGAGAGAGAGAGAGAGAGAGAGAGAGAGAGAGAGAGAGAGAGATATAGGAAGGCATGCAGTCTTTACTTGGCTCCAGGGCCACAGAGTCTTCTTACTCCACAGAGAGGCACGTCGGATCCTCACTGGAAGTGTTGATGCCGCTCCTTGTGATCTCGGCCATGGCGCCAGGCGAAGTAGGAACTGTCTGGCCAGCGTCGCAGATGGTGTTCTGAACCGCCGGCGGTTTTTCAGTGTAGGAGCCTCCGCTGGCTGGGAGAGTGAGCACCGCTTGTGTTGTAATTAAAACTCCGAGATGATGACAAGAGTTTGACATGACAATATTAACACGGTTGTGACCAGGAACTTCAAGGAGGCTTCCGGGGGGAGGGGGGGGGGGGGGGGGGGGCTCAGTTGCTTGAACATGAGAGATGATCATGTCAGGCAATTCAGCTAATTCCAGAATATAATGAATGCCACATTGTACAGTAAATGAGGTTTTATGAAGAAATACACTGCAGGATGCTGATTACCGCATCCCTGTAGACATGTCCAATATTCCCTTCCTCCTCTGTACTTTCGTCACTGTTTCAAGTCCATCACAGGACTTACAATATAGTTTGTGCTTCCTGCCTTGTTGTTGTATGTACATATGCAAAGCTAGCTTCTCTGAACCCTGCCTCAGATAGAACCAGGGCTTGTCTAAATGAACATACAAGTCAAATGACTAAAATGTACTTCTTAAAGAAAGCCGATTGTACATTGGTATTGATATGTATATAGGTGCTTTATTCATTGCCTGGAGGAAATAGAGAAGAAGATGTTACGGTTCCAGGAAGGTAGACTGAAGACTGTGTGTTTCATGCGGCGAGGGTTCCCTTATGTCTCCTTCAAGGGCTCAGCGTGTCTCCAGGGTTCCCACCACTCTGATCACGGACTCCTCCACTGCTGCGGGGACAGGAAGTGAAACAGGTCCTACACCCACGATAACGATGACCATGAAGACATGTTGAGGCCGAACCGACGCTATTCATCATTCGAGAGTGTTAAAGCCTCTTTCCGGATTTCACCATGACGTCATTAACCCCCGCCGCAGCGTTTTCAATGTAAAATACGGGAGCGGGAATCCAGGAGGGATTGTCTGTGTGGATGGCCCCCCCGGGACACTGGCAGGGTCGAAGCAGTGAGGGAAGTGGAGGGGGGGTGGAGGGGGGGGGGGGAGGGCGAGACCACAGTTCTACCTAGCATTTCTCCACCGACACTCTCCTCTTCTCTCTGCAGGAGAAACCCCAGCGGAGGAGTCTCTTCATCCCCCAAGAATGTGGATGTTCTTTTGTAGCCAAGCAGCTCCTCTTCATTAAACAATGCCAAGAGAAGCTGTTGTGTGACAAGGAGCAGATAAATTATCCGTGTCTGGGTTAAGGGGGGGGAAAAGACTTGGGAAAGCATGAGAATATGAGACAGGACCCGAGTTCATTAGCGGGGGACGACCAAGAGAAGAAACTTAGGAAGTGCAATTTAAAAGGTTGTGCCGCTGCCATGCGCCCTACCCATTGTTAGCATGCAAAGTGAACCCCTGATGTTGAATTCCACTCTAGTTCCCAATGTTGTGTTAGAAAAGTCACATTGACACAAATGCAATCTTCACCCACCACTTGGTTATTTTTGCAATGAAGTTGAAAACGACATATGGCAGAGGTAGGCGTAGGCCGAGTTCAACGGTGACAAGGAGGGGTTCCTTACATACAGGCCAGCCGACAACTCTGCACATTTGAATATGCTTACAGCCACAGTGAGGGGTTCCAATCTTTAAGTACGGCGCAAATTACTCACCGCTCTAATTAATCAGTACACAACTACCCTTTCCTCGTTTTTACACTCGCTTCATGAATAATTTGCTGTTACCGTTGGAGGGAAATGCTCCTGCTCCTGTAGCGGCAGAGGACTCCGAGAGAAGGGACCGGTAATGTCGAACGGAGTTCCCAGACGCTCGACTAGTGATCAGATAGCTACCTGCTCTAATGGAAGACAGCACAGTAAGGATGAATGGGGCTGGAATCTCTCTGACATTTACCCCTTCATGAGCCAGGGAATCAGCTATTGTAATGGGGTCTGTCGGGTGCTCTAATGGCCTGAGCACTACAGCAATCAGGACCGGTTATGCCCTTTATTTTTCAATTCAAGCCAAGGAGGATTAAGGCGACACACTTACTGTCTGGGTTGGTCTCCAGCGGTGAAGCCATTGACCATAACCTCCTTAGAGTTTGTGAGATAAAGCCCGCTAAACGCATTGTGAGGAGCCTCGTAAAACAGAATGGCATTTTACGCATGAAGGGTATTACAATACCCTTGGGGCCTCTGTGTAATATTTGATTATTTCTTTCTTTTTTTATATTTGTATCCAGACACCACTTCATTTAGGTTTGTTGTTTTCTTCATGAGATTAATTAACTTGTGATTATTTAAAAAAGGACGGAAAAAAGGAAGAAAAAAAAGGAAATGAGACTGGACCTCTGGGAGTCTGTCCAATCCCTGCATTGTATCTCCACACATCTGATTATCTGTTCCAAACCCGTGGACCTCTATATCAATACTGTCAGTACTCAGTACTGACAGAATCAATGAGTCAACAGCTTCATTGATCTGTGATTCAGAAAGTGGCGCCATTCAGGCACCAACTCACCAGACTACAGCAGTGTTAATACAGTAAGTGTATGTATTTTAACAAGCCATATCATTTCATCCAGAGGGACCTGGGTTATGGATCATGGTGGATGGACAGTGGACATGACGGAACTTCAGTTGTCTGGATTCCTCTCCTGTTTACTGTGTTCTGTTCTTTTTCTGCTCTGGAACAACACGACGGAACAGGGTTTGAACACGTGTAGTAAATGGCAGTGCAGGTCTAAAAAGGGAATTTCAGTGTGGGTGAAAGGACAATATATCTCAGTGGTAGAGAAAACCATGAGGATGCAGTTTCAAATCCCCCTTACTGTGTGCCACTTTGGATAAAAGCAACTCCTAAATAAGTCCATTACTAATAAGTATACAAAATGGCCGTGCAGGTCTTAGAAGGGACTTTGATTAGCTCAGATTTTACGTGTATCCCAGCAGTGGGAGATTGCAGGTTCAAATCCACCTTGTACTGTGTGTCACTGCTTCTACTAGATGAAATCATTATAAATAAGTAAATGGCCGGCTTAGAAGGAACTTTGCTGCTATTGTCAAACCCTAACAATCCAAGCCCAACGACTCATGGAGGCTCACAGGAAATGACATTGTAATGCAGTGCCATATCAGGATGAAGTCTGTTTCGTCGCCAATACTTACTAAGACAAAAGCCTGGTCATATAATATTATTATTGCGTCTTTAATATCTCCTTAAAGGGCTCTTCCAGTCTGTCACCCTGGGGGTGTTATATAACAACTACAAAAACCCCAGCATAAGAAAATGCTTAAAGGGATATTATTTATTAGGAATCAATGTGTTTTCTATGCAGTCTCCTACCCAAAACAGCTAAGGGCACAGCGTTAAGTTAGAATTACAGCTGCTGTCTAGCTAGCTATATAAGCTGATCTCTTGACTGCCAAACAATCGCAACAGAATCTTCCAGACAGGCCCTTGGGCAGGCTACGATGCCCCTGGGAGAGGTTCTGAAGCGTAACATTTTCCAGGGTTAACCGGTCGAAAGGCTGTCCGCCAGCGATTTTTAATTGCCTCCAGGGGCCCTTAGCCCAGGTCATTTGTCACCTCGGCTTAGTGCTGTGTCTGCACGCCTTGTTCCAAGTCTGCGCCGGGCTCAGGGACCACGCCGGCCCCAGCCCTCCAATCTGGGAGTCCGAGCGGTGAGCCTGAACGGCGGGCCGTGGCGGAGATCGGATCGCAGCGCTACCTGCGGACCCGGGCCGCTGGCGTCAGCAACATTTCCGGGTGCCTGAGTGCGGGGCTGTAATCTAGATGGCCAGGCAGGCTACTACGACGCGGCGTGGAGACTACATACTACTCAAGGCTCTCTCGGTTCTGATGCAAATGAGGTTGTGTCCTCTGTCTGTATAGGGTGGAGACAGAGGGGATAGGATGGGAGTGACCTACAATGTACAGGCAGAGTTCCAACAGAGTTTGGAAAGAGTGGACCTTGAAGGTGTTGAGTGTTTAAATGGGATGTGAATAGAGTTTAAATAGTTCTGTCGGGGTTATTGGGTTTTACAGTAGCCTTTTCTTTAATTGCCCACACAGGAATCTGTATTGTATTGTGACTAACAAAAGAACTAGCTCCATCCTGATATCAGATGTTTTTCTTAGGTCAACAACCAATGGATTGATAATTAAGTTCTAACATTAAAACATTAAAAGTTCAAAGTAGAATGTAAAGTTTTACATAACAAAGGGCCCACATTACATCCGGGGCTGTTCGAACCAGCGAAAACTGATGCAAAAAACTGTATCAGAGAGCATTCAATACATAAATTCAGGTTCCCCTGAAACAAGAAAGAAGTGCTGGACAGGTTAACAAATATGCATAAATGGGATGGAATAGCACTCCAATAATCCTAGTCATCACGTTCAGCGCTACTGTGTAGCAGAATGAGAAGGTTAACAAGGCCTGTATGACAGGAGGAGTCTAACCAGGGCTGACAGACTGGAAAGAGCTCCTCTCAGAAGAACAGCCTGTGATGCGGTTGCTTTCTACGGTTGTCATGTCTGCCAATCTCGTATGATTCTACGGATGCTGTGTCTGTACTGTCGTATTGTTGTGTGGTTGCTGTGAACCGGGTCTGTGATGTCATATTGCTCTACGGTTGCTGCGTCGTTTGCGTCGGCGAGGCCCCGAGTGGCGCTCCGGCCCTTGGAGAGATCTATCTATCTCCAGTCGGGCATCTCTTGATTATTTTTCACCTTGTTTACGGGCTGCTCTCCTCCATTCCAGTCCCTCCCTCCATCTCCCTCTCTGCATGGGCCTGTCTCATTATGTCCATCTCAAGGAGGCGCTCAGCGGAAAGAGGGAGGAAGGGAGGGAGGGATGGAGGTGGAATGGAGCGAGGGAGGGAGGGATGGAGGTGGAATGGAGGGATGGAGGTGGAATGGAGCGAGGGAGGGATGAGGTGAGGGAGGGAGCGAAGTGAGGAAGAAATAGAGGGCTGGGGAGGGGGGCAGGTAACACAAGGACAGGTGAGCAAAGCGGAGATCAGGTGGTGCTGAGGAGCGAGGTTAAAGTGTGCTGGGCGGGAGGTGGAAACATGGAAAGTGTCTGGGGTGGAACCAACACGGCCTTGGCTCTAGGTCAAGGCTCTAGGTAAGCATTGCAACCGCATGACCTCTCCTATCCTGAGGGCGGGTGATAGGTAGTGGGTGACCTCCCAACTCCTCCATTTATCTGTCACGATTTGCATCCTAATAAGTCCTAGGTGTGATTCCAGGCAGAGCCTGCTCCTGTCACTTCTGGAGTGCTGTCTTTCACACACCCAGACTATCTTGACATCCACAGGTAAAGTGTGAGAGAGCAAGGTGCGACTGCATGCCTTTTTGAAGCACAACTGTGTGCTTTTCTATTGACTTGCTTCACAGCTTTTCCACTTGGACGTGAGCTTTGTGTGGACATTGATCAATGTCCACAAAAAGGAAGGCTAAAATGAAATGAACGAGTCGAGGATGGTCAATACAATCTGAAGAGCCAGGATTATAAATTCTGAAAGAGAGAAAAGGGTTTGTCTGGACTGTAACTGGATCTAGTGGAGATTTCTGAAAGATTGAGCATTGTATTGATAACTCGTGGTGATGAACGAAAGATTGAATTTGCCGTGCATGGTGTTACAGTAATGTGAAATACTAGGTGGATACCCCATCCTCTTAACACGCCTGAGTACATGTTGAAACACATTCACTAATAAGCCCTATCCCTGCTTATCCTACATCTACACTTTGTTCGTGGCAGTAACCATGTACAGCATAACTCCCATTGCCAAACAGTGCACAACAGACTATAACTCCGGCCATCATGACTTTGGTCGTCACTGTTTCATCGGGATGCCTCCATCTGTCCCAGCAGGGTCCGGCCTCCCAGACAGTCCTGCTCTGCCACATTAAGAAACGATTATCTCCTCCCTCTTCCTGTGTCTGGGGCATAACTAATTGGACCGCGAAAATATTGCTGCCCTGCCACTATCCATGAAGACGTGCCTTTACTGAATGTATGCAATAGCTGCTGAAGAATCTGAGCAGGATTGGACAATATTTCGAAACTTTCACTGCAGGCCTTCATCACTGTCCAGGGTTGGCAGATACACAGTAGGATAGTCGTACAGTGGACCCATGGGAGGAATCCTTCACTCAAGATTCACCTTGATTATTTATTTTTGTCAGTGTTTCAGACATTTTGGAAGATGGTTATGTCTTACATACAGAATCAGAAACAGAATCTGGAGAAGAAAAAAATTCGGACAATTCCCAACAGTACAGTAACGAGGCGTGTGTGTTCTCTTATGCGATAATCGTGAGCTATCTGCACAAAGAGTGAGAGGAGAGTTTGTTCAGGCAGGGTGTAAACACCTCAGCAAGGGCTCCAGATGTTTTCAGCCAAATTTGCCATATGTCATACTGCTTTCCACTGACTCACCTGGAGACACCTGCGATGTCTAGGCTTTGAACAGAGAAGAGGACATCCTGGTCCTGGGCGTTGTATCATAGTCACGTGCGTTTCTCTGTTTATGTAATGGCAATTGATAGGCAATGAAATGGTAAACGCCAGGTCAGTTGCGTATTTTTACGGACCTGTCTGCAGAAGTTGGGCGACGGGCGCAGACAGGCTTGTCGACATCCGTGTTCTGATTGGTCAGTTGACGATTATGTTTTCGAGTAAATGTAGTATAAAGTCGAAAGCAAACAACTGCGTAAAAACAATTGCATCGTCATGTTGACTGTAGTGAAATTCAGGTTGGGAATGTGCGTTGACATTGTAGACGCTGAACTGTAGTTCAAAAGTGTGTTGTCTTCGTGCAGAGAATTGAGAATGGGCTGACCTGGAAGACAGCTTGCGCACATGCAAAGAAAAATGATCCGAAAGCATATACTGTATATCTGAGCAAACAGCTTTTCTTATTAAATTAATTCACCACTGAATATTTGGGCTCATGAAATTTTAATTGTGTTTTAATATTTCAGTGCAAATAATGAGGGCTCTTGACCTCTGTATTTAAATTTAATCATTGCATGCAGAATTTATTAGCTGCATTTTCCTCTCATCTCTGTAATTTTCTCTGAATCTTCTCAGCTAGTGATAAAAAAACTGCTTTACCATATGAAATGAACAAACTGGAGAAAATCAACTAAGATAAGTGTTAAATAAAATCTCAGTGAGAATTTGATATTCAATAAATGAGCACCATCTCTATATTTTCACAGTTTTACCAGACGTTTTCTCAGGTCTGGTTTTAGACAAAAAAAAACAAAGGCTTCTATTTTGGAGGCTGAATGATGCATATCCCAAGATGGAAATGTGTAAATTGTGCATATGTAAATGCTTGTGTGCATATGAGACAGAGTGTGTGGGGACTGGAGTGAGAATGTGTCTTGATATGTGTGTGTGTTTGTGTGTGTGTGTGTGTGTGTGTAAAATGTGTGCGTGTGGCTTGGTGTGTGTGTGTGAGTGTGTGTGAAGGGATGCCAGGGTGTGTTGTAGGGGATAAGGTAAAGGGTCATGCATGAAGCGTGTGACAGCTTCATCACAATGGGACAAACCCCGGTGCCCAGGCTGAAGGTCGGCCATGCCGTAATGCCCGTCTCACACTCCTCGCTCCCTGCTCCCATTTGTCTAAATCAGGGCGTTTGCGTTTAGCAATCAGCCGCAGGTAAAAACACATTTGGCTGGCTGTCATCCCCAGTCACCTTCATCCCTGGCTGTATGGGTCCTGTGCCCCTGACAGGGGCTTGGATACAGGCTGGCTGAGGTAGGGCAATAACTCTTATCATCAAGCACAGCGGCCAGCCAGATAGACAACTTATTACAGAGACACACTTCCCAGGTATGGAGTCAGAGATAGAGATAGGGAGAAGGACAGGGGAGGATTGGGGGAGGGGGGCTGGCTAGGGGGGTGGGGACAAGGGGGAGAGGGGGAGGGGTAGCAAAGACTGACGGACCGACAGATGGAGAATTAAAGAGAGAAAAGAAAGAGAAAGAGAGAGAGAGAGAGAGAGAGAGAGAGAGATTGTGGTGGGTGACAGAGGAAAAGAGAAGAAGAGGAAGTGAAGGGGAGAGGAATGAGAGATTGGTAAGCATCCTGTATACATTTACGAAGCTTTAACCAAATATGGTTCTATAGCCGGGAGGGAAGTATCCAAACCTGGAGACCCCTCCCAGCTGAGAGAGAGAGGGAGAGAAAGAAAGAAAGGTAGCGAGGTCTTGTATAGATTCAGGGGCAGGGACAGAGCAGGAGAGAGCTGTGTAAAAGGGCATGGTTAGAATAGGTAGAGGGTGCTGCACTGTTTGAAGAGAGAAAAACAAGAAACAATGGAAATAAGGAGATACAGATATTAAAAAAGGAAGAGAGAGAGAGAGAGAGAGAGAGAGAGAGGGAGGGAGAGAATGAAGAAAAGAAGGAAGGAACAAAGGTAGGAATGAAGAAAGAGAGAGAGAAAGAGGGAAATAAACCGAAGAAGATTATTGTGTGAGCAGTTTACATGTAAAAGAATGAGTGTAAGAGAGGTGACTCAATCTATGAGAGGCTAAGATAGTGTGTCTGTCCAGGCTTAAACAAAAAGAGATCCAAAGAACAGCTCCTTAAGGGAGATGGATAGGAAGTATTGATCTCTGTGGAAGTAAACAATATTTAGCCTGCATACTTCTGCATTTCTCACCTGCAATCAGATACTGTGGAAATTGCCTTTTTGTCGATTTGTAATTATACAGGTGAATGATTTCCTGGCAAAGCGACCTTATTGATAAAGTGTACTTTTGCTGACGTTCTGTATAGCCATGCGAGGCGCCTATGGCAGCAGGGTTACGTTGCATCTAAATAACTGCTCCTCAGGCCTGAAAGTCTGCCTCTTCCCAAGCTGGAGGCTGGAGCCCAAGCAACAGGCTGGAGTTCAAATAGCAGGGATCCTGCGCTAATCCTCCCCCAGATATCTGTCCTCTGTCTGCCTACACACTCTGACCACGCTCCCTCTCGGTCATTCCTGGAGCCCAGTGAGGGGATTATATCTGGTGAGGGTGACAGATCACAGGCTGAACCTCAGGCCTTCGAAGGGGGGGGGGGGGGGGGGGGGACTTGAAAGTGACCGTGTCAGAAACGGTGTCCCTCTCACACCGGCCCATCACCGCCTGAGCCTCTCCACCTTCTCTCGCTCATCCTTGCTCATCCTTCCTAAGAATCCTTCCCCACCACCTCACCTCTCCTGACCCCTCCACTCCCTCGCTCCCCTCTCTGCCTCCCCTCCCTGTGAATCAAGCACCTGGCCACAACTGGGAGAGCTGGGCAGTGAGTCATGCATTGCTCCTTTTTATAGAAACAAGCTGGAGTCCGGCCAGAAATGTGGCCCCGGCATTAATCACTGATTTCAATTTGGTCCTTTTATTCATCTCCAAGGAGTCTGGGATGCCAACGGCTATGTGGCTTCAGACTTTTAAGCACTTCTGTACAAGTCTACTCGGTGTGATAGCAGGCCCTGGGGGCTAAAAACGAAAACAGGGATGGAAAATACAGAATGTGCAAATTACTTCCTATTGAAGTGTTTCAGTGGATTTTTATGGCCCTGAGTTGTTTTTTTACATTAATATGAAACACTGAAGATTTCATCTTTCCTGCGACTAGTTTTCATTATTTGATTTTAGACCATGTAATTCAATTGACAATGAAGCACCCAAGACACTGTTACAACTCTACCTCTGTCTGAGGATGAGATTACATGTTTCTCACTATAACACAGTCCAGACACTGTTGGAACAACTAACTTTCATTTACCAGTTTTGATTCGACGTTGCAGATTATCAGATGGGAGAAGTTCTGTCTGGGGGAAACAAACCGACGAGAACAACAAAAGTAAACAACAGCAGAGCTGTTCTGTCACATTATGTTCACTCCCTGACACACACACACACACACAGGTGCCATATGAATAGACACATATCACCAAGGAGACGCTACAGATGCCTCCACTCTTAAACAAAAGGTGTGTTTTCCATGAAAGCAGCAGAACACCCAGAGATATTCAGAGATGTTTACTGATACCCTGGCACAGACGAGACAGAGAAGATCCCTGATACTAATACAAATAATACACCCATATTGTGTTTAAACAGTGTGCATTGTGGTGACTGAAGAACTGGATATTGTCTGATTGCTTGAATCAAAAATGAAAAAGACTTGAAACTACTATGTATCAGTGTTGGTTTTGGTGCGTTGTCCCTTGATGCTGTGCTTCTGTGAAAACAGAAGAGTGTACCAGATACTCTTCATCCAGGTGGGTCGGGTAGAGCTCAGTGGTAGAGTGTTAAACTGCAGATCAACAGGGTGCAGGTTCAGACTCCCATGTAGGTCGTTTTGGATAAGCCCCTGCTCTGAAAAAAAAAGGGTGTTCATTTGAACAAAAGTGTGTACCGCATACTCTGCATTCGCCCATAAACCTTCGACCCCTGTGTTTGGTGAGCAGCACTGTTTCCTGTTTGTGAGTCTGATGAGGCCAGTGTGCGGGTCCTCCCAGGCCCACAGATATTCCACTAGCTGCTCAGGGACTCCTCCGGGGGGGGGGGGGGGGGCGGAGGGGGGGGGACCTGGGTCCTGGGCAGCTCGCTTTGTGCGGTTCACATAGCAACGAGGCCCTCCCACCTCCAGGGGGCGTCCACCTGGGAATTGAGAGGAGCAGGGCTGTCAGATCCTGCAGCCGCTCAGGCGATGAATTTAAACCAGCGGGGGATGGGGGGGGGATGCAAACACACACTCCACTGTGTGCAAACCACACACGCACACACATGCACATACTGGCACACACACACACTCTCCACACATGCACATACTGGCACACACACACACTCTCCACACATGCACACACGCACACACCCTTGTAGAAACCACGTACACACCAACACACAGAAATGCACACACACACACACACACACAAAGGACAAACCAAACACATGCACACACATTTGACTGTACACACAAAAGCACACAATCACTCATACTCCCACAATCCACCTCCACCCAGCCCTCTCCCATCAGTGTTCCCACTGTCCCTGGTGAGCAAGCTTGATCTGAGGGCTGCGATCCCTCCCTCCAGACGCCCTGTCTCTGCTCAGCACTGCTCCACCACTAAACTGATACCCCCGCGGGCCAGCGGGCCAGCGATGGAGTGAGCGAACAAGGGTGGGAGGGTAAGAGGGGAGGGGAGCATCGAGGGATGCAATTCATCCGTATCAAAATGCTCCTTTTAGGTGTGATTAGAAATGATCTGGGCATGAGGCGGAGAGGACACGTGTTTCAGGGAGGAGGGGGGAGCCGGGGATCTGCATGGGAGTCCTGGGACGGCTGGGCTCGCTAACGAGGATATCGATCCGAGATCACGCTGGACCTCGCCCGCGTGCCTCCCTTCATCATTCACAGGCTTCGTAAAAACCCCTGTGTTTGTGCTTCTGCTCTGATGCACGTGCGGCCGTGTCTCAGTTGGGCTTGGTCTTGATGGACTTGCTCGTTTAGAAGATGTTTGACTGAGAATGAGGAGACGTTATTGATCAGGAAGCAAGCTGAGAGTCTCACTCATATAAGTTACTGCAACACCAGCAACTCCGACCTCAGCAATAACGGAACACATCCAGTGTGTACTACTTGTACGTACTGTATGTGTGCAACATGTATGCAGCAACGTGTATTTAATATATCATATATACTATAAAACTGATTGTAATGTATGACATATTCAACATATAAAATAACTTCCATGTAGCAACATGTACAGTATACTGCACACTATGCAACAGAACATGTAAGTAAGATGTAACATGTTTAACAAGAGATCATATACGTTCCATTCCATCTTATTTGTTTAGCAGACACTTTTATCCATAGCAACACACAACAGGTGCCTGGTATACATCATAGTGATGGGTAAACAACAACTTAGCATAAAAAAAATGCCATCCAACACTCAAATAAATAACAGCATTTATATTTTGATTTGCCATGTTTTAATAAAGTCTTCTATTGTGTAGTTATTATAAAGTGTTACCATGTCATAATTCTTACGGAAAACCTTGGGAGCTAAAACAGCAAAAGAGAAAAGGTTGGCCCATTTGAAATCAAGGCACGAGTCCAAGTAAGTGGTGCCTTTCCCTTTTGTTGATCCTGCATCCGTCCAGGAAGACATTAGTGTTGGTCGGCTATATTTTGGGTCATTCTCAAACATAAAGAGGGAAAAAGCACTCCCGTCTGAAAGCATTGATCAATCTCTCAGAAAGGACAGGGCTAGCTCTACCCTTGTGTACCCCTGCAGAGTAATCCCTGCTCAAGCAAGCATCCAAATAGAACTCTCTTCATTTCCACGTTGGCTTTTGAACATTGGAATGAAGGTAAAGTTTGAAACCCGGAATGGTTCTGGGACCCTTCAACAGCGGTTTCCATCTGAACAGAAACCCGTTGTTGTGCGACTCAACGCCCTTCTCCTGAGATCACACAAAAAAAAAGACAAGACAGTGAGACAGACGGAGAGAAACGGCGATACAGAGAGAGATAGATAGCGAGGCCGAGAGCTCAAGCATGTGCTACAGAGGTCTGCTTGCTTAGAATTCAAGGGCTTACACTCTGATAAGTCTCTTGATCCTCGCGAGCTGAATCTTCCAGGTTGGCTTTCAGCTGGGGTCAAGCTATCTTTCCAGGCTTTGATCATTGTGTCAACAGCTATATCTCTCACTCGCCAAGGCAGAGGCAGAAAGAGTGACACGGCAATTTGTGAGCATCATCTCCAGCCATTAATAGGGCGTTCTACATCATTAGACCAGGTTGAACATTAATAAAACAGGGGGTTAGAACTGAACCTAGAGAGGTGATCTAAATGCAAAAGAGCTCTGGCCCCCTTAAGCGATCCATCTCCTAAAACTGACTTTGGACTAAATGTTTGATTCATAATCATGTGGTAATGACTTTCCTGTCAGGACAGAGCCTGGCTTCAGCCCTACTAGGTGTGGGCTGAGACTGGCAGGGGGGGCTGGGGGAGACAGGGAGAGGCTGGGGGAGTTTGAGGGAGGCAGGGGGCTGTGTAGTTGCCTCAGGAACCAGCACGTTGGAACAGGTGAGGAGAAATGACAACAGACCGCACCAGGCGTTAAGAGACTCTAATGACCAATCTTAATAAGAAATCACACAGTTTAAGAAATGACTTTGAGGGTCAGCGCTAACCGTCCTCCAATTACGGGAGCACTTTTTGGCAGCCACGCTTTATTTTCCTCTCCTTTTGTCTGTTCTTTCTTCTGTTTCCCTCCCTCTCTCCTTCTCTCCGTCTCTTCCTCGCTTCCTCTTCAACCCTAACTCTCTCTTTTTCCCCTTCTTTGTCTTTCTCTTTCCCTCGCTCAGTCTCTCTTTCCTTCCCTCCGCCTCTCCCTCCCCCTCCCTCCCTCTCTCTCTCTTTCTGTCTCAGTAATAACATCTCAATTCCTCAACTGCAGTGCAACAATAGCATCTCTATTAATGCTTAGCACAGTGCAGCAAAATCAACGAAACGTTGTCAGGTCCCAGCTTTTATGAGTTCCTTTGATGGGAGAGGCACCTTGACAGGAAGGCATGAAGGAGAACGCAATAACCAAGCCATGACTGACCCCCCCCAAATGCTGTCAGAACCATGCACTTTTTCTTCGACTATTTGTACGTTGTTTTGGATAAAAGCTTCTGTTGAATGAAGAAAATGTGAAAGTAATGTCAAAAGTATTCATGCCAAACGTCAAACGCCTCAGAGTATTTACAGTCAATAGACACCTTTACAGGTGAGAGCATCTCCACACCATATGCTGAGGTTGATGACAGGATGATAATACAATCACGGTAAAAGAGGACAGGCGGAATTGAGCATAATAATAATACCTATAACAAGAAGAATGTTATATAAATGTTGCTTTCATCAAAAGCAGCAGACTGCATTCAGAGCTGTTGCTAACCCCGGTGTTACCTGCAGTCAGCAGTGAGCTGTACACAGTCCTAGAGTTATGATTTTTCTGAAGAATGGAGCCCTGAAATTACCCTTTTCTGTTCCATGGTAGAAATGGCCAAAACACAGATTATCATACTGAGAGTTGTCTTTATGACTATCATCACTGCGCCCAAAACTTCAGTGACACAATCTAGCGCCTGAAATTCTCTGTGATCATTGATTATTTAGTGTGTGTGTGTGTGTGTGTGTGTGTGTGTGACTTCCCCTGGTGTATAAACTACCAACATACGAGCACTGTAGAGGTGAATGACTCAGTCATTGTTAAATGTAAATCTTCATTGTTGGTCAGAATCAGCAGGAACTGTGTAGAGAGAGTGTTCTGATTTAAGTTGCCCTTTAAAAAAGACTTGATGTTGAAATGTTCTGCTGTGAGAGATATGAACTGAACATCAAGGAGAATGTTGGACGAAAGTTCAATATTCACTGAAGGTCAAACTTGTGTTACAAGTACAAAGCATGTACGTTGTTAAACACATTGTTAAACACCTACGTCCTGCCAGTAATGACCGCCTTGTTCCACAGACGGTGAGTAGCAAAGGGCTCCCCTTTCAAATTCTCAGTTTATGTCTCCTCCTTCTACTCCTTTTCTTGGTGTTCCTCCTATTCTTCCCCCTCCTCCTCCTCCTCTTTCCCCCTCCTACCCCCTCCTCCATCCTCCATCCTCCTCCTCCTCTCCTCCTATCTCCTCCACATCCTCCTTCTATGGCCTGCTCTTCTTTCTCCTCCTCTTTCTCCTCTTTCTCCTCCTCCTCCTCCTCCTCTTGCTCCTCCTCCTCGTCCTCCTCCTCCTCCTCCTCTTCTACCTCCTCTTCCTCCTCTTCTCATCCTCCTCCTCTTATTACTCCACTCTTGTTCAATACAGATGATACAGAGATCACATATCGTTCCAGGTCGTCTTGGCGACCTGTGGCGGTGCGTTGCTACCCCACAGCCGCCTCTTGAAAGGTGACACAATTCCAATAAATGTATTCCTGTCAACATCGCTGCGATGCGTTTTTAATACAGCCCCAGGAGGTTTGGGGACACAAGCAGCTCCAGTCAAACTCCATTTCTCTAGTCCGGGAGAGAGATGTGACAAGTGGCTGGTGCAGGTCAGGGACAGTCAGGGACTCTGCTGGTTCTGGCAGCCGGAGCCCAGATAGCAGTGGTGTGCCGTGTTTATCCAGGTCTGGTCACACACACAGACACACATATGGGCACACATGCACACACACCCATGAGGGCTCCCACACACGCACATGGACAGTCAAACACAAGTGCACAAATTCACACCAACACACACGTGCACACCTTTTTTCCCCACACGTTCCCTAGATTTGTCTCGTCTCTCGCTCTCCCTCCCCTCACTTGCTCACCTCGCGGACCTCGCTGCTCTGTAAGCTAAGCTCCACCTGCAAAACCTCGTCACCATGGGAGCCAGCTGGAACTGCTTTCAAATGCACCCCCAGTAGCCCAGTAGGTCCTCAAGTGTTTGGAAAGCTCCTCTACTTCTTGAAGGCCGGTCAACCCCATTCACTGTGTCACACGCCCCCGCTAACATGGCCCTTATGTCATACCCGTGAATGGATTTGACATCAGACTCGAATAAGGAATCGATCACAGGAGTCCTTTAAAAACCTCTTTGGAGCACAGTGGGCTATCAAAGACGTCAGGGGCCCGTCAAGAGAGCCCTGATTGTGTTTCCATGGAGATGAGGGCTAAATAGGACCTGCCAAGTTTACCTCCCATCCCGATGGACTGTTACTGCACAGCAGCCGGTGATGCAGCCTGACTGAGGAAGTGTGCACGCGCCGACGTATGAAGTGAAATGAAACTGTATGCTTCTTTACGCATCAGTAGCGACTTGAGGACAGGCGTATACTGTGTCACCATGAAAACAGCAGCTAATTAACGCGTCCACCTCAGAATATGTACACTTCATATACCTTTGTGTGTGTGTGTACTTCAGAGTGTGTAACTCTGCAGAGTATACCCTGGACTCCCCCCAGCCCCCCCCCGACACCCCCCCGACACCCCCCCGACACCCCCCCAACACCCCCCCGACACCCCCCCTCCCATCCCTGTAATCCCAATCTGGGAGGACGCCCAGGAACCTGTATTCTCTCACTGCTGACAAGACATTACATTCAAAGATTTTCCTCCATCCTCCCCTGACCACTCCAGAGCCTGGGAGAGTATTGACAGCTGGAAGGTCACTCAAGAGGGCTCGGCATCGGGCCTCACAGGGCTGTGCTAAGGTTCCTTGCTGCAGTGTACAAATACACATGGCAAGGGCCATGAGCAGTGATGTGATGAAGTTGGTCCTCATGTGAGCTCGTCTAAATGACCCCCCTATCTCTCTCTCTATCTCTCTCTCTCTCTCTCTCTCTCTCTCTCTCTCACCCTCTCTCCCACACACATGCACACATCGGTCCCCACACCCACTTTCTCTCTCTCTCTCCCCCCCTCCACACACACACGCACAGACACACACACATTCCACACCCGTTCCATTTGCAGTAGGCACTTTTCAGAGAGGGCAGCTGGGACTGAGATCAATGTGTATCGGAGGTGTGATGGGAGAGATATCCCAGATTACACAGGCTAGCCCGACCTGGCCCGCGGCCAGCAGAGTACTTTAGAGCACAGGCTAGCCCGACCTGGCCCGCCGCCAGCAGAGTACTTTAGAGCACAGCGCTGCCAGTCCTCTGGCAGGAACATCCTGCAGAGTGGTCCCCTTCATTCTAAATCACTGCCAGGCCATATTAATAATCAGAGCCATTAGTCTCTCAGTCCAGCTGCAGTCGCTCAGGTATGCTGTGTGGAGATCTAAAGCAGTCTGTTTTATACTGTATGTATATGCATGTAAGTGTGTTTGTGTGCATTTGTGTGTGTGTGTGTGTGTGTGTGTACAGTATGTATGCAGCTGTCCTCCACATAGCTAGGTCTGTAGAGGAGGTGTTTCGTACCACTTATGTCAGCTATGTGTTGTGTTTCTACGTTTGGAAACACTCACTTGGGTTCAGTAGCTGGGAGCTTTGGGATGGGATGCCTTAAAGTCTTCATTCACTTTCTGTGAATTCAGCAATTACACCATCATGGGCCTTTGTGGGTCTCGAATGAATGCACCATCGGTGTCATTTTTTCACCGCGCTCCCACAAACACACACACACACACACACAGACCTACACACCCACTTATGGACTAATGTGAGCAGCATCACCATTTGATTAAAAACCTGAAAAACTGTTTCAGGTCTGTGACATTTTTCCCACAGAATCTCAGAAAAAAAGCTTCTTCCTCAGAATGTGATGACATTTGAGATTGTTTATGGAGGTTGACATTTAAACTAATCTCGATCAATTAATCTGGGACCATGTGCCACATTAATCAGATTATCCCACGAAGCTGAGCAGTGGAGATCACACAGCTCAGATATTAGACTAAGTCTGTGCTCCTCCTCCACCTCCTCCAGTCAGCACAGTGCAGTCAACTCCTCCTCCACCTCCTCCAGTCAGCACAGTGCAGTCACCTCCTCCTCCACCTCCTCCAGTCAGCACAGTGCAGTCACCTCTTCCTCCACCTCCTCCAGTCAGCACAGTGCAGTCACCTCCACCTCCAGTCAGCACAGTGCAGTCACCTCTTCCTCCACCTCCTCCAGTCAGCACAGTGCAGTCACCTCTTCCTCCACCTCCTCCAGTCAGCACAGTGCAGTCACCTGCTCCTCCACCTCCTCCAGTCAGCACAGTGCAGTCACCTCCACCTCCACCTCCTCCAGTCAGCACAGTGCAGTCACCTCCACCTCCAATCAGCACAGTGTAGTCACCTCCTCCTCCACCTCCAGTCAGCACAGTGCAGTCACCTCCTCCTCCTCCAGTCAGCACAGTGTAGTCACCTCCTCCTCCACCTCCAGTCAGCACAGTGCAGACACCTCCTCCTCCTCCAGTCAGCACAGTGTAGTCACCTCCTCCTCCACCTCCAGTCAGCACAGTGCAGTCACCTCCTCCTCCTCCAGTCAGCACAGTGTAGTCACCTCCTCCTCCACCTCCAGTCAGCACAGTGCAGTCACCTCCTCCTCCTCCAGTCAGCACAGTGTAGTCACCTCCTCCTCCACCTCCAGTCAGCACAGTGTAGTCACCTCCTCCTCCACCTCCAGTCAGCACAGTGCAGACACCTCCTCCTCCTCGTCACCAGACAGAGCTCAACATCCCAGGTGTCTGTGTCCTGAGATGTCTGTCTCCCTTCTGCAAGTCTGACACTGGTAGGCCACTGTGTACAGAAGCAGACAAGAAAACAGCACTTATGAACTGAGTGACGGAAGACGTTTGCTTGGCTGGTCAGAGTTGTTGTTGTTTTTGCTTGAGGATGGGTGATTGATTTTGGTCTGCACTTCATTCCACTACTCCTCTCATCTCATCTCCTCTTACTGCTGTGGTTTCTTCATCCTTGTTGGGACAAGACTACCTTCACCCGTGACTCCCCTGCCTCTTGACCTAACAAAACCCCACCACACACACACACACACACACACACACACACACCTCAACCCCACTCTGCTCCCACCACCTCTACTCCCCAAAGTCTGTATTTGTGGTTATTATGGTCTTCCTGTGTGGCCTTTGAATCCCAGTGTGGTGGAATACAAAGACCCTGAATATGCAGCTCCGCCAAAGTCCCCACGTCGCCTCCTCATCCAAAGCTCAGGTCTCTTTAGCAGAAGAGTGTCTTCAATTGGAATGCCATTACCTAGTAAAACACAGACAGTAATCCAGCTGATTTATATATCATACCTACTCCCTGAGAAATACTGAAGAGATTACATTTCCTATGCTTTTTTTCCAACATAGATTTATTTTCAATTGTGCGCAACCACATTTGTATCTATAATGACTTCATTGCCTTGTCTGAGAGTAGGAAAGCGTCAAGGAAAGAGCTGCAGTAATTTGTACCTTTTGAATACAAGAGGAATTTGGTTGTTTAAATTAGGTCGAAAAGATTGCTTTTATACTTCAAAGCTGTGATAAATTCCTTTGGGGCCTTGGTTTAAATGTTTATATAGCAAATCTTCTTTTTTTTTTTTTTTTTCTTCTCTTACTGTAAGAGCTTTTTTTCCTTATTCTTCCCACATGTTTCAATTGAAAAAAAAATTTGCTGACAAATAATGTACACAAAGCAAATTTACATATAAATTAAACCCAGCTATTTCTGGACATAAATGCATTTTTATGAGCCCATAACTCCAGCTTATCACAGTAATAATGACAGTGTTGCTGTAAAATAATGACAATAAAAGTTATTTTTCAGACGTGCATATGTACTCCATATTGTAGAGGGACATCCGCATCATTCTTGTTTCCTTCTGTCTGTTACCCCCCCACACCACCACCACCATCCTACCCTCCACTCCCCCCCAAACCCGTTTTACACAAATCCCCCCCCACCCCCAACACAACTTGTCTCTTAGAATAGATGAGATCTGTCCCTCCCATTTGGAAACAGTAGTATTGATTGTGCTTTGGTGGGCTTCAACTACAGAAAGGGACTTGATATTTTCTCAACCTTTAACGGCAGGGACTTTGTGATTGTCTTTCTTTAAAGTGTGTGGAAAGGGGGTGGCATCGACCTGGGCTCAGTCATAACCCTTCAGTGGTACTTACTGTATTACCTCAGAACGGTCAAACTGCCAAAGAAACACTACGATTGTACTCTGCCACCAATGAAACAAGCCTTCACAATAAAGATAAATACAAAAAAGAAATACAGTATATATTACAGTAATATAAAAACAATAGATAAAAAGGAACACAAATAGATTTATGGTTCTGATATGATATATGATCTTGAACGTGCGCTATGTTCAAATGTGATTATAGGAGTCTGCTGGACTTCTTACAGACTTAGACAGTTTTATCATTTACTGACACACATTTTACTCTTACGGTCGCATTTTCGAAACAGTGAACACACAGCAAAGGTTGCAATTATTCTTTTTGTTGGTAACATTTTTGAACCCTCACAAAACATAAAGATTATGCAACAAAATATAAGATTTCCCGCAAACAACACAACTTGTGGTTGTAAATGTATTCTTTCATTCAATCGTTGGACAACCAAAGTAAAGAGATCCTTTCCTTTGACACAGTTCATCCAGTAGTTTGGGGACTGTCCATGGCATCTGTGGTAATTGAAAAATGTGTGAATCTAATGACATCACAAAGAGGAGATTTATGCTGTGCTAAGAAGGTGATGGCGAAAATCAAGTGAATCCCAGATTCATTGAGTTTTGTTTATTTATCAATGATAAGTGTTTATCATTGATAGCTTTTATCCAAAGCAATTGTACAGTAGGAGTTTTGAACCTGCTACTTCTTGATCTGCTGTCAGATACATTAACCAGTGAGCTGAATCTACCCCCATAGGGACACAAGAACCCCCCCTCTAGTTTTTCCATGTAAGAGTATACAGAGCCCTGGGGGGAAGGGGCGCTGGCGGGCGGGGGGGGGGGGCGTGCTCACTGATTGCAATTTGGACACGCATCCAAATTGGAAATTTAATATTGTCCCCACAGCGGCCTGGATATGATTAGGTCTGTTTGGTTTGATGAAAGAACAGCAACGCAGGGATGTTCAATTACACAACTGGGGCCACCTGCACGCAAATCTCAAATGCCCCCCCTCCCCCCTCCCCTTCCCATCACATCCTCACATTACAGTCATGCTCAACTGCCTACAAGTTTGTCACGGGCTGCCATGATCGTGGCGGGGTAGGAACGCTCGACTCTGAATTTGAACACCAACATCTTCTGTGTCTGGCAGAGCACATAGTATCTTTATTTATTTTTTACCATCTGTCCCAATATTTATGCTGATCATGGATTTTGACGGTACCCATTAGCTGAATTGTGTTTTATTGTTGACACCTCTTAAATGATTCCTCGTGTCACCCCCCCCCCCACCCCCCATCAAATGAACCATCAGATGGGGGGGGGGTCTTGGGGGACATCGCCATGTGTGCCATCATTGTTAACTGGTGACACCAACAAACTGCAATATCTCCTGGTGGAGCTATAATTGCCTTTCATAGAGAGAAAAGAGAGAGAGAGGGACACAGAGAAAAATGAAGAGGGAACGAGAGAGAGAGAGAGAGAGAGAGAGAGAGAGAGAGAGAGAGAGAGAGAGCAAAAAGAAAGAGAGGAAGACTGAAAGCAAAAGAAACAAAGGTAGAGGGAGGGAGTTAAAGACAGAGTGATAGAAAGAGAAAAAAGAGAAAGTCTTAGTATTATTGGAACAGCCGGCCACTCAAAAGGCAACTGATGCTCATAGTTTTATTTTCTTCTACCCCTTAAATGTTGAAAGTGCCCTTGGTTTCACACGGTGATAATCAGTACAGCAGTGCGGTGTGAAGTCGATTCTCACACCTTGCAGACAATATCTTGGCTTCCTTTGGAGTTCTCCAGCAAGACCTCGGCACCTGTCTCATTACCCGCTCATGACGGCAGCGGCTCCACTACCAGAGCATCGCCGAGCAAAGTGGGGGCTCTGTGTCTCCACTAAAACCTCACAGACACTCTTTTTAATCAAGGTGTGGGTTGACGTACGCGGCTGAAGGCTCCCTGGCTGGTCCTGCTGTTGCCATGCTCCTCTAAGTATCAGATGGTTTTGTGGAGGGATGATGCTAGCTCCTCGCAGGGAAATCATTTATTTCTTCTTGGCAATCCTCCGAGCAGTGGGAACCTTCACAGATCCAGCGAAGGCAATCGTTAAGATCTTCTTTTTTTCCATTCCTGCGGCCATTAAGGTCTAATATATCACTTGAGCAGTCAATTGTAGTTGACAGGCAGCTTCTTGAACTTGAACTGGGTCACCCGGTGACAGATAACACAGCCTGTTTGTTCAATTTCCTCCTCCTGCTACGCCATCACTCCCATGCGATTTCTTATAAATCACCGTGGCTACGTTCATCATGTATCTTGTCAGGGCTGGGGAGAAGTGTGTGTGTTCTGAGTTATAGAGATAGCGAGAGAGACAGAGAGGGAAAGACAGAGAGAGAGACAGAGAGAGAAAAAGAGAGAGAGAGGGAGAGACAGAGAGAAAGAGTGTAGGAGAAAATGAACTTTACGTAAGGGTATTACACTATTAACTACAAGTTATGGGTTGGCTTGCAGTCTTTGTTACAGCTAGTTGCATCTCAATGAGAGCTTGAAAAAGAGAACAAAGCATGTAAGGTAAAACACGTTGCTTACTACATTTGTCAGTGTGTGCGTGTGCATCAAGTCATGGTGGCAGGTAATAACATGGGTTAGTGAGCCTGTGTGTATGTGCATATGTGCATTTGTGTGCGCGTGTATAAATGTGTTTGTTTGTGTGTGTTTGAGAGAGAGACTATGCCTGTGTGTGTACTTGTTTGTGAATGTGTGTGCGAGTGTGTGTGTGAATGTGTACGTGTGTGTGTGTTTAGAGTCACATCGAGGCACACTGAGACAGATGAAACCCTAACTTGGCCCTTTGGCCCCTGTCACCTCCAGGCTCTCTGCCTTCTGTGGTGTATGAGCTTTAATGTGACAGAAAGATAATGAGCATCTTCACAACCCAGAGAGGGAGCGACCAAGGGGGAGAGGTTGAGCTGAGAAAGAGAGAGAAAGAGAGAGAACGAGAGAGAGAGAGAGAGAGAGAGAGAGAGAGAGAGAGAGAGAGAGATAGAGAGAGAGAGAGAGAGAGAGAGAGAGAGAGAGAGAGAGAGAGAGAGAGAGAGAGCAAAGAGAGAAGGTCAGAGGGTTTCATCTGAAGTCGACAGCAAATCCCAAGGAGGATAGGGCAGAACCATAGCAACAGCATCCACACTTCCTCTGAGAAGAAGTGTGTGTGTGCTGCCAACAAGTATACACTCTAATAGTACAGGTGCTATTCAGTATGTAGGAGGGCAACCATTATTATAACCATTATTAAACCATTATTACCATTTCATTTGTTATCTTACACTGACATCTGGCCATAGAATGGAAAAAAGTACAGACTTGTTGAAAGTCAAACAGTTCAATGCTGTAGGTGAACGCCTCCTGGTGAATAGCATGTCTGTAATTGTCAGCAAGCAGAATTTAGAGTTTCACGGGATTCCTTCCAAGACTGTAATCGGTGAAAGAGCTGAGTGAGTTCCTTGCGTTGCACTAGAGGAATACGATGCACTCTGCCTCATTAAGCTTCTCAGATTCCATGGATACCTCACCTGTACTTGACAGGTATTATGGTCTGGCAATCGAGAGGAAGGATCAAAGAGGAGGTGAAATGTCAGTTTGTCTGGACGTGTGGACTTCTGACTTTATCGTATTACCATGAGCGGCTCACTCAAACCATTAATGGGCATGTCAAGGGCCTGGGACCCCTTTCGCCACGCTGACATCTCAGGAGTTGCTTTTCAGATTTGGTTACCAAGGCTGTGAAGCTTATGACCTTCCTGGCATCCACGGTTCGGTCCATTATTGACAAAGCTGTAGTGTAAGGCGGTGGCTTTAACTGAAATGTTAAACGTTAATTGACCCCTTAACGGCAGGAAGGGGTTTATTTTTCCTGGAACTGAATGCTTTTATTATTTAAGATTGTTCGTATTTAAATATGTTTTATTCTAATACAACAAATACATACTTATATCATAATGACAATATTTGATTGTATCTATATGTTTTCAAATGTTTTTTGTATATTACTTTGGCAACAGTACTCGCTCATTCATGCCAACAAAGCATTTTTGAAAAAGAATGGAGTTGAGCTGAACTTAATTGAATGGAACGTTCCCAAGCTGCTAAGATATTCAGTGGGTGTGAGATGGTGCCAGCTGTCTCCAGCCCTGTGCGGCCACATGTCCCCTGACAGGGGTGGCCCTCAAGCTCCCCTCCAGTTGTGAGCAAATCTGTTGCCCACAGCTCGTCAAGGACATTGTCCCTGCTAGCCCTCTGAAACGTCGATATACTCATTTAGATATACAAGCTGTTGTGCTTGACAACTCCTTCACTCAATGCTTTAAGTAGTAACTCTGTAAGCAAGGAGGCTAATGACTCTTCAGGACATTAGTGACAGTCAGGACACAATTAGCAACATGTAGAAAAAGAATGGGGGGAAAGGGAGGCAAATATTTGTTCTTTGAGATGAGAACAGTCTGTGAAACTATGCCATGGCAGCGGAGAACTTTTCTCACTGATGAGGTCATAGAAGGGACCCTCGATGCCCACCCCATCCTCCCCTGCCACCTCCCTACCCACGAACAAAAACTAATTACAACCATTACAAGAATAAGTCACCTTGTTTATCTGATTGCTTTGCAGGCCCTTCAATAAAATCAATGTTCATGGTTTCAATTGCGGGGCTTAATTAAGAGAGGTCCCTTCCATGTAACTGCAGCTCTTGGCTTCATTGATTGATGCCTAATTTAGCAATCAGGGTGGAAAGACACTGAGCCACGCTAGGAAATATGAAAAATGGATACTGCAGCAGACAGGACAACGGGAGTGATGAAATTAAGTTTCACCACCATCGAGAGAACGTGCACATTCCTCTGTGTGAGTGACTGCGTGTGTGTGACTGTGTGTGTGTGTGTGTGTGTGTGCCGCAAACGTGCATGTGTGTGTGACAGAACAGCCCTTTGTCTGAAGGCACTCTCATGCTCTGCGTGACCTTGGTAGATTTTCTCTCCCTTCATCCTCGAGCATGACAGAAAAGCACCACTGATCTGTATTCAACATCGGACGTTTGATTCACTACTCAAAGCATTCTCTTTGGGAAGTCTTGTTATTTTAATTGTTGCACTCAGGTCCGCTAATCATGTCAAGCACCTGCACAAATAGGAAGTGGGCATGGGTGAACTGTCTTGGAGAAATGTGAACGTAAGTCAAAAGGGCACATATGAGCTGATTTGACGTATAAAGAACCGTCGTCGACGTGCTCATGGAAGGACCCATGTCATGTGACGGAGGGGAAGGGTGAGGCTCCACGTCAGCTGCTTTCAGTGTCATCAAGTTGAATTGGCTAAACTCACTTCTCAGTTTATGAGAAGGTGGTCGGAGTGTGTGAGTTGAACCCCAAGTTCAGACCCCCGGTGTGGGCTAGAGAGAGGACATGTGTCTTGTCGAGCAACGCTACGACACCTCTCACTCTTGTATATCGCCTTTCTTTTTTAGATGATAAATGGATCATCGATGGATCTCCAACTTTAACACAAGAGAAAAAAGAGAGTGTTAGTTCAACTTTTCCATGCCGCAATCATGAACTTCAATACTACATTACATTTACATTACATTTATTCATTTAGCAGACGCTTTCATCCAAAGCGACTTCCAAAAGAGAACCTGTACCTGTAAAAAAGCAAGCAACAGTAAAAAATAAGATACAATAAAATAAATAAACATGGATAGATATGGTCTGATTAACGTATATTGGTGTGATGATTCATGTGCTGTGGAAATGATGAGACATTGAAATGGGAATCCTCTCGGTCTCTCCCTCTCGCGTTCACACAATTTCTCTTTTTCATTTTCTCTCTCTATCCCTGATGCTTTATCTCTCTCTGTCTGTCTCTATCTATATTTCTCTCTTTCTGTCTCTCCTGTTGGGTGACTTAGTGCAGTAACCAATTAGAGAAGTCAGATGGATAACTATAGAGACGAGCAGAATGTGCTGGAATGTGTAGCCAGCATTTATTGTGAAGTCACAGTAGAGCATTTACCATGTAGAAAATCTGGGTGTCTCATTAACTCCACACATATACATGATGGACTATGCATGAACAGGATACAAATGCTATTAATCTCATGTATGAAAGGCTACACATCATATATGGGGCCCAGAATCACACGTTTACCATATAAGCATGTTCAGCTTTTAACAAACAAAAACTAATCTAGCATGAACAACTCCATAAGAATAACATTAGCATGAATTAGCTTTGATATATGGTGATCCTGCTAGCGTCGCTCTACTTCATTGGATTTCCCTCTCAATTGCATAACATACGGAACGCAAATACAACTTAGGCATAATACTTACAAATGAAGGGTGCGTAGCATCCCTTCTCACAAGCAGTAGTCTTACATGTGGCTCTGCATTCCCCATTTAACACACAAACCTCAGTTGGAATGACATGCTTGTAAGACAAAAACAACATTATGAAAAAAAACTGCCACATTGGAAAGCCCCAGGAATGTAGAGTTGAATGTAAAATGAAAATATTGAGTTCCTGAGTCTTGGCATTTGGAGTGAAGATGGATTTTTCAGTTGAGCAGAGTGAGTCTTGAGTCTCTCCAGCTCACTGCTTTGACTCACTCCATGGGAGCTGTTTGCCATGCAGTGTTATTCTGGCCTGTGGACAAATCAAGTAACTTCTCATCAGGAACAGAAGGGAGGAGAGGGAGGAGAGGAGGAGAAAGACAGCTTTTCAAACAGCATACATTAGAATGCCTTCTCTTTGCTCTCCTCACCTTCCTGTTAGCGTGGTCCTCTGGGCCTGCCTCTTGTTCAGGGGCTTAGACTCTAACAAAACTCCCTGCGATGGTCGGAGGTTCCTCTGTGTCCAGCCTGCTCCCCTCTAACGGAGACAGCACCCACACATCAAACAAGGTCTTAGAACAGAGATCAACTTTTACACTTTTAAATCAACTGTAATCCTGATCACATACCGGCTCGAGATGTACAGTCCATGCAGGGTGGTTCATGGCCTACTGTGTTTTTACTGCATCTGTACTGTATCCTATCTACTGTATTCGGGGGTATCTATTATATTTCTAGGGCCATTCTGGATTTCTAGAGAGATGTGGAATCAGGAAACATAGTTAAACAACATGAACCGATACCAACAGAGCCATGTTGTAGGCATCTGCTGCTCCTCCTCTATCATACTGGAGACTTCCAAGACAATAATTGATTACTGTTTTGAAGGATGCTGACAAGTATATCCTCCCTACACGCATCATTTTTACACAGCTGTACCGACAAAGCTGCTGTACTCAGCTGCACGTAAAGAAAATAACTAAATCGATGGGAGTATGCGGTGGACACAGTAGCTAATGCCTGGCGGGGTATCGGAAGAGAACGTTCTCTGCTGAGCTGAGTGCAGGGCTCTCCCCAGGGAAGCTGGGTTATGATGGGGTGAGCTCCTCCGCTCCTCCTCCTCCCCTCCAGCTCTCGGTTCCTCCTTACTGAAGAGGATCACGTCAAATCCGCCAGGAGGAGCAGGGGGATGAGGAGAGGAGAAGGGGGACCAGAGAAGGAGGATGAGAATGGGAGGAGATGGGTAGGATTGGGGGAGGAGAGGAGCTGACCAGCAGGGGAGGAAGAGGAGGAGAAGAGAAGCGGAGGAGAAGAGAAGCGGAGGAGAAGGAACTCCTAGTTTCCAGAGGATATTAGGCCTCCAGGCCTCAGAGAGCCACTGAAGAGGAGTAGTGGAGGAGCAGGGTCTCCTCGTCCTAACAGGGCCGGTCTTGTGACTCTGACCTCACCTTCACTCTCTGTAGCAGGGCCGTGTGTGTGTTCATGATGCCGGAGATGACATTCCGGTACTGCCAATGACACATAGTTTAATATAAAGTGATCAGAGGGGAGAGAATAGAGTTAGGAAGGAGGGAAGGAAGGAGTTGATAAATGTGGGAGGACATGGGGTTTATATAGGGGGAGGGCAAGGGGAGGGGGTGTGGGCTCAATATGGGGGTGGGGGTCATTGGTCATTGATAATACTGATACTAAGTAGGCTAGTGCCAATGTTACCAGAATAAGCAGTGTTCATTCACAGACTTATACGTGGTATGCTGGAGTGAACATGAATGTCATTCTGTAATTACTGACTAATTAATGTGTTCATTGATGGGGCTTAATGAGTGTGAATGGTAGTTTTCCTATCCTGAACTTCGTATTTCATTGAGTTTTATTCAAGGTCTGCCTATGAGACAGTTGCGCGACGCTGTATCTTGGTAAATCCAGATAGAGGTAATCTTTTACCCATCACGGCGAGAGAGCGGCAACCCGCAGCTCTATGAATCCTGGGCAACCTTGCCCCGTGGAGAAGACATGATCAAGTGTACACGCCTGCCGCGTAATAGGTCGGTAGGCAGCCGGTTTTACCTAATCAGAATAGGCTGCTTGCAGTTCCCAACTCTACGGATTAAATTATTATCTGAGTCTTTAAACCGCCACCTCTTTTTAAATTACTCAAAAACACAAACTGGAGTTCTCCTTGTGACATGCGTGCCTTGTCTTTTAGAGCGCAAAATCACTTTAGATGAACCAATGCTTGTTCGAGGGGTGTGGTAACCTACCCAAACAAGTAGACATATAGCCTTCTTGTTTCTGTGTGAAATGAAATTGTAATTAAACCGTGGAGTTCCATGAATCCTGGTTCAGCGGATAACCTTTTCTACCTTGCATCGCGGGATGTAGAGACATGATGTCACCTCGGTCGTGGGGTGAGCCATTCTAATCTGTGCTCTGTCTGTCAACGGTTACGCTCACCTGCTGTGAAGCCAAAGGTAGGCAATTTCATAGGCGCCGCGTTACATGAGTGAAAATGTAGCCTACCTCATGTCTGATAGTTATGTCTGATATTGTGTCTACTAATATCCCGGTTGTCTGTTCAAATCAAATGTAGACCTAGAATATAGGCCTACAGGCCTAATAGTCCTGTGAAAACTCATGATTTAGGCCTATTGGATTTTTCAGAACTATATATATAGTATATTTCAGCACAAACAAACGCTAAGGTGCTCTTTGAAAGGCGGAGAATTATACAAAGAAGCGAGAAAAAGTGTCACAGAAATTGCTGCGACCTGCAGCGTATTATCATGTAGGCCTACGTCAGCAGTTTGATTGTAATTAAATACCAAAACCAAACTGAGGTGTCCCAGTTTTAACCAACTTTGGCAGTCGGTGAATTATCAGCATGCGGCTGAGTTGAAGGACATCATTAATGACACGGAAGTGTGAACAACGATAAGCTATAGCCTACACACACACACACACACACACACACACACACACACACAAAAGACCAGTGTCCTTAATCTGCATATGAATAGTGTATTGTTTAGGAGATAATTTTACACTCTCTGTCTAGTGATTTCTCCTATATCTTCAGTTCGGCCAAAATCAATTATTCTGATTAAACAGAGTGAAAAACGTTAGGCTACTTGATGTTTCCATTCACTTTGAACGTTCTCTTTACTTTAATCAGCGTATGGACATATAGTCTACACTTCGTCCATCGTGCTCACTCGCTATAATTACACAATGATCACACAAGGAAGACATTTAGACATGCAAAACATCTTAACCCAAGTCAGTCTTTGATATACTCGTTGCTGTACTTCAAACACGTTGTTTGGTGAGAACCATTAGTTTCTCATTATGGGCTATTTATAATTGTCCTTTCTCTGCAGATGAAGATGATCACTTAAGACAGTACTCAAGGGAGTAAGGGAGAGAAAGGAGAGACAGTCATGCTTTGTAAATCTGGCACAAAGCACAAAATCACCTGAGTGAACATCTTAATAATATTTTTCTCCTTTTTTTAAAGTTAACCATAGCCGCTATAAATAACGGTTAACCCGGTTGGGGCCAGAGATGCGGTATAAACAAGAACATAGCGCCCCCTATGTGCCGCTTCTGTTTCAGTGAGCTCACCCCCCCATAAACAGTGGATTATTAGTCCAACTTGGATTCTTAGTCATGATACTGGCCCATGGGGACAGTTGTAGATTAAGTCTCTTTTAAGGAAACCATGAGGTCAAATATGAGACTTTTACATTGTAAATGCCCTTTGTACGTTCCATGTCCTCTGAAGTTAACCAGAGAGACAGGTCAGATCAAACGCATCCTACAGATCTTCACTGTCTATTTTCACAATCCACTTAAACCCAAAGAAACCCTTTCATGATCTTTTTCCATGATTTGACTTTTAAAACGAAATCATATCTGTAAGGTACATCCGTTTTGCCAAATGACAATTGATGAGACAAAACCTGACCAAAACAACAAGGCCTTTATAGCGACAGTTCCTCACTTTCTCTGTAACACAACTCTAATCAGTTTAAATGCAAACAACATACATACTGGTACTATGTAGAAATCCAAACGCAAAAAAATGCGCAGCCAGTTCAGAGTTCCGGTGCCTACCGGTAGAGGAGACAGATGTGCTTCAGAATATGCCATCGATTGCCTCGGGGCATTTCCAAGTTCTAAAGGTTTCCACTGTCAAAATGAGGGCCCCTGGGAGTGAGCGACACAAAAGTTAAATGAAGGTTAAATGGAAACACTTCAAAGCTGGGGGATCTCCACAGAAAAATAACAAAAAAAAGGTTAATGTGTCTCTTGTTGAGACACCCCAGCAGCTTGTAGCTTTTGGGCAGGGCCGACCCAGGTCCAGTTTGGGGCAAAGTGCCTCAGGGCCTGGTAAAACAGTTCAGTTTGACCAAAAATGATAACTGGAGAGCAAATGGTGTTTGAACATTCACACTAAAAAATTCTTTTTTCACTCCACCGACCCCTATAAAAACTGTTAAATGAATGATGCTGCTGTACTGCTACAGGCTTGCTTGCCTAACTGTGTGGCTTCTCTATGTTTACACTGACAAAATTAGCACATTATGATTTTGTTTAGTTTTTCTACGTACTGAACCACCCAGCTCATGACATAAGAGGTGCCAGTACTTTAGGAAGTATTATTTAATCAGCAAAAAATCTTTAAAATCCAAGATAAGTTTCTTATGGACCAAAGACTGGCCTTTATTTCTTTATAACCGAATGTTGGACAATTGTTTCCCTTATTTTTATTTTCACGTCATGAATAATATCCAAGTTATAAGAAAATCAATGTATGACACATCCTTTGCTGATATAAATTATGTTCTGTAATTACCAGCTCTGAGTAAAAGAAATAGTTAACATCGCCAGCTAAGTCCCCTACGTGTTTAACCTGCTATCACATTGTCATAAAAACTAGGCTTCTGCACATCAATGTCGAAATACAAAGCGTCAATTAATTACCAACTATAAGAAGTATAAGAGGCCGCGGGGGACGCGTGTTGAACTGAAGCTCCGCGGCTTACCATTCAGCAGAGAACGGAGAGGAGAGTTTGACACGGTTTTGAAGGTCAACTTCTTCTGCTTTCAAAACCCCCCATCCGGTCCCCCCCGGGTCCCCTCCACTGCTAAAATGCCTATCACAGGAAACTAGAGAAGCTCATTGTTCTCTCCTCTCCTGTTGACCCTTACTGCCCCATTAAAATCTAGCCTGAAACGCTGCCTGAGGGTCTTCAGACATCATCGGCATGCGTGCCTCGCTAAACCGAGTTGCATACTAACGAGGGAGGGTCTGGCCGGATCTGGAAAGAGACACTGGTCTGCATCCTAAAACGAAACGGTGGAAGTGGGTGGGGGTCGGGGGTCTGTAACTAAGCAACATTAATGAGTTCTTTAGCCAGATAACTCCAGATTGACTCGGGCTACTTTCATAGCTGGTTTGTCAAACAATGGAAATATAGCCAATATAACCTGATAATTCATTCATTTTGTGAGAAAAAAACAGTAGGAAAAAAAAACAACTGAGGCTGTGTCAACATATATGTATATATTTTATTTGACTATTTTGATATAGGGTAACATTATATTACAATTACAAAAATGTATTAGTAATCTGGATACCCGTGTGGTACTGATCGGACTCTGAAATAACAACTACAGAGGTAGTGGAAATACTGACACAACCTGACACTTGTACTGTAGACCTAATATATTATCATAGTATTGGAAGCAGTTGACATTGAGATGCAGGGGTTATTGTACGTTAGTGATTGCAGAATTCACATGAGATAGTTCAAGATTTTGGGTAACCTAGCATGTATAGTTAGTTTAAAAACAAAATGGTGACAAAATGACTTGATGTACACATTCATATGTCGAACACACAACCCCTGCAAACAGATGTTTATAGACATTCATGCGCGCTTGGCTCCCTAGAATCCTAGAATAGCATAACACGTGCAGTATGACGTTAAGCTGACAAGACTGCGTTTACCAGAGAGTTCTTAACCCTAACCCCTTATGTAAGGCAAACATATTGACATGTGTCTGCTGTTCTTCTACAATTAAAGAAAAGATTGAAAGAATGAGAAATGGAATACTGAATACAGTAGTTTTCTATATGGATTGTTCACAAGACTTGTTTGTAAACATCAAGAAGACAATGGCAGATTTGTTGTGTTATGTTCCTTAATCTGGCATGTCTGTTGACAAATGGCTTGTCAAAATTAGAATCATGTCTTAGTTTACAACTAAGAAGAATTACTCTTCGACACAACTTAGATATCCAAACAGAATATTCAAAAGGGAGTTTCACAAGGCACAGTAAGCTCATTATCCAACTTATTAATAGCATTTTTAGTTGAGTCTTGTATAACAGTGTGACATTAAAAGCATTAGCTTTTGCGCACAGTAACAGTTGATTATTCCAAAATTTTTCCCATGTTCATGTCTATATTAATGTACTGTATTAGACAAAAGAAGACAAGAGAACATGTTAAACTGTCTATACAGGCGTGTTTGTGTTGCTTCACTCCTACCACAGGGACTGTACCCTTGTTTGTTTAATCCTCTTTCATCACCCAAGAACATTTTGTCAACTCAGTCTTACTTAGAGGCTCAAGTATCCCACATCAGACCTGAGGTATGGTCTCAAGTTCATATCATGTTGAAGATGATTTGTTTTCACTTACCAAACAATACAGTAAGCAGTGACACAGATTTGTGCACCCAAGATTCTTTGCCCATATTGGAATTAACATAAGAACATCAGCCATAACTTCCTCATTCTGTCAACATTTACATAAACAATTATCATTTGTGTGTGCGTAAAGAGCAAAAAACAAAAACAATAAAGGTATTTACCTTTTGAATGCATAGCGTTTGATTATCTGATTTGATGAAATAAAAAAAAATGAAGTCAAAGTAAGGACTGCTAATGATGACACCATACCCAGACAAACACATGTTTCAATAAGAAATCAAGAACATATCTCCTATTGACTTGACACTCATTGAAATGATTTAACTACAATAGGTATTTTCTTTTGGTCCTGATAATAGCATAGTTAAAGTTCATCAACCACATGCTTTTAGATGATGACATGGCTTTTTATACAATGTTATTAAATAATTAATCTGGAGGGATTGATGATTTTAAAATAGGTGTAGGTACATTTCTCATAATTCTGACTTGACATACTTAATAAAGTTACAAGTTTTCTTGACAAAATTAAAGTAGTAGCTAAGTAGCCAGATCTTTAGATAATAATGCTGTAAAACAAAGAAAATGAAAGTGAACATGTTTAAGCATTGTATCAAAATGTGCGGTTTACTTTAAACTTAAAATTGAAAAATCATAGTAACATTGCAGGAAAAAAAAAGAAAAAAAAAATAGATCCAATGGCTTGACTTTTCACTCAACGGCTGTGTGCAAAAATAATCTTCTGCCTACAAAAAAAGAAAGACAATAACTGCCTACAAGCGCTTTTACTACAACTGCATAAAAATGCATGTGTTTATTCAGTTTATCATGGATGTACAATATCAAGTACAAGTGACAGCAAGCAACATTCTCTTACACACCCATTCAGGTTAACAGGTATGTGTAAGAGAAGACTCCACAGCCACACATACTAAACTGCATTCAGCCCCATCAAACGAGAACCATACCACCAGATGTGGTTTTTGTAGTTTTTTTTATGAGTGGAAAGCTCAGTTTTGCATTTGTTGTGGTGGTTTTAAAACCAGCAGGGGGCAGTGTTACCTGGTATATAAAACGTGACTGTACAGTACATTCCTGCATAGGAACTACTGCATGTGACAACCCTGTTGTCTATGACTAGGTGTAGAGTCCTTGCATGTGCAAGTAAAACGCTGACTGGACAACTAGCGACGTAAATTACCGTTACACGCTCTCTTGCCCACAGTCAAGACAAAACTACAGAAAATTACATAGTGATAATACTATAAAAAAAATACTGTCTACTCTGAACTGTTAACATACTATGAAATGCTACAGGCAAACAAGAAAACATGGATCTAGAACAATGGCTGTTAGCTGACAAAGTGTGTTAGTAAACTAGAATGTGTGTTTGTGTGTTTACTTAAGTTAACACCTCTACTTGAAGCAAATAGATGTTAAACTCCTTCACTTATATGCTCAGAAAAATCAAAAGATAGATAATCTTATACTATATTGTACAGTAAACTACATTGAATCTTCTGAACTATATTTCAATGGTAATTAAGCTATTGAAAACCACACAATTAAAATTACATGGATGATATCTCTTATTTCCTTTTTTGAATTTCACATTACACATAAATAACATACTGTACTGGTGTTATAACGCAATGGGCTGTTTGACAGTATATGCACATACAGTAGATAGATGATTAAATGTTATTAGTTAGTATAGTAACTGCTGCTGAGCATTCTTCAAACACTTCTCCAAGTTGTACCTATACAAACCAATTGGATGTGAGAATTCTATACATCACATTTCAAAGTGTTAATTTAACACCTGGATTGTTTACATATGTCCATCTAATGAGAGTGGAACTACAAACACATAAGGAGTAATGAATTAACACTCCTGGTGATAAGACAAGTCCACAATGTCTCAGACTCAGTGTTCAAGAACACTTGAATAAATAGTGTATACTATAACTTTATATATAGATACAGAATCAAGTTTGTTGCATTCTTTTTCATTTAAGGCAATGCATCATTGGTGAAAGTGAAACAGCTACTCCCAAAAAATGACCCATCCCCATATCCCACACTAATGGTTATCCCTGGTCAAATACATGCTTCAATGCGATGGATAAGTATAGGTAATATTGCTCATGGGGTTAAATATTTGGTATAAACCTTTAATATATATTCCTAGAGGACGTTGGTGGCAGGAGGTGTCCGTTAAGGCCATTGAAGACAGCCAGATAATGAGCAGATTTACATTCACATTCACTGGATTTGATTGGATTGCATTTGTTTAAAAAAAAGAGGTCTTAATTGGGGCCTCAAGTGGGCCTCATTGACAGTGGTACAGCATATATTCATATGTATGTGGACTCCATGTGCATTATGCAGTGGTAGATTACAGTACAATGTGGCCTCTATCTTACCTATGACAGCTGGGTTGTTTGATCAACCCAGCTGACACTAAGTTGTATAGGGCAGCATAATACATGGGCACCAGAAGATCAACCAAAACCATGTTGGCACAACTTCAAGTGCCTGACCTCAGTCAGTTGAATGTGTTAATAGAAATAGTGTATTCATCCAAACAAAGCTATTATCCAAAGCAATATGCTGTTCAGGGGTAGATTTGCACCCGAGACCTTTCAATCCACAGTCAAGTGCTCTAACCACTGAGCTATACCCTTCCCATATTGCTGTGGTGTGTGACACTGTAGGTTTAGTGGCGGAGACTTAAAATACACATTGCATTCTTAAATCACAGATTCCTAGATATATGACATGATTCATTCTCCCACATCAACAGCTTCCTGAGTCTCTCCCTTGCATATTGTACATGATCTTCCCAGCTGACACATCCACAGTATTCATGACAGTCCTTTTTTCATAGAGAAATGCGCCTCACAACGCAACACGCGTTGTCGTCACTTTGGCAGTTAAAAAGCGGAGTGTGGAAAGCTCCTAGCGCGGAGACCCTGAATGGACATCGGAACGGAGCGGGTGGAACCGGAACCGTTGTCCTGCCCTCTAGGAACCGTCTGATATTGGTGGAGGGCGTGGTTTGATGGCGGCAGGTTGGTGCGTTGGTGTGTGTGGGGGTGTGGGGGGGAGGGTGCGGGGGTGTTGGCAGGGCAAGGCAAGGCAGAAGAGAGAACGTTCTAGATGTTGGTCTCCCGCTGCATAGCGTCGTCGTCCTTTGGTCCGTTGTTGGCCAGGCTCTCTGATGCCTGCAAGTCACCGTCCGCCTCCTTCTGCTCCCGGTCAGGGTCGTCCGTCTCAGTCCGCTTGTACATCTCCGCCTGCTTACGTTCCTTCTCTAGGAGTCTGTAGTTGATGAAGTTCCCGATGAACAACCAGATGCTGGCTACAATCACCACGGCACCACAGCAGAAATACATGTACTTGTAATTCTTGGTGACATCTACCAGTTTGCCTGTACATACAATGACAACAACAAAAAAACATGCATTTCTGTAATTGACACTTGACACCACAGCAGTAAGTAGATATGTAATAAACATCTGCTTTTGTTGCTAAACAATTAGAAAATGATGGAAATAATAGAATCAAAAGCAAAAATGTTTGTGGACATTTTTCCCACCTAGAAGTGATGAAGATGTGTTAATTTACCTCCATTTGAATTCCATACAGAAATAAACTCATTTAAAATTCAAGGTCTGGACATGAAGGGAGAGACAGAAACGGAAAGAGAGAGGGAGAACAAAGACTACAGAGAAGAGAGAGAGGCTTCTTATGACGTACCAGCGAGTGGAGGTCCGAGGAGAACCGGGCAGCACTCCACGATGGTGGTGAGGCCCACGGCACTGGAGAACCTCTGGGCCCCAACCAGGTCCATGAGGGTCTCAAACAGCACCGAGCTGACCATGCCGAACGCAAACCCGAAGAACACGGCATACACCACCAGGCCCGTGTAGGTCTCCACAAACGGGCAGAGGATGTGGCACACGCCGTTGTAGAGGACGGCAAAGCTGAAGAAGTACTGGATCCTGGGACGGATCCACTTGGAGTTGGCCAGCAGCCCCATGGAGGGGCGCGCAAACATGTCGACGAACGCCAGGATGGACAGCAAGAAGGCGGCCGAGTACTCGTCCACGCCCATGTCCTTAGCGTAGGCCGCTAGGAAGACGATGGGCGAGAAGAAGCCCAGGAACATGATGACGTTGCCCGACAAGTAGATGAGGAAACCGCGGTGCTTGAAGAGCGACAGGTCCAGGAACTTGTTGACCGTCTGCCAGGCTGTGGCCTTCTCCGTCTTGGCCGTGGTCTTGGCGGTGAGGGCCAGCTCCTCGTCTTTCTTTGCCTTGCTCGGCGGGGGCCCCAGGGGCCGCATTAGGGCCCCAGCCACGCAGCAGTTGAGCAGCAGCCCCCCCAGGATGAGGAAGCTTCCCCTCCAGCCAAAGAAGTTGAACAGCCACTGGTTCAGAGGAGCCAGGGTGCTCAGGAACACCGGACTGCCGGCCATGGCTAGGCCGTTGGCGATGGGGCGCTTCTTGAAGAAATACCTGCCAATCATCGTCAACGCAGGCTGGAGGTTGAAGGCCAAACCCAGCCCTGTGAGAGAGGTTGAAGGTCAGAATATTTGGGCTTAAAGGGGGTTTCTGATGAGGGTTAAAAGGGACACAAAGATTATCTTTACTACATGGAAACAAGGGGTTATTGTGGAAGCAGAGAAATTGTTGACGATTTCAGAAATAATAGGAGTTCCTTAAAGAAGATAAAATAATGAACGTCAAGTAACATTCTTCAAAACAAAAGAGAACCTAATTTTAACAATGTTCTTAGACTTTGACACAGTGAACTCAAAGGGGCAGCTTACAGGATTGTGTCAGACTTACCTCCAATGACACCAATGCAGAAATAAAGCTGCATGACGTTGTTGCAGAAGGATGCAGAGATCATCCCCAAAGAACACAGCATGCCTCCCATGATCATTACAGGCCGGCAGCCATACGTGTTCACCAGGATACTGCTTATAGGACCTGGGGGAAATCATACAACAAACAAAAACACCCAAACCTGAATGATGTTTTTCAACAACAACATTGAGCACTCAACTGGGTGATTACTAACCAGATTAAACTCTAAGACCTCACTTAAGTGTTCCCAAAACAGAAGGGATTCCACCGGTCTAAGAATAGATGTATCTATAGTGTGTTGACACTCAAAGGCACGCATGTCATCTTGTTTGTTTGTGTTGCTGAACAGAGAAAGGGTTGGCTTTGTCGAATGGCTCTCAGCCATCAGTTTCAAATGGACCAAACTAAAGGGTTGTTTAATTATTGTTTAAAAGTTGTTCAAAAATAATAACGGTTAATCAAATGTAATGCAGATACCGACTTGTTTAGAAATTACTTTATATAAACTACAATGGTTGTAGCTGGTTAGGGCTGACAGACAGAACAACAACAGTTTGGTCTGGCCAAAGGGACAATCAAAAATCAATAAAGCCCTGTCGAAGGCTCAGGTCTCTTATGTCACAATTAGGAGGGGGGCATTTCTCAGTTCACTGTACAACTTTCAAGTGTCAATGTCATTGTTAGCAACAAACAGCTAGACCATGCTCACAATGAGGGCTGTTGACAAAACCCTGAAGCATGAGGTTTTTCCGTGACCACAAGTAAATAGTGGTTATTGTCAGTACACAAAGCTAAGTGGGACTAGCAAAAGTATTCCCAGTCACGCTGCACTATGAACTCAATGAGTCCACTTCACTTGTATACTGTTATCAACTAAACCTGTCTCAACATATTTAAACATTATATATAAGCGTTAACTGAATTTAGAATACTCATTAACAGTCTCTGAATATCCTCCCATTCAATTTCCCCGTTGTTGTGGCTCAAACCCTTTCAGACTCTGTTGCTCACAATTTAGGTGAAGGAAAGATTGTTCTAACGTTCCAATATTGATAATAATATACCAATGTTGCTAATATTATACAGAGGTCTAAAGGTTGCTTAATATCTCCCCAGGGGATAGGATGACTGATTTCCTGTTGTGACAATGATATATTTGATGACTCCCAAAAAAACTGAAGCTGGTCAGCATAAATATGTTTCTGCATTTAGCATCAATTGATCAATTTGCATAAAATGGTAGAGAGAAAGGGGTTGTCAAAGCACAAGGTAGCTTACGGCGCTGGAAAATGATATGAATTCCATCCCTCTTCTGATGTGACACGTTGTGTCAAAACAGAGCACTACGTAAAACAGCATTGGTTTGTTTTGTGAGGCAGTTCAATTACAAGGAGCATGAGTCGGTGTTGTGCTACAGTGATTTTGTGAGTAGTAGGTTTGCCCGCAATGACACAGTTGTGTTGTTTCTATTGGACAGCCTTATTCACCACTGAGGCTGCCAGAATGGGCTCCGTACTGACAGTCAACAGAGATGGCTGTGTGTCTACACTGCCAAGCTCAAGGTCGTCTCTTCCTCCCCCTGCAACCTCTCCCACCCTCTTCCTCCCTGTCTAGTTCCCTTTCTTCCCCCTCTCTCCTTCCCCCCTCCATCTCTCTCACTCTCGCAGTCTACTGTTCTCTCTCTCTCTTCACTCCATACTGCCTCTCACTCCACCCCATTCCCTTTCTCCCCCTAGTTCACTCCCTCATCTCCCTTTCTCCCTCACACTCGCCCCCATCTCCCCCTCTCCCCCTCTCCTCTCCTCTCCTCCCCCTCTCCTCTCCCCCCCCCCTCCCTCCCTCCCTCCCTCCCCCTCTTTCCCCCTCCCTCCCTCCCTCCCTCCCTCCCTCCCTCCCTTCCTCCCTTCCTTCCTTCCTTCCTTCCTTCCTTCCTTCCTTCCTTCCCCTCCCTCCCTCCCTCCCTTCCTTCCTTCCTTCCTTCCTTCCTTCCTTCCTTCCTTCCTTCCTTCCTTCCCCTCCCTCCCTCCCTCCCTCCCTCCCTCCCTCCCTCCCTCCCTCCCTACCTCCCTCCCTCCCTACCTACCTCCCTCCCTCCCTCCCCGTGGATTAGTGACATTGATCCAGCACTGACACGGCTTGCAGCTTAGCCCGTCACAGCAGAGCGACACTCAGGGAAGAGGGCGAGGCTGGCTCTACTGAAGCTGGCTGATGCAACAAATCATACAGTCATGTTGCACCGATGCAGGCGGTTTGGGCGCCTGAAATGATGCATCCTCATCCTGCTACATCTCTCCATCGCCATCACGCTCCTCAATCATGAATCATCCATCTATTTTTCGGATGACAACACCACATTCCAAGTACAACCGTTAGCACTAAGGCTTCTGGCTGGATTCCAAGAAATAACGAAATGCTATGTATGTTAGCAGGCCTTGCCTACCAGGACGTGGCTGTTGCATCATAAACTTTAACTGCCGTACCGGAGGATGAGAGCGGTTCTAATTGTTATGTGAGCATATGGCAGGCCCATCCAGCCTGTTTGCTCTTCACCACAGGTGCTGCCAGGGCCACCACTTTCACCATTTTATGAGTTCACCATGGGCATCACAGGGTGTGACGTCCAATGCCCGCTGTCCTGGAGTGACCTCCGACCCCTCCGTGAGACGAGGATGATGCGAGCAGCTGTTTGATGGCCAGATGTCATTTGGCTCTTTATAGAGTACACTCTCCATGGCAAAGTGTGTGATAGGGGTGTAAAATGCCTGAAAAATTGGACTACAGCTTTCGGGCTTTAATTGTTTAGACACTATTTGTCTTTCGTATTGGATAAAAGTATCTACTAAATGAATCAAATGTCATGTAATGTGCTTCAACACAGGGGCCGGATAAAATCATTTGAAATGCAGTAAACATTGGATGAGCGATTAACGAGTGATTACCTCATTAGCCCGCACAGGACAAGACAGCAGGTGTTAAAGGAACAGACGACGAGAGGCTCTAGTCGATATGACTGAATTGCTGGGGGAATAGTGAGGAGCATCTGGAGACTTGTCTTAATTGTGCAGACTGACATGGGAGGGGGTTGTCACTTGTGGGACCGTGCCACCATCACCATCCCATCCCAAGACCATGACAACATGACGACCGTTATAAAGAACTCTTTGCCCCGGGCTCAAAGCCCCTGTGACCACATTAGTCAGGAGTGACTGAAATGAGATCTTGGGAAAGATTGCTGGCATAGAGCTGCCATGCAAAAGGCCTACTGGCTTATCTCACAGTGGGGGTCACTGGTTGCATGTGATGCAATGTGGGCAATATGCTGCCAGCACATCATCAGAAACTTCTGTCCGTCTAAAAAGGTAAATATAAAGAAAGAAATGAAAATATGTTTGTGAAAATCCAAAAGGAAAAGACCACCACAACCTACTTTAACTTGACCGTTCTAGGTTATGATTGATATATTTCTGTCAATCCTATTGTTATGGTTTATCTTTGTAGCTTACAGCACCAAGACCAATGAGTTGAGAAAACTGAAGTAAAGGGAGTGTGGGGGGGGGGGGGGGGGGAGTTGGCAGGGAGACGGTAAACAGTGGTGATCTTGGTGGAAAGCCTACGTGCCTTGAAGCATGAAGACAAATACATAAGTAGGCTAAGTCAGGTCAAGTGTAGAGGTCAAATTTCTCTTCAGTATCCTTATGCTCATTTACGGTCACATTAACTCGCAGTGTTTCCCCTTTCCTCATACCCAGAATGATCTGGCTGAGAACTGTCTACAGGAAGTACGCAGCACACCTTTGTTGTACTTGACATCAAACACATCATTCTCTAGGGTGTTTCCAAATTGTCTTTGCTGTGTTTATCTTGATTTAATCTGCGTACCTGACGTCTGTCAGTGTTACATGTACATCTTTCTTCCTGGCGGCTCAGTTACAAAAACCCGGGATCGCCATGGAGACAACGGAAAGAGATCCACGCAAAGACACAATCGCTTACCTCCAGCGTACATGACAGCGAGCATGATGGAGGAAATCCATGCTATCTGGCTGTAGGAAGCCCCGAAGATCTTCTGGATGTCTTTGAAGAAGACGGTGATGGCTTTGGGGAAGGCGTATGAGAAGCCGATGGAGATGAAGGCTCCGAGCACCACGGCCCAGCCCCAGCCCCCGTCTGGGGGGGGTACGGCCGGCGGACCTGAGGAGGGGGGTGGCATCACTGGCCCGGCTCAACGTTTGGCTATCACTGGAGGGAGGAAAGGAAGAGGAGGATGGGGGGAGAACAAGAGAGGAGAGGTGGAAGGTTAGAGAATGAGAGGGAAAGATGCACAGGTGGAGGAGAAGAGGAGGTAGAGGAGAGATGAGTAAAGATGGAGGAGGTGAGGGAGAGGAGGAGGATACAGGTGAGGTGGTGGAGAGAAAGACGTGGGCAGGAGGAGGAAGAAGAGGTAGGTAGATAAAGTTGAAGGACAAGATAGGAGGAGAGAGGAGGAGAGAAGGACGAGGGAGCGGGAGATGGGTGAAGGTGAAGAGGTGGAGAGAAACGAGAAAATTATTAAAGAAAACACAGACAGGAAGACAAAACACTGACCTTAAAAGGATATACAATACTATTCCTTTATGCAAGTCCCCTTAGAATTTGACTCTGAGGGCTAGAAAGCCTCTTAGGTCTTATGTCATTCTAACTCATGACTGCTCAATCATACGACCGGCATATTAAACAGGAGGTTAAGGGCATTCATGCAGAACACACACACAACGGATTATATCCTTTACAAAAGGTGAATTTGACTACCTGGGAGACCTTGCCCCAACCGTTGCTCACCTTGACTCCAGCCCCTCCCCTCTCAGGCTATAGGGTAATGGAAACAAAGGGGTGTGTGTGTGTGTGAGGGGGGGGGGGGTTAACAGACCAGCGTGGTTTAGGACCACAGGGCCAAAATCACTGGGCTATATTTACAAAGCAAACACGCCTCCACTGTTGTCCTGTGTGAAAATCTTCTATAGTGCAGCACAGTGTGTGAGGTGCAACACACCACACACAGACGCACACCCCCTTCCACACATGCACACACCCCCTTCCACATGCTCACATACCTTCCATACACTCGCACACGCTTCCACGCACACAACCCACGTACACTCTAATAGGATATAGCTGGGAAAAGAGTCACCTGTAGAACATTACCAGCTCTTACATTTTCACCTAATAAATGAGAGAAATCTAGGCTATATTTGCATCACCTGGTAAGTACAGAAAGGCCAGATACAGAAGGAACACTATGGAATTTTAAATTATAGTAGCCAAAACTGAAAGGCAAACTAATCATGTTGACGCACAATGACAAACTGGAGAAACAACACAAACAGTAAAACAAATGGTGTGTGTAAGAATTTCACAAGTAAAAGATTACTGCAACAAAACATGCTCAGTCAGTTTCTGACTAGGCAGATTACCAGGCAGCTAGGTCTGACCTTACCTAGAGAGAGTTGGCAAAGTGTAACCAGATTTGGAATTCGCCAGAATTATCCTCCACAACCGTGTTGTTGAGAATCAAGTTATCTTTTGCGTGCACATCAAGGCACCAATGAGTCCTGCGCGCGCACTAGACTTAAACATAAATCTTAGACATAAATCTTTCGTGTTTCAATTTCAATACAAGCCTTTGAAAGAGCAACCATGACAACCGCGTTTTCCCTCCCCCGAGCATCAATTATGGAAGTGTCTCTGCCACGTTCCTCTTCGGTTCCATACCCGATCCCAAACCAGACCAGTGGAGCCTCATTCATAGTAAACCCTGTCTCGACTGTCAACGCAGATAATTGGCTAAGAGGCTCGACCTGGCCGTTGGTACATGAATAATGAACCCAGGCAACAAGAAACGTGATTTATCTTTTCTCTCACCTTGACAATGCTTGAACAAACCTGCTGAACTGGTGATACAATGAACAATGATTGTTTGCACAGTTTACAAACACACTTAATCCCCAGTGCATATCCACATCGGTTAGGGGTTTTAAATTAAAATGAGAGATTAGGCCTATGTATTTCAAAAATATCTAAACTATAATCCACTGTAATCTGATTATCGGTTGGCTGTAGCCCTTTATGTAGATAGGATGCATGATTGATTGAACATGACGCCATGCCATAAACCGGTCTTGGGACCCTTAAGAGGGCTAGATGGTTAAGTCTGAATAAAATGACCAAAACACACTAAATTAAGGTTTAAAAAGTTCAGTGACATAACTATCTAATTTATAAACAGACACAAAATGTGTCTGAACTGTGTATATGGTGTTGTCCCTTAAGAATGTATATTAATTCACACACCCACACCATGGTCTAGACTTAATTGAGTGTCCGACTGCCTTTTCTCTGCTTGACAACGAGATGTCAGCTGACACTGTGGAGACACACACACACACACACTTCTGTTTCACCTTACACCAGGGATGTGTCCTCCAACGAGCCAATTACAAGCCACTCCTGAAACCCATTGTTGAGCAGAGTAACAGTCACCTCTGTGCTATGTGAAACTCCCCTACCTGTACTTGAAAACTACTAAAACAGCAACTGAGGTTAGATAAGCAGTAGAGCCAGCAGGAGAATATGGTGGCTTTTGGCCAGAGACTACATCAGTCTGTTGATTCAAATAATCTCAATTACATAGATGATTAGTGCTCAAAGATATCGCACAGCAATGTGTGTACGCGTGTGTGAAAGACACAGAAGGAGAGGGCGATCTGGTCCAAGTTTTCCTCGAGTAAACCCCAAGGCACCTTCATCCAAGGTCATACACAAACAGTGGCTTGGCATTCGGCCCAGAAGCTGCTTTCTGATTGGGTCGGCACGGTTGGAGGAAACAGAACGAAGGTCTGTCGATCGGTCTATTGACTTACAGGGTTACGTTTCTGGTGAGCTCGGATGACGTAACCTGGCAGGAAATAGGAGCACCTGCATTTTAAGGGCATAGACAACACCTGGTGTTCACAATGGCTGTGTGAGCGCATGACATTAACTGGTGCTACGGTGTTTGTCTTTGTACTGTACACCAAAACGGATTATGTGGCACTGAGAGGAGGAGTGAGGGAAAATGAAGATAGACAAGCGTCAGCAGAAGGCCTATTTGGGATCTACATATCTTGGCTCTGCTGTGACAGAGACTTAGAGAATAAAGCCTGGCTGAACGAGAGGTGCACTTGCGTGATGATGATCATAATTGCTTGGAAAACAAATGGCAGATGTCGTCTTTGCCAAGCTAATGCAATTTGGTTGTTGAATAGGCGTCTTGAAAAACTACTCTTGCATCTCTAACAGAAAGAAAATATAGAAATTAGAGGGTAAATATAACAAATTAAGTATAACAAAAATAATAATTACCTGACTAAATTTTTAAAAATGACACAAAAATGCTATGCTCACTAGCACTACGAGAACTGTAGGGATTGTAAATTGCACTGGTTCTGAAAGCAGAGCTTCAAGTCTCTCAGTGGCCTGGTTTGAATATCTACCAGCCTGCAGCACATAGTGTCAGTAAGGGTCTAAATCCTAACAGGGTCCTGCATCCCCTAGGACACAACTGCCCAGTGATTTCATGAACTTCATACCTGAGTGAGTGAGTGAGTGAGTGAGTGAGTGAGTGAGTGAGTGAGTGAGCGAAAGAGACTGGCTAGGAGTCCTCATTTCTCATAAAGTTTTTCCATGACTTTAAATAACTCTGCATTTGTGGATTCATAGACCGTATCCGTGATATTCTTTCTGGGATTGACTTTCTGCCTCATCAGGCCAACACTTCTTCAGACAAATGTGTGTCCCTACACAACACTCCTTCCTTTAGTGGGGGCTCTGCTGGAGACACACCACAACTGCTAGCGTCATGGCCCAGCTTGCTCGACCTTTACCTTTCAAAGACGAGGCCCGAGCAAATTTGAGGTTTGTTTTTTTTCTTTTCGAGAGAAAAAAAAAAACACTATTGTTCCAGGAATTCTCCCTTCATCTAAGAAACCTACAAAGCTTTACACTCTCAGAAGACATGTTTTCAAGGTCAAGGAGCAAGTTTTCAAATAAAAACGGTGTTATGGGATTTTACATTCCACACAGCACAGTGAGGCCCAACCTCACGCTGTATGTCCTGGCTTTGTATTGAACAGTATATTGAGGACCCCCGCCCCCTTCTTGTGTGTGCATGTATGTGTGCATGCAGGTGTGTGTGGATCGTAATCACATAACCATGATGTGTACATTTCGGATGCATATCATGTCAGATCACCCGGAGTCTTGCTACATTTGATTAAAGCTCCCTTTTTATTAAGCAACAACAAACTATGGCTGCTCAATCGACAGAAGAAAGACTACAGAGAAACAATGGAGGCTATTGAGAGCTGAAGGAGAAACATCCTCTTCAGAGACCAAGCAGCCAGGGGGTCCTTCCTGACAAATGATTGATTCAAGTGTTTGAAACCCCTTTCTATCCCCTTTCAAATCTTATCCTGACGCTAGTTTGACGTCGACCACTTCAACAAACCACTCAAGGAGGGACATGGAAAAGGAAAGGGTTTGGTGGGATGAAAAGCATTGATAGAGAACTCTGAGGTACAAGTTTTAACTCCTAAATTGTAAAATTCTGCTAAATGACAATTACAATAAAATGTCAAATGAAGATGTTGAGTATTGGTTTGGAGCTGAAATCAGCAGCCTGTTAAAAAATTGTTTGACATACGGTAAGGGTTAAGCCTAACCCAAAAACCTGCTATTGGGACACACACGTGCAACTGATTTCAGTCTGTTCACTGCAGACATTGTCCCAGAGCAGACAGGTTTACAATAACAGGGGGGTCAGATGGCTGAGCGGTTAAGGAACTGGACTATTAATCAAAAGTTTGCCGGTTCGATTCCTGGCTGTGCCAAATGATGTGTCCTTGGGAAAGGCACTTCACCCTACTTGCCTCGGGGAGAATGTCCCTGTACTCACTGTAAGTCGCTCTGGATAAGACCGTCTACCAAATGACTACATGTAATGTAACCCAGGTCATCATAGGTCACCAAAAACCTCAAAATGACCGAGGATTAACACGCACTCCTTTGACTTTTAATGAACTGTGACTGTTAGATTGCTGTTGAGTGATTAGAGAACGAGTACTACTTCATTGTTTACTATGGCACCCCAGGACTTCATGGAGCTTCTCCCTGTCGCCCAAGGGTGCCTGACTTGCTGGGTGAGACTACAGCAAAGGTATGTAGCCAACACGAAACAACCATCAAACAGGATCAGCAAGACGCATATTTGTAGACACATCCACTTCCAATAAAGGACACCATATGTTATGATGTCACTGGAAGGATGGCACCAGGAATATCTGTGGACCCACAAGACATTCCACGGCTCTCTTGTATAACTACATCTTACACCCTATGTTTCAACTCATCACAGCTGAAAAGACTCCTCGATCAGTCCCTCCTCATCCTCACTTCGTTTCACTGCACCCTAAGAACACAATGAGCTTCAGGTGTCGGGGAATTCAAAAGCCTTGCAGCCCTTGTTTGACCAGCATGTTGATAAAAAAGAGCACTCCCTGTGACGCAAAACTGTGAAACACAAGCTAAGAGTCAACGTAAGTCGCATGTGGACTGTGACAACAAAGCCGTATTTAGTGTTTCCATTAGTCAAAAGTCATGCCGTTTCAGTCACATGACTTTCAAGCTACTGAACAGAGATTGGTCACACTGAGCACAATTATGCCTGATGAGAAACATGCCTCCAGTAAGATGTGACCATATAATGGTTTAACCAAATAGGAGATGTCAATAAATCTGTATGACAGGGGTCAGGGGTCAGGCGTGGAGTAAGGAACATATGCGAGCATCCAAACTTTAAACAAGATTGGAAAGAATAGCAGTGAGGTCTCTGTGCGTGGATCAGATGTTTTCTGCGTCACATTTAGTTATATTTCTGTCACTTTTGCAGAGTGGTCCTAATTGCTACAACTTGAAATGAGCATTTATTTTATTTTTTACCCTTTTTTCCAGGAAAGAATAGATCACCTCTGCTAACAGTTTGACATTTTACAGAAATATAACTTAGTTGTTGCCATATAGTAGGCAGTAAAAATACAAATTCAGAGTCAGACACACAAGACTAGCGTATGCTTGCATCAGTCATCTTTACTATCCACCGGCAGGGATGACTTTCCTATTTTTGTTATTTGGACAATTGCTGTCAAACGGATATTTGAGGACGATTTGGAAGAGAAACAATTTTCAGAAAAGCTCAATATTGGCCTGGTGTTATATTTAAAGCCCACCAGCAGCTGACCCGAACGGAACATCCTCAGCTCAAGGCAGCCAAAACCTGCTTACGGGAAAACCTCTTGATCAAATCCTAAGATAATAATAGACAGAGATATATGCAAACTGTCGTGTGTTCTTAGCGTACCCTTGTCCATTTCTACAGTATACTGTATAGAGCTGTTTCCAATGCAAACCAGCGGAGGAGACGTAGCCTAGGCTAAAAAAGGTCTTAGTAATAGACCATGAGTCAACAACTATGACAGCCAAACGCATGTTAGAGGGATAGTGTAGTACGATGCTGTTTAAAACCGGATGCAACCAGCCGCAGACGCATACCCTGCCATGATGTTCACGGCCTACATAGCCAATGAATCGAATAAGAAAAACATTACGAACATTATGTTTTGTGGGTTACAATGGGCCTAAATTACGTTGCAACAGTATGTTTGTGGATGTCATATTGGGCTAACATTGGGATGTAACACACATTAAATGTATTTAGTTTAACATAGCCTACATTGAATAATGTGGACTGTTCGGGAAAGACAATGTACAATAAAGAATTGGGTGCTAACTCTCGGCTCACAAAAATGAACATAGCGAAGCACTCACTGTGGCTATACTGTATACATCATGTTGGGACAAAATGCTCGTGGACACGAGTTGAGCAGTTTCATTCTGAACCCTTGCGAACTAAAACCGCATATTAATCGCATATTACCTTTGAGAATAAAGACGCGTGTATCTCCTAATATGGTCCTTGTTCGGTGACCTTGTCTGTGCAGTTGGACGATGGGTCGGTGTTGTGTTTTCGCTTACAAAGAAGCCGCTATGTGACGTCCTAGTACAGGGCTGGAAGAGGGCGGTCTAACCTGCTACCGTTGCTATTCTGGACCACGGGTTGCCAACCGGAGGCAAAAGGCCGGACTGAGCATCATAGAAAGTTGCCGGTTGCACAAGCCACCGAATAGCATTCACCTTAGTGGTAAGAAAGGGGCGTTTAAAAATGTTTTCGCGTTTTCGATGAACGTGAGCTTCGATGAAGCAGTGCGCGTTCTCCTCGTGCTGTGCAAAACACTTTACGAACAGCCCCGAAGTAGGTCATCATGGGGATCAATACAGTGAAGCCGTGTCATAAACTTGATAGAAAGCCACTGGAATTTAACAAACTGTGCCTTAAATAGACCTAATTTCAGATCTGGGCTACTAAACCGTGGATGAAGTAGGCCAACAGTTCAGTGAATAGGATCATATTATTTCATTCAGGGATAGCCATAGAGAGCTATAGATTAGTAGCCTCTCAACTGTAATTTTTGCGCAACCATAAACACCTGCCATGCATGATGCGCATGCTCAATGCTCTATAACTACTCTCCGGTTGGTATTACAATTGCTCGGACAATTAGACCAAAAACATTAGAATGGACAATAGTATGCTTTTATTTTTACTTTTTTCTTATTTATATTTTAATATGGTGAGTGTTCATTGGATGAAAGCAGAGGATCGCACATGCCCCACCACCACCGACAAGCTGACGTAATGTGTCAATCTGACAAAAAAAGATAGGCTAATACACATTTCAGCCCCAGCAGAGGCTGTTTAAGCATAATATTATATATTATATATATTATCATAGCCCATATTAGACATGCTCTGGCCCCGGTTTCTGATTACTCAAAGGAAGGGAATATAGGCTGTTTTCTGCCGTGCCTGACTAAAAGTAATAACAATCTTCAACAGCCAATTATGTGCCCCTGGTTGCTCGCATAATATGCTACTTGACAAGACAGGCTATTCGAGATGCATAGATGAAACATATAGGCCTACATTAACCACGAAAACAGAATACATTTATTCGATTAATTCAAAAGTAATGCAATCAAAAGCTGATTCTAACTTTCATACCCAAACGGATAAAATAATAAACTATCTTTCTGAGTCTGTAGGTTAGCCACCTGGAATGAAAAACAGCAACACATGGGAGTAGAATTTAAGCAAGGAGGACACTCCCTAAAAGCAAACAAAAACACCGAACCAGTGTGTTTTTGTGAAGCATGTGTGTCGTTTTATAAGAACGCCAAGAAAAATAAAGTGTGTAACCCTATGCTGAAATTGATCCAAGACAAAGAAATAGGCTACCTTAAAGTTTCAAGGTAAACAGCGCTTTTGATGTTATCATATCTACTACCAGCATGAAATAGGGTATTTTATTAGATTTTATACTGTGGGGTTGACTCCAGGGACGGATGAGGAAAGGGAAGACGACTGAGTATTATTCTGAACAGTCTGACAGACACCTTCATAGTCTCCTGTAGCTTGAGTATGACCACATGTTCGTATTTGAGCATGAGCAATTTATTCGAAAAATCGTTTTTTAAACTTCTGCGTTTCTTTTGGGTTAAATACGCTACATATGCAGCGGTTAAATATTCACTTGCCTGGGTGATAAATAACTTACTGGAAGAGGCAATAAGACTTTAAATAGTTGATTGTCTCACTCTTATGACTGTCACTCGATTGTGTTATGGGCTACGAAGTATTTTTATATAGGCTATTATAATTGTGATAAACACGTGCCTGATTAGTTCTTTGTTTTCACTGTTTTGCCCCGGGGGTTTCTCACCTGTGCATGAGCGCCTGTTATCCAGAGCTGACATGGGCTAAGTTCTAGTCTATTAGAACTTGTAACCTCTTGATTTTTAGGAAGATAAAGCCTACCACTGAGCTATACCATTAAGCAGAACTGGCCCATTGATTTCAATGCATGGAGTAATTTTAATCAACTGAACCCCAAGTAATTGTCAGTATTTCCTAACACGTGGGAGTCAGATGGCTAAGCGGTGAGGGAGTCGGGCTAGTAATCGTTGACGTTGTGTCATTGGGCAAGGCACTTCACCCTATTTGCCTCGGGGAGAATGTCCCTGTACTTACTGTGAGTCGCTCTGGATAAGAGCGTCTGCTAAATGACTAAATGTAAATGTAAACACTTGACCCAGATGCTTGTCTACCATCATGTTGTAGCTATGCAAATAGATGGCCACCAGGTGGCGATATGAATCATGAATCCCCATAGGATTTTCAGGGCAGAGAAATATGCGTATGTTTCCGTTGTGGGTGCAAAGTGTGTTGTGATATTACTTGCAAGTTGTTTTTTTTATTTTAGAACTTTTTCCAAAATTCATTTTTTTGAACAACAACGTCATGTGAAATCAGGCAAAAATTGGACAGCAATGCATCCTACTCGAATGTGCCTCATATCCATTGTTTATCGAGATTACCCATCTTGCTTTGTCGAACGATTCTCATCTTGATCTCACCAGGGTCTGCATGCTGAATAGGAAAATATCATGTCTTTATTGTCAATGTCTCAATCTCCTTGCACTCTACCTCACCCTTTTCTCAACACACTTGTACCTCTAGAGGTCACTGTTCACCTGGCAAACCCCACCTGGGAGCCCAAACCCTGCCTGGTAGAATAGACCCATTAGTGCACCCGCAAGCTAGTTTGACTTGACAGGACACTCGTGGCCAGTCAAAGGGTTTTATTTGTCAAATATGGGAACGTGTCATACAGGGAAAGTATCATCTGGACAATAGTTTACAATATGAAAGTAACTAAGTCAAGTAAAAGTATAATATGTATCCTTGCATGCAAGTACAAAATAGGTATAAAAAGGTTTGAGGTTTCCATCATTACCGACAGCATAGTCTAGACAGTTTTATAGCAGCGAGGTCACCTCAATCACCTCACAAAGCAGGACAGCCCTAGTTGAGGAGTGTTTCTAGTTTCAAGCTTGTATTTAGACAGCATTTGAATCAGCGACTGATAAAACAACCATAGGAAGCCACTCTCTCAACACCTCTGTGTTTACGTTTTCTGTCAGCTTGTTTCCACAAAGCCAAGCCTTGCGGAGAAAAGGGTTAGATTGTTTTGGTGACCTTTTGAGGAACTGCAGCTGGGGTTATGGAGGTAAAATGTGCGGGGGGCTCTCTTCCTCGAATCCAAACTGCCCTCCCTGTGACATGGGAGGGTGGTGGAATGAGGGAAAGCAATATCCATTCTTGATCTTCCTCACTCTGCATACACTCACACACACACACACACACACACATAGACTAATACACACATGTGCATACACACAACACTCTTCTCAACCCTGCTGGACACGCTTGGTTCTGCTCCGCCTTTCTCTCAAGGTCTTTGTACCACTTACAAAGAAGACACTATAGACCTGCATGAGTGGGGCACTGAGACACCCCCAGGTGCGACAGAATCAACCACACAACCCTTCAACGGCCGGCCACCCAAACAAAGGAGGAGAGAGGGAAGGAGCAGAGGAAGGGAAGGTTGAGATGCATAATCAGTGATGTCGGGTTATGCCTCCTTCTCTGTGGTGCTGTTACCGTGACGTGAAAAACGACCCCACACACACACATTCAATAACCCCCTGCCTGCTTTCCACAGGTGATAAACAATTAGAAGGATCTTTTGTGTCCTGCCCAACCTCCAGTTCACACCAACTCAATCCTCCCCTGCAACAGAAGTCTGTGAGTGTGAAAACCCTTATGTGGCATCCTGCTCATGTTCAAACAGTGATGTGGCCGATAGCACGTACCTTGTCCTAGCCCCGTTCCCAGGAAACACATCCCATGTATCGAATTTCCTTTTGTGGATTAGAAAGGAGTTACCTACCAACTTTGACATTGTTTTCATCAATTGGCCTCAATAACAAGAGTGCTGCTGAACTGGGAGTTTCAAGCTTCTTTTGAAGATGAAAACGAACACTTTGAAATACTAATATTATAATCTGGAAGAACTGAAAGTGCTTATCTCGAAAATTCCAAGATGGTATCACACACCAAGAGCACCTTCCCTCAGCTTGAGTGGAATACATGGATGATGTTTCAGGGTCTTGAAGAGAGGAAACTCGAGCATCTCTTAGTGTTGATGTAGAACCAGCTGTAAACTTTGAACTAAACGAATAAACAGTCTGGGAGCTGAACCCAGACCAGTAGTTTTACTTAGGGATTCAATTACAATTCTGCACATACTCAAGTACGTGGGTGGACTTGATTTGCAACCAATGTCTCAGTCCCATTAGTCAACTGTGTAAATCAACACACACTTACTCAAATGATAATGATGTATTTAACAGACACTTTCATCCAAGCAAAATGTAGTACAGGGGGATTTGAAACTGCAACCCCTTGATTTGCAATCAAATGCCCTAACCTCTGAGCTATATCTATCTCAATAGGAATGGTTACAATACAATACAGACCTTACCTTGACTCTGACCACCAAAAGACTGTCAGAACTAAACATTTCGGATCCTTGATCTTCTTCTGTACCTTCTAGATTTGGACACTGCTTTGGATAAAAGCCTCTACTAAATGGATAAAACCTCAAATGTATAGAGCACCTTACCATCAGGAGCTAATACATTTACATTTAGTCATTTAGCAGACGCTCTTATCCAGAGCGACTTACAGTAAGTACAGGGACATTCTCCCCGAGGCAAGTAGGGTGAAGTGCCTTGCTCAAGGACACAACGTCATTTTGCATGGCCGAAAATCGACCCCCCTAATACCCCACTAATACGTAATACCTTACCAGCAGGAGCTAATACCTAGCTCACGTAGGACATAAGATGGTCTTCTTATTTGTCAGTTGAATGTTTTATCTTAATAAACTCGCCTTGTGCTGTCATGCTATACTGCAGCTATACAGCTGATATCACAAAAGTACACTTTGTTCTGTGCTAAAGGTTCAGTAAAAAAATTCCCTGCGTATGCAAATTTGTACCAAACAGGTTGCACCGAAACCCCAACCCTCCTGTCCTGTGTGACTCTCATCACTGGTGGGGGTTAACTCCAGCAAACTGTTTAAACAGCTGGTGGTTCTTTATCACGCAGGTCTTGGCTCCGCCACAGACTCTTCCTGGGGTGTGAGATGGGGTGAAGGAGGGGGGTGGGTGAGTGTGTGTGTGGGGTCCTGGTGTGTGAGGTGGGGTGAAGGAGGGGGGTGGGTGAGTGGTGGGGTCCTGGGGCGTAAGGGGGGTAAGGGAAGGGGGTGGAGGAGTGTGGGAGGATTCTGGGATGGGAGGGAGCCAGCAGGGGGCAGTTCTGCGCCGACTGTTGACTGAAGACATCTCTATTTTTATAGAGATAAGAGTGCCCAAGCTATTGTTTATTAATGGCAGTGATGTGTTGAATGAGGATCTACAAGGTGATTGATCAAAAAGCCTTTTTAACAAAGTTAGATGGGGGGGTACACAAAATATACAGATAGTGTCAAGTATAAAGTAAAACTCAAACAGGTCTATGTGGAATTTCTCTGATATTGAATTTGTCAACATTTTATAGACACTGGTCGGGATTTACTGTACCAATAGCACTTATTAACGTCAAATATTTGATTTCCTCTGCCTTATTTTATTGGAGTAATTACAGGTCATCTGAGACAATCCCTGGTTTCGGGTTCAGTGGTTACATGAAATATATGGTCTTGCCAAAGCCTGAAGAGCTTTCCATGCTTACCTCAAATGGATACCTTGGAACACATTAGCGTTCCCTCCTGACTGCACACTCAAATGTGAGCTGTTTATCACCACCCCAATGGGACAGAGGATTCCTGGGAGAGCTATGAAATGAGACATGACACCGGGCCTGGGATTGGCTTACGATTGCCTATCCAACATCTCGGACGTTTTAATAAACGACTAACAATAGAAAAACCTTTCCCAAAAGTGTCGAATCGTGCTGTGGCAATGATACGGTGCTGCCCTGTATGTGAGGCTGGAGGATTCGGTAGGATCTAGAGCTCCACCACCACCAAACTTGAGCAAGCGCTGGTAAGAAAAGCTGCAAGAGCTAAACAGGGGACACATCCGCCTCCTTCAACGGCGACTCCACGCGGCGCCGTCGTAAAACGCCTTCTGTTCTTCTCGTCCCCGCGACACCGGCGGTGCGTCACCGTTTTCCCTGGGCTCACGATGCATGCCAAGCTCTTTTTTTTATGAAGGCTGGATTAGGTTCAGTCGTTCAGTGTTCACGTCTTTGGCGGAGGTTCTGTCGCGTCTTAACTTTACTTGTTTTTTTTGGGGGGGGGCCAGCAGTTTCACATAAGGGATAACTCAGAGCATATGGTGAACTGATGTATCTGTTTCTCACATTATCTCTTTTGTGAACAATATAATTCTATCTAAGGAGGAACTTGGAAGCTGCTCTGATTGGCTGCTTTGGCCGAGGTTACTTTGTAACACACACACGCACACACATATATATACATGCACACACACTTTAACATACACACGCTCACACAGACACTCACAACACAATCATATAGGAACACATTGACCCATGTTGTGCCACAAACGAATTGACTAGTTTGAAAACCAGAACCCAACACTGGGCTGTGATTGAAGTGTGGTGGCTGGTTAGGAAGAGTTCAATAGAAGCAGTCCTCAGGCGCCTGGGTGGATCCTGTCCCTTCTACTGGTCAATAATACAGACACCCCAAGCAACCAATCCAGTCATCGATTGGCTGGAATTGGGGCAGTTTCTCGCCATTCAAACGAGTAAAGTTCGACTCGGGAAATGACCCTTGTGTTTATGTGTGTGCTTGTGTGTGTGTGTGTCCTGTCACCTTGGACAATGATCCAAGCCCTGCCAATGTGCGCACCGCCCCCCCCCCCCCCCCTGCTTTTCACGCCACTCAGTTTGCTGCAACTTGTGACAAACGAGCAGCAGTTTACTGAAATGCTCCTGGAGGGTGAACCATAATTACAATTTTCTCTTGAGAGAGCGACCCCAGGCTCTGACCTCCAATCTGGCCGTGAATAAGCCAGGGCAGCTCTCGTTAGGACGGACGGTAACCCCAACCCTGTCAGGCAGGCCTGGGTGTACGATAATCAACTGGTCCTCGTCCGCACATACATAAACGGGTGTTAGGACTGTTTGGTGGTATGATTATGGGGTGAGCCAGGGCTTGTTGACAAATTACTGGGCGATCAGGTAGCCACCGCAATGCTCCATCCCCATACCGGCGTCTCATTAATTATAAGAGGCAGGAATCCTTAGCAGTGAAACAAGCCTCGGAACACTGCCTTCTTTATACATCGTCCCCGGCAACACACTGTCTGTTTGCTTTAGGGATCTGGGACCTGTAATTGGTGAAGGGCCACACAGCTCATGCTCCAACGCTGACCACTTTTGCACCCACTCCAGCACCAGTCAGCAACAACCTCACGCAAACAACCAGGGCTTGTGTGGGTGGGTGTCTGTGTGTGTGTGTGTGGGTGGGTGAGTGAGTGTGTGGGTGGGTGGGTGGGTGGATGTGACCTTGACAACAGCCACTCTGTTCGTTCGACACTTGCCCCGTGGCGAGAGTGTGCTGGGTGAGGAGTCTGGGAAAGCTAGTTTGTTTGTGCGTGCCGGTTGTCAAGACGCCTCATAAACTTGGAATGTGTCTTATAGCCCCCCGTTCTCTCCCCTCTTCCCTCCTTCTTTCTCTCCCCTCTTCTGTCCCCACTTCCCTCCTTCTTTCTCTCCCCTCTTTTCTCCCCCACCCCTTTCCTCTCCCCTTCTCAAATGATGTGTATAGGCTCTCTGTGTCAATCAATTCAGGAGACAGAGAAAGTCATTTAAAACTGCAGTCATTTAGAGCTTATTGTTAATTCACTAAAAAAGATGTTGGCACTGTTAGTATTACACCTGGAAGATGGAGATTTTTCCACAGGTACCCCTTGTCTCCGATCGCACCACCCTCGAAGCCTGTCAGGGTGCAGCTGGTTGTGTGAAGAAACGATCTGTTTCTTTCTGCCTCTCGCTTGAGAAAACTCATTTGTATAAACAGTGTCTGCCTGCCATTTCTTGGACAGCCCCCTCCCAGATGTACACACACACACACGCAGACTCTTTCAATCATGCACACACACACACACACTCTCTCCCTCACACAGACACATACACTCACCTACTCACACTCGCTCACGCACTCACACTCGTGTCTACCTCCCTCATGTTTGTCCTGGCACAGGGTAATACCTGGAGTTTGGCTTGTCGGAGAGACTGTTGCTATTCTGAGTATAAAGACTGGCACGCCGCCACTCTGAGCATTAGCTGGCGAGAGCAGCCCACAGCCATCATCCTCGTGGTCTACACGCACACATACACACACACATGCACGTCCTCGCTGCCTGAGCCTTCACCCTAGCTCTCTGGGCTTCTTCTGACATTCCAGACACTTGTCTTATTAAAGTGTACTCCACAGACCTGTAGCTACCTCGCAGCCCGTACGCCGTGTGTGCACTGTCGGCAGAGATGTTTCGTGGCCAGCGGAACATCCATCATCCAGGCGCCGTTGTGACCAAACAAATCAGCGGCAGCAAGGAAATATGATTTCACCCTGTTTGGAATGTAAAAGCGCTGAGACGTGCTTTTACTGGGGAGTCGTGTGTGTGTGTGTGTGTGGGGGGGGGGGGGGGTGTAAGTGTGTGTGTGCATGCAAGAGGAGAAATCGTGTAATTTCGTACGTGTGTGCGTCTCAAAGTTCAGATGACAGAATGTTTATGAAATAATCAAGAGCTTTCCCAGCCAGGCAGAATGTTTTGACATGTGTCCCGGTAGTCAGTCACTCTTTCTTTCTTCTTTCTTCCAACAATTCTTTCTCTCTTCATTTCTTCCATGCTTTCTTTCAGACTTTTTTTTCTTTCATTCTTTCTTCCTCCCTTCAAGACTTTTTTTTCTTTCGCAATTTATTTCGCTCCTTCTCTTCACCAGTCATGCTCCCTGACTTGCAGGTGATATATAAGACTGGGGGAAGACATGTTAGAAGCGGTCTCCATGCAGTTGTTTTCCTAAAGGAGACAGGGTGGGTGAGCGGGTGTCAAGACAGTGTTGTTGCTGTCTGGTGAGACCACTGCAGAGGGCCAGCATAAGGAAACAATCAAGTGATCAGGGAATGGACTTCCTCGAGCCCTCAGGGCATTCCACACACCAACCAGGCACAGCAGGCCTCCATACTGTCTCTACCCCCACCACCCTCCCCTGGGTCTCTCCTAAATCCAGAAAAAGCCCACAGGGACCTAATCAATCACTATGGCCATGCAAAGACTCACGCATGCCATTCCTTCTCCAGCTCCAAACTCGATCTTATTTCCACAGAGTGGGACGATGCTTCCAGACTGCAATTACCAGTCAGACGCTCTAGAACATCTGTGGTTGTCTGTGGATTCCTTTGCTTGAAAGAGCTCAACCCAAAAGTGTTGGAGCTGGTTAGTTAGATATGCTGCTTCTTGTTTTTTTCCCCCCATCCTCATTTTGAAATTCCATTTAAAGTATTCAGTGGTGATTAAATACATCTGTTTGTTGTTATGTGTGTGATATTCAGATTTCTTTCTTTTTTTCTTTCAATTGGGACAGTCTTTATTCATTCCAGTCTCAAAGTACGTTTCTCAGTCGTAGCTCATGTTTGTGTGTCCGTCTGGGCTGAAGAATTAAAGGGTGTTTTTCAGAATGCCCAAATTCTATCTAGCACAATCCAATATCTAAAGGTTATCGATGGTTTCCAATTAGAGTCTAACCAGAATCTGTCTGGCTTCCTCAATTACTATTGAACAGAATAACAATACTGAATCGTCTGCTGCTCACATTCTGAACTGTCTTTGTTTCGTAGTGGTACAGCTGACACTAGAGTTTGACTTTCCCAGTTTCACCGACGGCATCTTACACACAGATTCTCACCGTTATACTTTGGTGTTGTAGTTTCACTTGCAGTGTAGTGTATTTATATTATTGAGCAGATGATTTCAATAGTTTTAAACTGAGATTCACCTCAGATTTAAACTGATGTAAATATGGTGCATACAGAAAGTACAGCGGAAAATCAATGATCAGAAGCTCAGTGAGCTGAAGTATTTCGCAACAGTCTGTATTTACTGGTATCTATTAAAACTTCTCACAGTGTAATTAAAATACAATGTACACACATGCTCTACATCATATAACCACTGTTATGAAATGATACAGTGTATCATTGTGCCACGCAAGGCCGACTTAGACCTGAAACTAAATGAACAAGCCCAGGGCTCTAATGGCTGATAGAGAGTCGTTTCGGGGAAACAGCTAGCAGGAACATTCACTTCAGAATGGAGCATGTGTAATACATGCAGCTCTCTAGGTGCCCCTCCAGGAAATGGCTCTCTCGTTCATTCTAGAGGGCAATCTAATTTTCAGTTGACCAAGTGTTCCATTTCACATAGAAATGATTTGGCTAATTGGGTTGACTCCAGCCAAAGGGACAAGTCCCACACGTTTGAGACTTCAATTATGATGCAGTCAAGCACTGAAGAGACTGCTTACAGATGGCAAAACAGATACATGAAATTCATGACCAGACATTGTCAAGGAGAACTAAAAATTAGAGCAATAAACTGTTTTGGTGCTGAGAGTGAAATGACTGGGAAAAGACATGTTTGACTGTTTGTGCTCGAATATGTGTATTTTTATTGCGAGAGCAGTAGGATCAAAAGATCAATAATCCTACACAGTTCACAAAGTGCACCGATTACTATAACTTCCCCTGTGGTTTTAGGCATCAGAACATGGACGGAACGGAACCTTATAGATTAGGTCTGAACTGAATGGTTGTGTTTAAGTGCAGATCAAATTTGCAGGATCAAATCCCCCATTTATGTCACTTTGGATAAAAAAAGATCAATTGCGACATTAAATATGAATTATAATTGTGTTCATTTAGCTGACACTTTCATGCAATTGATGAGAGAAAACACTAACTATGGTCATGTACGCAGTAGATATGTTTTTTTCTGTAAGGCCTGCACACCCCATGCATTGCAATATAGGCCACCTGGTTCAGGGGGCTAGGGAGAGTATAGGACAGGCCCGCGCAGGGGAGGAAATGCCCTGAGAGCTCTCTCACACTGTGTCCAAGGCAACATTAACATCACAAAGGCCCCTGACAGACCAATGATGAGTCTTTCACATGCTGATCAACTTAGTGGGGGGAAAGTGGCCTTTCTGTTGCTAATGCCAGGAGTCTATCAGATACAGAGGGTCATTGTGATGCTAATAACAGCTTACAAGCAGCAAAGATGGTTCAATAAAAGAGCTAATGTTTTATGGTCACTCCAAATCTCAATCTGTCAGCATGACAGCAGTGTCATTATTTACCCCTATAGATAATACTGAAAATACCAACTAATGTGAATTGACTATCTGTAGATTCTTCAACTCAAATGTTTACTTTTTTTTTTTTTTTTTACATTTAAGGGTAGCTGAAAGCCACCAGTGTTATCGCATTCTTATTTTGTTAGATTGTGTAATTTTAAGATCTGCTCATTAGACGTAAAACTTAGTTAGACGTAGGCTATTTGAAGGATAGGTAAGGTGATTTCTGTAAAGTTTTTATACATTTGGACTTCTTTCTAGTTAATCTTGGACTACGTTTCCCAAGTGCCTCTTTGGTTACTCTTGCTTCACCCATGAGAACTGCCTCCGCATACCTTTGGTATGTTGCGCATCACTTGCAGCAACCAATAGAAAGAGGCGCGCTAGGGTGCAATGAAAGTAGTTGTCGCTGCAACTGCGAAGCGAAAAGACCAGGCAGAAAGTTGTGCGGAGGTATGGACAACTTTGAACTCAACGTAATACTTTTACATTTACGAAATTTTCAAGTTACAAGCGGAGCGAATTATTGGATGTAAACAACAACATTGCTTCCACGGTTAACATTTTTGTTGGATTTTATTGGACATTGTTTTACTCGTTCGGATTTCGTAGCGCGTTTCTGTGAAACTTCGGGAGGACTTAAGTCTGGTGGGAAAAAAAGAAAGAAAAATGTCCGCATCTATGCTGCCTCGTAGTATTGCGAGGTATGCGGTAGCTTTTCTTCTGTTTTTCCAAATTGAACTTTTGCTTGGACATGATGGAAACTCCAAATCATGCCCCAGACCATGCACATGTTTTGGGGAGCTATTGGACTGCAGTCGTCTAAATAAAGGAGCGTTTCCCCAACATATTCCCGAATGGACCGTTCAACTGTAAGTGGTTTTATATCCACGTTTTCCCCCTTATCTTGACTGTCAACAGAAATAAATAGCTATCTTAAAGACCCTTCACACCTAACATACCGAGTTGATATCTGTAGCTGCACGCTATGAACGCTATTAGATTAATGAAGAGATGCGTGCTTGTTTACACTTGATCATGGAAGGTGGTAATCTACTGAGTTAACAAGTCATATAAACGTATTAATTACCATATGACTGTTTGTCAATTACACTTAATTCACAAAGAAAGTATGTGGTTTGTTTAGAAAGTAAGTATTTCGTAATGCCTAGATACGGGCCTTTTCACTTCTACGTCCCCAGCCAGGGCACTGATAGTTTGAATAGCATGTTAACTGGGTTACACTGTTTGTTTACCATTGTTGGTTTTATCACATATTGGAATTTGTTATGACCTTTTGTTAATACAACATATTACATCGTTTTATATATAGTGTGATTGTTATCACTGACTTGCATTGAGATATGTTGCATTTATTTTTCTTCATGCATATATGACATGATCACCTTCGTTTAGAACTTTGTGTTTGTTATAATTGTCACATAGCACTGCCTGTGTTGGGAATACATAGGGTATTCCAGTAGATGTTGCGAATAGCCACGGTTTTATGAACACAGGTAGTTTGAGGATAAAACGAAAGAGGCTTGTGTGTTTTGCAAATCAATTGTCCCATTGTCAGTCCAGTGAATCATTACCATGCACCCGACTGAATGGAGTTGTGCCTTTTATTAGGCTGATTTTAGTCATTCATTAGGCCACTGCAATCTGAAGTCAAAAGGGCATCATTCAACGCTTTGAACATCATAATTCCATTTATACTTCTGTGTACCTCTTCAAGCCTCAGTGCGTGTTCGAGGCTCCAAGGCTTTTATTAGAACAGTAAAATCTTAGGCCTAGCTTTAAATTAAGTAAGGTACCCAAGTCAATTTCCTAAGGCAACAACTCAAATAGTTGTGCAGCGTAACATCAACAAACAGATGTTTCGCAGATCTCACAGACTTAGTAGACTTGAAACGTGATGTTTCTGTCTCGCTTGACTCGCTCAGCCCCAACTCATACCACAAGGCCTGCACGTTTTCGACCACCACATCTCTCCTCGAATGTGTGCAACTCTTGGAAATTTTGTGTTGCCAGTAAAAACAGGCACAGCCAGGGCCTTCTAGCAGCACAGGCCTTCCACAGAGGAGAGGGGGAGAAGTTCCACATGGGGGGAAACATTCTTTGCACTCAGGCATGCTAATTTACGAGTGTCTCTCCCGCACGTCGTAGGCCCAGTAAACCGCTCGGCCCTTTGTTTCCCGGCACCCCATTATTTCTGCTGAATTAGCAACTCCGGACCCAGCGATGGTTCTGATTAAGGAGCCCCTATTGGATTAGTACATACAAACTCTCAGAAAGTGAGGGAAGGAGGGGCTGGGGGAGGGAGGGAGAGAGGCAGAGACCACGGAGGAGGCAGGGAGTTAGGAAGAAAAGAGAGAGGTATTTGGTTGGAGCTTCACACTTCGCTGAGCGAATGGAGGGGGGGGGGGGAGGGGGGTTGATGCAAGAACCCCTCTTCCCTCAGTACAGTTAAATACTCTTGGTTCCTTGCTAAGGGTTGCAACAGGGTGGCATTGGATTAGACTGTTTCCACAGGGCTCCTTCAGACACCTACATCACACCCATTGTTCTCACTGACTCTCTGTCTGGTGTAATCTTCTGAGATACTACCCTCAGTTTTGAACTCCCAGTTAATATGAGATACCTGGTCCATTATTATTCATCTCCAGAGAAATATGGAATGTATCAGCTGGTTGGTAGGCAGTTTTTTGGCAATGTTAAACCTAGCCATGACCATGTATTAAATCACAGTAGTGAGTGCTGGCACCACAGAGCTTAGAGACAGCACTAAGGGTTAGCACAAGCTTGCCTAAGCTGTTTTATCACTCCTAGCTAAGATAATAGATAGCTAGTTTTCATCCACTTTTCCAACACAGATAAACGTGTAGCCTAGTTCTCTCTCACACGCACACACACACTGCACAAGTGTTATCTGAGTCACTCTGCAGCAGTGTGTCTAAGGAGAGTGGAAGTGTTGGAGCCACTCTATCCTTATCTAGCCAACACCTCACCCAATACTGCCATCACGGACTGCAAAAAAAACAAACCGCTGCATTATGGGTAACAGAGACAACAACTTCATTGTATCTTGTTTAGGAAAACAGGAAAGTACAGGAAAACATGCCGTCAAAGATTTGAGAGAATATTTCTAGACATTATCTAGTACAAGTAAACAAAACCAAAGCCCAGAAAATACAACAGGAGTTTTTTCTCTCCTTTGGTTGAATCAAAGGCAAAAGCCCTCTCACTTTTCTCGGCATTGTGAATAGATTACCAGTTGTTAGGTTTTTCCCCTCCTCCTCCCAGTTCTCCTTGATGGATTCCAGATGGGGGAGGGGGGGAGGAGGGAGAGAGGGGGGGGAGGGGAGGGAGGGTCTGGCACCACATCGTAGATGAAGCGCGTCAGCGTCAGTAACTGCACAGCTTCATAGCGTTCAGGCAGGCTCTTCTCCCCAGGCTCTGTTAGGCCTCAACCCCCTGGGAAGAGAAAACACAACCCTGCTCTTCCAGAGCTCGTCTTACTGTCTGGTTTGGCTCCCTGTTTCACTACAGACGTGTGAGCTTGACTCTGGCATTGAGCTTCTCTCGGTCTCTCGCTGTGGTACGAAGAGGGAGAGTAACTACGCTTGATAGGCACCCAGTCTGTTGGACATTGTAGCCATGAATTACACTTACTAGACATGCCAAGGAGTAATGTTAACCACTTTCTACACTTATGGAGATTGTAGTCTGTTTAAATGGAATAAATCAGTTGTGTATGCTGGCATAGCAGTTTAATATCCCCCCAGGGATCAATCAAGTTCTACTCTAATCTACTATACTCTTTTCTGTTCTGTTTTACTTTGTTTTGCTCTGCTCTACTCGCTAACAAGCCCTAAGCTGGTTCGGGTAGCTTGAACATCCACTAGTTTGTTTTGGAAATGTTTCAGCTGCTTTTCAGACATTACTCAGAATTATTTCAGTGTGTGGTTCATGTAGGCTCTTGGTGAAACCTCCCCTTTCTAGTTTTTGTAAACAGAGTTACAGTAAATCGTGACCGTTATATCATGAGTGTTATATTGTAACTATTGTAAATTCTCGACCATGCACTGCATTTTGTTTTCCTACAACACATGTCTTTATCTTCACAGAGACCTGAGCCATAACAAACTGCAGACAATTGACAGCTCTTTGTTTTCCAACTTGCGGCACCTGACTGAGATGTAAGTATGGACCCGAGTTTTCCGTTCTAGAATAAACAAGGGTTTGTTTTTTCCCCAACCTCCATAATTTCCTCCCCCCCCCCCCCCCCCCCCGTATGCAACTTGTCACAAACAAACCACCATGATTGTGTTTACAGAAAGCTAAACAACAACGAGTTGGAGACCATACCTGATTTTGGCCCTCATGCTTTGAACATCACAACCCTCACTTTGTAAGTATGAATTCATTTTATTGCTCTTTTCTTTTCCTACACACCCACAACCCCCATAAGGAGAAGCCTGGAAATCTTTCTGTTTGGGCCTGGATTCAAGGCCAGTCCTCCACTGAAGTTGTCATTCCTGGTTAAAACTGTTGAGTTGTGACGCAGGTCCTTCCCTCTCTGTGGAAACCTGTTGGCTAAACTGGATTCAGGGTTGTGTTGTCTACACCAAGACAACCAGCACAGTTGGATTTGCGTTTAGCGCATGCATTTCTAATAACCAAATATGATGATGATGTGAGGGGATAGTGTCATAAAGTTGATTAAATTGATGATGGATGGCTTCAGAAAGCGCCCCATCTCCAAAACACAGACATTAAATTCAGACTTTGAACATAAATATTGGCTCTGCTCTAAACGGTTGCGCAACATATCACTTTCATGTCTCTTGAAAGAAGAAGAAAAAGGATCAGTCAACGTTTTTTATTTTTTATTTGTTCGCCTCCCGAGGCTAAACGTGCGTCTGGCAGAATCGATGGATGTTAAGCTCCAGAGGAAGAATGTGTCCTCCGTGTTAGAGTCGGGGTGAGAGGAAGAGGCTTTGTCAAGCCTGGACTTGACTAGCAGGAGCAGAGCCCCAGTGGGAGACTCCTCCTTTAGACAAGAGGCTCACCAGGCAGACGCAGCCAATTTGTTTTCACACGTTTGGACTCTTCCGAGAGGCTGGCAGTGTGTGTGTGGGGGTGTGACTGATGGACGGTCATCCCCTACGCCAAGAGACTTTCTATATTATAATTACATTTACATTACATTACATTTAGTCATTTAGCAGACGCTCTTCTGATTACTGGCCCGACTCCCTCACCACTCAGCCATCTGACTCCCTCAGTCTTTATACTTTATAATTTATATATTGGAGACTATTATGTTCCTGTTCTTGATCCCCATGAAGGATGTCTTTGATTTTCAATGTTGAGTTTAACAAGCTATTTAACAATGGTACTCAGATGTTCACAAGTAGATCTTGTTCAGGTCTCTTTCATATTTGGAATCTGAATTTATTAGATGTTGTCTTTCGGCTGCATTGTTTTCATGTCGAGTCTTGTAGATGCAGAAGCTTGCCTAATGGGTTGAAAGCATATCTGTGGGTTGAAACATTTATAGATTATCTGATTTGATAGCTTGAAAAGGTAGGTGGCCAGAGCCATTCAGTCAACGTGTTTATGAGAGTGTGTGTGTGTGTGTGTGTGTGTGTACTGCCCAGCAACCGAATCAGAGTCTTGCCAGTTACATTCCACTTTGTCTACCCAGCAAGTCCAAGAAAAGGGGAATTTAAACATCCAATCACTTTTTCCATTTCTCTTTTTGTTGCTTGCAGTAAGCTTGGATAATGTGTGTGTCTCTCCCTCTGTGTGGCTCTGTCTGTCTGTCTGTCTGTCTGTCTGTCTGTGTGTGTGGGAGGGAGGGAGGGAGGATAGAAAGCAGAGTTTTCAAAAGCCTTCAGATGACTCCTCTTTCTGCTTGAAACGAGAACCAGAGAAGCAGGTCTGCGTTCCTCCATGAGGTGCTTTGTGACCCCCCTTATTGATCATACTGTCCTAGGGGCGCACGCACGCATGGACACCCACATGCAGATCACTAGGATCCCACTGCCTTAGCACCACATTGGCGTCACACTTGAATTCAGTTTGATTCTCCAAGTGGGCCTGTGTAAGGAACGCTTACCATGGGTCGGGGGGATTGTTGTAGGGTTTGGTTTGGTAAGAGCTTCTGAAATGTCGCTGTTCTGAATCTCAGGGTTTAGAAAAGGCGTGGGGTCAGAATGACGCGTGACAAGAGCGCGTGCTCGTGTCCAAGTGAAGAAGAGAAGTTCTATTGTAGTGATGTAGAAGTTCACTCTGTTTCGTTCCAACCTTTTTGGCTTCTTTTTGAAAGATTACAAAGAGATTCCATCCAGTCTTCCAAATTCCTAATCAGTTCTGGAATCTCCAGGTCATTTGTTGGATCAAGCAAACACAATGAGGGGGATCTCACAGCTTGAAGGGTTAAACCTCTCTCCATAAATTCCTGGGAAATTGTTCAATTAATTAAGATGATCACGACTCAATTACTAGCAGCTGCCGAGTTTTTCGCCATTTGTTTTTCCTCTGGGCTGAGGGGTCAGGGAAGTGCACCAGAGCTGCCGCCCTGTCTGCCTGGCTGTTTGAATAAGTGGCATTTGATACCCTGGGGCTTTTTTCCCCTTCTGATTCTCCTCCCAGACTAGAAGCGAAGGGAGCGAGAGAGGGGGAGAGAGAGAGAGAGAGAGAGAGAGAGAGAGGGAGACAGGAGGAGGGAGGGAGGTAGGTAGGAAGGGAAAAAAGTTTAGGACTATGTGCAAATGGAAGGAAAATTTGGCACCAGACCGTGCCACCTGGAGTATACAGAGGGGTGTTTTAGGAGCAGTCCATTGTTGGTTATAAAAAAAAAAAAGTACAGCTGTGTCTGTTTTTAAGCTGGTTTTTTTTTGGAAATGTATCTTCATCTGAAATGTGTTTGTAATATTTGATGCACTCAAATGCACTTATTCCAGGAGCCTGTTAAACTGGGGAATATTTCTGCACATGAACAAATTCGGACATTTCAGATCCTTGAAGTGAATATGAAATTTAAATGTAAAAAATCACTGTGCGGAAGAGGTATCCAATTCCCTACAGCTATAGCCTAGTAAAGAGAAAAAATATGTATTGCATTTATTTTCTATTAACAGTATATTTTGTGTGTTATAATCCTACATATTTAATGTATGCACCCAAAGCATGTCCTAAACAAGACTTGACAGTCAAGTTCTGGCTCTATTAAAGTAATGGTCTGTAATAACCTTACTTGCAGAAAAAATTGCCTGAACAAATTTTGAAGTGGTGTTTAGCGGAGACCGGACAATGACCCGCTTGTCTGTCTGCAGGGCCAGCCATGAGAGAGAGAGGAAGAGCCACAGATAGGTGCTCAAAGCTGTCTGGGATATGTCATCCCAAACAAAAAAGATCTTAATAAAAATAGATGTGCATGTATAGACATCCCTACAAATATTCAAGTTGTCAATAAGTATGTAGAAATACAAAATCAGTCAATCTTCAGTACACTTCCAATTGTGTATGAAAACATGGATATTATGAAAATGTATTAAGCTCTCACTTAATACATAGAATTATAATTATGTACCGGTATACAGTTTTTCCACTGGGAATGGCTTGCCTTTCAGAAGCACTCGTTACCTCCACAGATGTTGGAGAGAGGACAAACGTTCCTGGTTGACTGACAGGAGCAGGCAGGACCGAGCTCACCTGCTTCTACAGTCTGATCGTGGTCAGTCCTATCACCAGACAGTGGAAGCACACGAGCAGGGTTACACACATCCACAACCTGCATCCCAACTGTTTTCAGTGCAAACTTTGACCACGTTTGGGAGATTGTTTTAGCTGTGTCATTGATGCTTACCTTTTCAAGGTCCCCTGTCCTGTCTGCGAACTTGGGTATCTCTGTGGAGGTCTTGTTGATCCAGATGGTCTGGACCACATCAGTAGCATAGCCAGGGGGGGCCAGGGGGGGGCTCTGGGGGGGCACCGGCAACCCCGCTAAGAAGTTTGAGTCGCCCACTGGCCCCCCCACTCGTCGATAAACATGACACAATTTACATAATGGCACAATACATGTGCCACCCCAAAAGTATATAATGGACCCATCTAGCCACCCCATGAAAATGTTTCTGCCTATCTCACTGGACCACAGCCCTCCGAACAGGAGTCCTCAGAGGGGCTGGATGAGGCGTTGACGTGTGGTCTGTAGATGTTAGGGATATCGCTATGAACTTGCTGACTCTAGGCAGTGAGAGGCCTGTCTCAGGTGTCTGTGAGGGGAGTCCATTCAGCAGACGCTGTTATCCAAGGCAACGTACAAATTGTGCATACGGAAAGTACAGCGGAAGATCAAGGATCAGAATTGTGTCGTTCTAACTGTATTCCGGAGGTCAGAGTCAAGGGACTGTGTGTATTTACCAGCCACATTTCAAAGTAAACAGTGGCTTGCTCAAACAGCAGTCCTCTTTTCTCCAACAAACAAAACAGACCTCGGATTTCACTCGTCCAATCCACGAGTCGTTTCACTTCTATGTACGCACGTTCAGTCAGACATCTCACGTAAAAGCTGGTGTTTGGATGTGAGATGGTGCCCGCTCTTTTCTCTTGATTCTCTGTTGCTCTGAACACAGGAAAACCAAGATGGCCGACTGCTGTTTCCAGTCAGCTGTATCCATACCTGTGCTCTTTGTTGGTGATTTGGTGATTTCCAAAGGTTTGAAACTACTAGGTTTTGGTACGCTGGTGTGTGTGTGGGACTGGGGGCCATAGCTGGCTAGATGTTTGGTGTTTAGGGGGTGTGGAGAAACCGAGATAAACCCCCACCATAACCTGCTATCTTTTACCTGTCCCGGAGCCAGCCCGCCTGCTTTTAGGGAGGAACCCAGGGCTGGAACATGGTGCTGACAGTAGCCTTCAACCCCCCCCCCTACTTTCTCTCTTCCTCCCCACCTAAAAACATTTTTCTGGGGCTCCACAGTCCCCCCCCCCCCCCAGAAAACTGGAAAGACAGGTTCTCTCTCCGTCTCTCTCTGCCCAACTCTCTCCCCCTCTCTCAACTCTCCTTCTCTCAGCGGCCAGTCAGGGGAACATGGAAACTGAGACCCAGGTGGTGTGCACTGCTTTTGTTTGGTTCCTCAGAGGCCGTGGTGCGTGGAAAGCTCTTTGCAAATCTGCGCACAAAAGACGGGCTTGTAGCCCTTTTTCACGGGGGGTGGCGTGTGGACAGCACAGCCTCTCTCTCCCCCTCCCCCTCTCTCTCTCTGGGGGCTTCACATAAACACGTTTCTACTCTGAAGAGACCATTTTGTTTTGAGGTTTTGAAGTTTGTAGTTTGAATATGCCGAAAGTAAGTTGGTGGGATCCCCTCCTCCCGCACCTACACACTCTCCTGTGTTCAGCAGTGGCATGGCACAGAACCCTCAGTCCTGGCCCTGCCAGGGGCTAGGCAGGGAGGCATGCTGTGGCAGGTTCTGCTTCTCTCTCTCTCTTTCCCTCTCCCTGTCTCTCTCGCTCTCCCGATCCCCCTCTTTCTCTCTCCATCTCTCTTCCTCTCCTCTGTATGTTTGAACAGTACGGCTGCCAAAGGGTGTAGTGTTCCCCATAACCAGACCTCCCTGTCTGCAGACCAGTCTCTCTCTTTTTCTCTTTCCCACACACTCACACTCTCTCTCTCACACACACACACACACACACACACTCTGCCTTTCACACACATATCAGACCTTTCTGAACCTGAATCTTGACGTGCAGTACTTCAGTGGAGATCAGCGTGTAGCAGGAGGAGGATGATGGCTGGATAATGGCTGCCCTCTCTCAGCCTAGGTGTTGGTGGGCTTGTGGCCTGTCACCAGAACACTGAACACTGAAACCAGCCCTGTAGTCTGGGGCATAGAGGGAATTCCACCACACACACAACCCCCCTCTCTCTGTCTTCTTTCTCTCTCTCTCTCTCTCTCTCTCTCTCTCTCTCTCTCTCTCTCTCTCTCTCTCTCTCTCTCTCTCTCTCTCTCTCTCTCTCTCTCGCCTGCCTCTCTCTCTCTCCAGTCACTCTCTCTCGCCTCTCTCTCTACACGCTCAGTTCCATACACAAAGAGGGCACTGTACAGGTCCTGTTTATAACTAAGCAGTCCCTGCACTGCAATTTAGAAGGCGTGCAGTTCAGGAAATTGCTGGCCTTTGCAGAGGCATGCTTTCACTGGGGGGAATGGTATTCATCAGACAAATAATTGGCAGGTTATTTTTTTAAATACCTTGTTAGTAATTACCTTATAAACAAAATAACACAGCACTAAACCAAACGTCTGTTTTGACCTGTTGCGATGAGCAATGACATTGGTTAGCCAATTCAGTACCCTTCCCCTTACACACACAGGCACACACTTACCCCCTCACCCAGATCCTCTCCAGACAACCAGGGAATGATCTTCTCGGTTCCACACTGGAGGGGTATTTATTGTTCTCTAAATAATTATAATTATAAAACAAAAAAACAAGCCCGGTATTGCAGGGTGGAGAGTGTTCCATCTTGGGTGAGATGTGCCAGTCTTTAAAACACCGCAAGCTAATTGGCTGGTTAGGGTGTTTGTGTGTCTAGAAACGTAAAACTGGTGACCTGCGTTAGTAAAATACACAGTTTTTTTTTTCTTCTTCTGTTGTTCATTGGAGTTCTGGTGTCTGTGTTTTCAGAGCAAACAACCGCATCAGGAAGATCTCCCAAGATCAGCTGAGCGCCTTGCAGGGGCTGCTCACACTGGACCTCAGCAACAACAATATAGTGGAGATCAAGGTTGACTCCTTCCCTGTTCTGCAGCTCAGAAACCTGTGAGTTCCACCAGTCCCCTGTAGACATGACCAGCCTCCACCAAAACACCTCACTTAGTTGTTTAGCGGATTTTCAAGGAATTTATGGCAAAGTGGATAATGTACGATCATGTATTTCAGTAGACCAAAACAAAACAGAATGTACTGCGACATAGTCCGTTTACCTATTCCTGAACTATAATCTGCCCCCTCTCTCTACCCCTTTCTCCTCCTTCTCCCTCCCTCCCTCCCTCCCTCCCTCCCTCCCTCCCTCCCTCCCTCCCTCCCTCCCTCCCTCCCTCCCTCCCTCCCTCCCTCCCTCCCTCCCTCCCTCCCTCCCTCCCTCCCCTCTCTCTCTAGCTTCCTCAACAACAACCGTATCTCGAGCCTGGAGACGGGCTGCTTCCTCAACCTCTCCAGCAGCCTGCAGAACCTGCGGCTCACACGCAACCGCCTCTCCACCATCCCGCCCAAGATCTTCCAGCTGCCCCACCTCCAGCACCTGTAAGACCCCCTCGAACCCTCCCGTGAGCGTGCGGTCGTGTGTGGTGACCGTGGTTCTGACCGGCGCGGCTTGTGTTCTAACCTCCCACAGGGAGCTGAGCAGGAACCGGGTGCGCCGCGTGGAGGGCCTGGCGTTCCATGGTCTGCACGCGCTCAGATCGCTGAGGATGCAGAGGAACGGCGTCAGCCGGCTGATGGACGGAGCCTTCTGGGGACTCAGCAACATGGAGGTTTTGTGAGTACTGTTACTGTGAAGCCACCGTGTGTGTGCTGTGTGTGTGTGTGTGTGTGTGTGTGTGTGTAAGTTCATACAGTACTGCGGAAAAGTCTATAACAAATGATATATATGTCAAGCTAAAATGCTTCAAGGACTAATTTAATTTAAAAAAAAATGAAACACACCTTTTTCATTGCTTCATGTTTTAGCGAACTTTGTCCATAAGACTGACAATTATTTTTCTGTTTGGGTGTGCTTGCTTTCGCGCGCGTGTTTTGCGTACTTGTTGTGTGTGTGTGTGTGTGTGTGTGTGAGCAGGCAGCTGGACTATAACAACCTAACGGAGGTGAGCAAAGGCTGGCTGTACGGCCTGCTGACTCTGCAGCAGCTTCACCTGGGACACAACACCATCAGCAGGGTCCGGCCCGACGCCTGGGAGTTCTGCCAGAAACTCAGCGAGCTGTGAGTGAGACCCCTTTCTTCTCCTCTCCCCCCCCCCCCCACCTCCCTCCCTTGCTCTCTCTTGCTCCCTCTCTCTCCTTCACTCCCTCCACCACCATCCCCCCTCTCTTTCACCCACTTCAACGCCGCCCTCCTTCTATCTTACCTTCCCTGCCCCCTTCCCCTTTCCTGCCTCTCTCTGGTTATTGTCTTCCCTTTCTGTCCCCCCTCCCTCCCCACCCTCCCTCTGTGTGCCCACTGGCTCTGTGAACTCCCAACACCTCCCCACAGGCGTCCTCCCCCTCTCTCTCACACTCCTCTCTGCCCTTCCTCACCCTCCTAACCCTTCACCCCACACATCCCCCACCTCACACACACACACTCACACTCCCCTCTCTCTCCTCTGCCCCTCATGCCAGTGCCAGCACAGGGGCAGCAAGCCTGCCAAAATATTACGCCCCATTTCACCCTCTGTCATGCCCCCCCCCCCATTCTTCCTCGCCTACGGGGGCAGTTGAGAGCGGCAGGAGAATTAGGGTGAGAGGAGAGGGAGGGGGTGTAAGTGGAGGGGAGAGGGGGAGGGGAGAGCAGAGGGGTGACTACGCTGAGGGCAGAGGAGAGGGGGCCCGTGTTCACAACCAGAGTGTCTCTAGCGACAAGTGAAGTGGCGGCAGTGACACTTTGTTCTTTTGTAGTTGCCAGTGTTTACAGTGTCGCCAGTAACTCAGCCAGCCGTGGTGGTGAAGCGGGCGGGGCCTGTCTGAAAGGGTGCAACGCTGTTGTTGTCCCTTATCAAGTGAAGCTGAGTTTAAATCTAACTGGCAGTTGGGCCTTTTTTTCTTCTTCTTCTTTGCCCTCTTTTTTGGTGAATGTTTTGCTTTTATCTTTTGTTTGCTGTTTTAAACCGAAATGGATTTATTTGGATTCCCAGTCCAGAGTATATACTTTTTATAACTGTCTGTACTGAGAGGAGCCTAGCAAGCTGAACATTTATGTAATAATTAAATTCAGGTTTTACTGTTCCCCCAAAGGAATGATAGGCAGAATAAAGGTTTTAGTTACCAGATGGCCCAAATAATAGGATTCTGGACGATACTTAGTGGTGGGAAAAAACAACACTAATTACAGCTTTTGCTTGGGTGTGCTGTGAGATAGTCATGTCCTTTCTCTCTCTCACACACTCTCTCTTTCCCTCTTCTCTCTCCCAGGGACCTCTCATCCAATCACCTGTCTCGTTTGGAGGAATCCAGCTTTGTGGGCCTCAGCCTATTGGACGAGCTTCGCCTTGGAAACAACAGAGTCAGCTTCATCGCAGACGGGGCCTTCAGAGGGCTCTCCCATTTAAACACACTGTGAGTCCCCACAAATGATGCTCTCCCATCGCCGCAATTCATTCATACGTTGAGCAGCGCCCAAAAAGGGCATATATAGTAAGTGCAGCAGTCGATCAGAAACCGTTCTTCCGAAATGAGCTTGGGAGACGCTGAGACGCGTGAAGGACAACATGCTCTGCCTCTGTGTTGCGTCGTGGTTCCCGTCTGTGCCCGCGTGTGGTCGTAGCCCAACGTAGCGCCTCCCAGACTCTGTCTGCTGTGGGGTTCCTCTGCTGACCCGGCGCCCTGACTGGAAACACAGTCTGGTTTGTCTTCTGGATGTGAACTACATGAACGGGCTGTGGTCCGAGTCCCCGCTCTTAAAACCCTTTAGGGACACTGCTCACCTTCTCTCCATCCCCCCCTCTCCCCACTCACTGTCCCCCTCCTCCATCCCCCCCTCTCCCCACTCACTGTCCCCCTCCTCCATCCCCCCCTCTCCCCACTCACTGTCCCCCTCCTCCATCCCCCCCTCTCCCCACTCACTGTCCCCCTCCTCCATCCCCCCCTCTCCCCACTCACTGTCCCCCTCCTCCATCCCCCCCTCTCCCCACTCACTGTCCCCCTCCTCCATCCTCCCCTCTCCCCACTCACTGTCCCCCTCCTCCATCCCCCCCTCTCCCCACTCACTGTCCCCCTCCTCCATCCCCCCCTCTCCCCACTCACTGTCCCCCTCCTCCATCCTCCCCTCTCCCCACTCACTGTCCCCCTCCTCCATCCCCCCCTCTCCCCACTCACTGTCCCCCTCCTCCATCCCCCCCTCTCACTGACCCTCTCCCTCTCTTCTGTCCTTTCTCTCTTTGTCTTGTTCTCCCCAATCTCCTTTTCCCCCCTCCTATTTCACCTCTACCCCCCCCCCCCCCCGTCTCTTCCCTTTCTCCTCCCTCTCCCTGTCTCAACACTCCCAGGCCTTTTAAGTGGAACCAAATGTTAACCTCTGGAGGGGGCAGCAGGGGGCAGGTGAGGGGGAGGGGGGAGTATGACCAAGGGAAGGGGTTTACCTTCTCTCTGCCAGGCCCTCCCTTCCCCTCCTTAACCCAAATCAGTTGTAACCAGGCATGCCATGAAGGAAACTAGCTGTTTGGAAGCATTTAGAGGAGCGTAGAGGGGGGATGGGTGAAGGGGGCCAGACTGAATACCTCTGGAGACTCGTCATGTGAGCTACTGTGTCAGACTTGGAGTATAGGCCAGGTATGATAGGTGACTTGTATCCATTCCCATAGAGATACTCATGAAAAACACATGTTACTATGTATTACTACAAACCCCTATTTTTTGTGTGCCTTGGAACTTCGCATCGCAATGAAATGTTCTTTAAATGGCTTTCTTGTAAAACGCTTGCTGTTTGGAAAATATATTGCAGACATTTTAGGAGCCCCGCAAATGCACAAAAGAAACTTCCTCCGAATAATGGAGCCATTTTGATTGTAGTGTTAACGTCTTCCCCTTCACACGAAGCCACATAAGATTTCTGAAACATTGCAGCTGCAGCTGTTTTCAGGGTGTGGAGTTTAACAAGGTGGTTTGGTGTCTTTTGTTTCTCTCTGGAAGGGATCTGCAAAACAACGAAATCTCCTGGACCATCGAGGACATGAACGGCCCATTTTCAGCTCTGGACAAACTAAAGAAACTGTGAGTTTGTTAGACGTTTTTGAACCTTGAGCGAACCTTGAATAGTCATTAATCGTGGATCTGTAGGTCAGATGAATAAATCAGAAAACAAATGTTCTCTTATTTCAGGTTTCTTCAAGGAAACCAAATCCGATCTGTCACCAAGAAGTCTTTCTCTGGTCTAGACACCTTGGAGCATCTGTAAGTTGACCTTCTCTGACCTCTCCATGTTTGTCCAGAACCTGGGATCTGGGTTTGGGGGATCCTTAGCAACCATTTTATTATTTAAAGGATACTTACAAAGTATAAGTACAAACACAGTTATATAATAGTTTTGCCCACAAGTATGTGAATATACAACGTCAGTAAATTATAAGTACACTTCCAATTGTGTCAGAAAAAAATACAAATAATGAACATTTATGTAGCTAAAATAGTATCAAGTATAATACTCTTCTTCTGCTTGAGATGCTTTGGAACAAAAACGTCTTTGCTGGAGAACAGAGCTGTGTGACCTTTTCTTAGATTGTGGAGATCATTAGTTGATCATGTTTCGGGAAGTACAGAAGTGTGTGTGTGTGTGTGTGTGTGAACAAGAGAGATGGCGTCCTTGAGGCAGCCTGGCGACAGCTGCGTTGTACTCTAACTCACTGTTTCCAGGTTGTGTGTGTGAGCTCACTGCAGCCTGAGCCAGGCCCCTCATAATGAACAAAGCATGGCTCTCAGAACAAGACCCTCCTCCTTGCCCTGGTTATGGAAGTGTTTGGTCTCCTCGTGTGTGTGTGTGTGTGTGCATGTGTGCATATGTCTGTGCAGCTGGTTATTCTAGTTATTGGTGTGTGTGTGTGTGTGGGAGCGCAGATAGGCCAAGACCATGTCTGGCCTCCTTCGCTCTCTTTCTTCCCGTCTCATCCGTTCTTTCTTTTCTTTCTCTTGTCCTTTCCTCTTCCTCAGAGATCTGAGTAACAATGCCATCATGTCGGTCCAAGGAAACGCCTTCTCCCAGATGAAGAGACTTGAGCAGCTGTGAGTATGAGCACCAGGTCCTCCAGACTCCCTCACTGGCACGGCTCAGTCCGGGCGCTCACCTGCCTTCCATGACTCCAAACGACTCCTGTTCATCCTCGTCGCAGACATACATGTTATAAGTTGCACCGCGTCTGGTTAGGATACAGACCGTTCTTTGGCACGAACAGCTGAAATATTGTTGGGAACAACGAAACAAACCAAAAAAACGTTTTCCCATCCAGCCCACATTGTCTCCTCTTCCCTCTTTTCCTTTCTCTCTCTCTCATGCGATACCCATCTCTACCGCCCCGCTGTAACTCCGCCTCCCATTGTCTCTGTCTCCTCCAGACACCTGAACACCTCCAGCCTGCTGTGCGACTGCCAGCTCAAGTGGCTGCCGCTGTGGGTGGCAGAGCAGGCCTTCATGGTCCTCGTCAATGCCAGCTGCGCCCATCCTCTGGTGCTGAAGGGCAAGAGCGTGTTCGCCGTTGGCCAGGAGGAGTTTGTGTGCGGTGAGTGAGGCGCGCGCGCGCCACCACGCTTGACAGCGCGTACGCACAGCCGTAGACGCCGATTCATACACGTCGACACCCAGACTCCCTGACAAACACATACGCCGACACACACAGGCAAGCCCTTCACGGTGGTGCTGGTAAAAGTCTGCCTTGGCAGGTTTTCCATCTCAGAACAGTAGACAGAACAGTCCATTTCCTCAACACCCCAGTGAGACTAGACTGGAGCGGGAGGGAATTTCACTTTTGGAGTTCCTGGTCAACGCCAGAGAGAGCTGGTGGAAAATAAATCCTTTAACTACGTGTTAAAGACTTCAGACAAGTTATCAGGCCTTCTTGGTACGATGGCAGTTCTCAATTGTGTTGAAAATTCGAATGTGTTTTCAAGTACGTTCACCACCGTATTCTGCTCGTGTGTTGGAGTCGATACTTATGATCACATCCGATTCGCCACCCTTGTAACGACAAGCCTTCTTCCTCTCTGTCCCCCACCCCAGACGACTTCCCCAAACCCCAGATCACGGTGCAGCCAGACACCCAGTCGGCCATCAAGGGGACCAACGTGACGTTTGTCTGCTCGGCGGCCAGCTCCAGCGACTCCCCCATGACCTTCGCCTGGAAGAAGGACAACGAGGCGCTGAACGAAGCCGAGATCCACAACCAGGCCCACCTGCGCGTGCAGGCGGGGGGCGGGGGCGAGGCGGAGGTGACGGAGTACACCACCACGCTGCGGCTGCGTCAGGTGGAGTTCTCCAGCGAGGGGAAGTACCAGTGCGTCATCTCCAACCACTTTGGCTCCTCCTACTCCACCAAGGCCAAGCTCACCGTCAACAGTGAGTGTGTGGGGGGGGGGGGGGGGAGATGTGTGTTTCCGGGGGGGGGGGGGGGCGCATGTGTGTTTCCGGGGGTCCCGGGGGTTGTGTATGTCTCTCGCTGTATCTGTCTCTCTCTCCCTCATTCTGTCTGTATCTCTCCCTAATTCAGTCTGTCTCTTCCTCTCTCTGTCTGTATCTCTCTCTCTCTCTGTCTGTATCTCTCTCTCTCTCTCTGTCTGTATCTCTCTCTCTGTCTGTATCTCTCTCTCTGTCTGTATCTCTCTCTCTGTCTGTATCTCTCTCTGTATCTGTCCATTTCCCCTCCCAATCAGACCAACTGACAAATCCCCCTCCTGTGTCCTCCAGTGCTGCCCTCCTTCACCAAGACCCCCATGGACCTGAGCGTGCGTGCGGGCGCCACGGCCCGGCTGGAGTGTGCCGCGGGGGGGCACCCGTCTCCCCAGATTGCCTGGCAGAAGGACGGCGGGACGGACTTCCCGGCCGCCCGCGAGCGCAGGATGCACGTGATGCCCGAGGACGACGTGTTCTTCATCGTGGATGTGAAGACGGAGGACATCGGCGTGTACAGCTGCACCGCCCAGAACCCTGCCGGCGCCATATCGGCCAACGCCACGCTCACCGTGCTGGGTAAGAGGGGGGGAGGGACAAAGAGAGGATGTTGGTAGGGATTGGTAGAGAAAACAGCCAGAGAAACACAGAGAGCGAGAGAGACACCTGTCTAACAACATCAGACCAACTGACCTCCCCCTCCCCCCCTCCAGAAACCCCCTCCTTCCTGCGTCCCCTGATGGACCGCACCGTCGCCAAGGGCGAGACGGCGGTGCTGCAGTGCATCGCCGGGGGCAGCCCGCCCCCGCGCCTCAACTGGACCAAGGACGACAGCCCCCTGGTGGTGACGGAGCGCCACTTCTTCGCCGCCGCCAACCAGCTCCTCATCATCGTGGACGCGGCCGAGGGCGACGCCGGGAAGTACACGTGCGAGATGTCCAACGCCCTGGGCACAGAGAGGGGCAACGTGCGCCTGGCGGTGCTGCCCAACCCCAACTGCGACTCGGGGGCGCCGGGCGGCGTGGGCGTGGGCTCCGTGGGAGGCCTGGGGCCGGACGCGGACGGCTGGACCACGGTGGGCATCGTGATCATCGCGGTGGTGTGCTGCGTGGTGGGGACCTCGCTGGTCTGGGTGGTGATCATTTACCACACGCGGCGGCGCAACGAGGACTGCAGCGTCACCAACACGGGTGAGGGTTAATGGGGAGGAGGAGGAGGAGGAGGAGGAGGAGGAGGGACGTTCCTTCAGGGTGCTGTTGGAGGGTGCAGTACAGTTGAGGGGGTTTCTGTTGTCGCAGAGGTGTGAGGGATTCGATATGTTACAGTGAGCGTTCCCATTCTAACGAGCTGGTGTGTCCTCCGCAGACGAGACCAACCTGCCGGCAGACATCCCCAGCTACCTGTCGTCCCAGGGCACGCTGGCCGACAGGCAGGATGTGTACGTGCCCTCAGACAGCGGCAGCAACCACCAGTTCATGAGCTCCTCCCTGGGGGGGTTCTACCTGCAGACTAAAGACCTCAACGGTAGGTGGGGGGGGGGGACGCCCTTCTTCTGGTACAAAAGAAGATTTAAGGATCAGATGTGGAAGGGGTTGTAACGGTGTCGTTTTTGTTGCCGCGCGCAGGTCTGTGTCAGCTGGACACCGGAAGTGAGGCGGACATGGAGGCGGCCATTGACCCCCTGCTGTGCCACTACCAAGGCCCCATGGGGTCGCTGCTGCGCAGGGGGAACATGTATTCTCCTGACCCCACGGATGGTTTCACAGGTCCGTGCGACGCACCGACACGGTTCTGGGAAGGGCTGGTTTCTGGGGAGACAGGTGAATGGGAGGTAGAGAGGGAGGGAGAGAGGGAGTTGGGAAGGGAGGGGAAGGAGCAGGAGAGTGGGAGAACTAGGGGTGCCCTTGTACTCACGTTCTCTCACCCCCCTCCCCCCAGGCTGCGTGGACCAGAGACCGGTCTGCGTCGACTCCTACAGCGGCAGTCTGACCAGCGCCAAGAGAAGGGACTACTATCCATGCGGGGGGGTCCTGACCGACCCCTACGACCACGGCCCCCAGGGCGTCCTGATGCAGCTGCCCCACGGCGCGCTGCCCCACGCCCTCCTGCACCTCCCAGACGAGCAGCCCCCCTCCGCGGAGCAGGGGGAGGCCAACGAGTACGGGCGGCCTCAGAGCAGGCTGGCGTCTGCCAACACTTTCATGGGTAAGTTGCACACGTCCTGTAGGATGACAAGTCAGTCAGTCAGGTCTGCTCGTCTGCCAAGGGACTTCTTCAGTCAGTAAGTCTCAACACGGAGGTATATTAAGGCCATTTCCCCTGTGCTCTCCTCCCCTCCTCCAGGCACTTTTGGCAAGGCCCCATGGCGTCCCCAGCAGGAGCTGTACCCTGGTCTGTCCCCCCAGCCCCCGGCCCCCCACAGCGGGATGCTGCTCCATGAGAACCCCTACTCTGCTCTGGACACGGATGAGGACAGGGACGAGGAGGAGCCCGCCCGGGACAAAGACTCCCAGCTGGACCGATCGGAACAGAACGTTTACGAGATGCCTTTCGACGTCAACAGGACAGGAGCCGCTCTGCACGGGCCGGCGAGCACGTAGACGGGTCCACGAGAGAGTGCCCCCTTTTCATGAACGAGACGGACTCGAATGTTTTTTTTGTTGCCTTTCTTCGAGAAGAGGATGACCAAAAAATGCTACCTCAGTGAAATGACACTTTTTTTTCTTTCTTCCCAATGATGGACACCGCAGTGCAACAAGTGAATGTAAAACAGAAGCATTGTTTTGTATGAAATGCAGAAAAAGACACGGGGAGTGTGTTAACAGTGAAGATGGTTCTTTCTTCTATTTTCAAGCGAGAGAAATGGTATACAACTTCCATTTAAGAAGATAGATATTGAATATATACATTTTTATACAAAGTTTATTATATTTTGTAAATTAAATGTAAAAGAAATTAGAATCCAATTATTTTTGCTTACCTTTCATGTTCGTTACAAGTATTGTGTGTCAGATCTCTCCCTGCCTGTTCAGTTATCCTAGCCTAAGACATGTTGCTTTGAGTGAAGCAATCTTTTGCACATACCCATACATAATAAAAACACCATAACATGTGCTGCTATGTACACTCGGGAGTTCTGTGATTCTTCATCTGAGGATTTTTCGGTGATTCGACTTCTGTGGTTCAAATGGAGCTTGTGTGTCATGCATGGAGGCCTGGCCTGTGTGGCCATGTGAGGACGAGGAGTGGAGAGGTCCTGGCTTCAGCCTAGCCGGGGATGAGAGGGAGGGCTCGGTATATAGGGCAGCTTTTCAGAGCGCAACCGCAGACCTCCGAGGACGCCACGAGCCCCCCACGACGCTGGCCAAACACAGACCAGTAAAGTGAAGGTCAGTTGTGTGTGTGTGTGTGTGTGTGTCCATGGCTTTCGCTGTGTAGGTTCAGCACCACAGGGACCCCCTGAGGCTGAAGATGGAAGTTCAAATTAGGGCAGACATACAGGACAAGAACAGTCACATAAACGTTCTCCCTGCCAGCCAGCTAGACAGCCAGGGCTGAAAGCAGCTCTCGCAGTATTCGGCACATGGAGACTTTCCACCAGATGACTCATCTGGCCTCTCCCCACCCCCTCCCTTCCACCGCCCCCCCCCTCGCCCCAACTTCTTTGCATTTTGGGTTTGTTATTTCAGGCCTCTCCTTTTCAACGTGGGAGGAAAAAGGTGAGCCTGTGAGGCTAGCTGTGCGCTAGACTAGCTGTTGAAACTTGCACTTGGAAGGCATCTTGTGGCCTTGATGACTGCCACACTGAAGCTGTGTCTGTGAGCTGGCAGTGTTAGCGAGGAGGAGGAGGAGGATCAGGGGAACAGGGGAATTGAGAGGAGGAGGAGGAGCAGGAGGAGGAGGAGGACGGTTCATCTGGTGCCATGTGTTCAACAGAACTTTAGTGAGATATCCCACTGAGAACATTGTGAGATAAGATTTTTAAATGCTCTTGTCATTATTACACAAAAATCTCTGAGGTGCTTGGTGGTAGCTCCAAGAGGGTACATTTCAAAAGTCGACATCTGCTGATATAAAAGCCCGTCTCCACCCCCCCCCCCCCCATTACAGCTTATTGACTTATTTAACTCAGCATATTTGACTGACCACACCTGGAGAGGGCTCACTCCTTTGTGTGAATGTAGCTCCTCTGTGATGCCGTGAGTCCGCCTGTTGGAAGTTCTGCCAGATCGCCAAGGAACCTGGGACAAACACGAGACGCTGCAGCCACACACCATCAAACACACCATCAAACACACCATCAAACACCTGGAACACAGCTGCTCAAGTCAGATGCTCTCATCCTGGCACCCCTCGTCAGCATAGAGTGCAAACCAGATCTAAGAAACCAGACCTTCAAACTTGGCTCCCTAAGTGGGCGTGATGAGAGGTGAGAGGAATCACACCAGGGTTGAGAATCACAACCACGGGAAGCGAGGAACTATAGAGTTCAAAACGCGTGAATCACAGCATGGTGTTTGTTAACTTCCAGGGGGTATGGGATGAGGATTGTGGGTTTCCCACACTGTTGTGTTTTTGGTAGAGACTTCTCACCAGCATACACTTTTTTGGGTTGCATTTAACATAACTATGCATGCAGCAATTACACTTGTAGAAGCAATTTACCTCTCCACAATTTGGGGAGGCCCTAACAGTTTATTTACTCCTCTGGGAAGGGTTCTGAAACAACTGCCATCAAGAAACAATTTGTAGCATAACAAGGGGATGAGGGAGGAGATGGTGGTGAGGGGGGAGGGGGAAAGGAGGGAGGTGGTAGGTTAAAAGGTTCTCCACAGAACTAAGGAGAGTCTCTCCTGCAGAGACTGCAGTCAACTAGAACAGTCCTGTTCTCTGCCGGAGGGGAAAAGAAAACACTGGCCAGATTGCAGAATAATTTCCCCACTTTGATTTTGGCTCCAAAGAAAGTAGACAGGAAGTTGACTATTCCTCCAGACCACCAGTGATTGGCAGTTGGGGGATGGGAGGGCAGGTTGGAGTCCTCTACCCCTGGTCTGGGATCAGTTTCTGGGCCCACCGCCCTGACATTCACCCATATACAAGGAGCACTCCGAAACTGATCTTAAATCAGTTCCTCAGGCCATAGCTGGCCTTCCCGATCCTGGCAACTGGGACCCTGAAAAAGAAATTTAGCATGCCAGAGCCTTATCTCAGTGCCAGACACTTTGAATTTCGTAGCTAATTTGCCTTCATTGTTGCCAGATGTGGCGACATGGAGACAGATGTTTATGATATTAAATGTCCACGGGCGGCTCGTTGAAATTGTTATTCTTTTGTTGTGAAGCTCAGGAAATCTGCTGGAGGAATGGAGTCAAACTTTTTACTACCTCTTTGTGTGTTCCTTGAGCTGGGTTGGGGCTCCAACAGTAAACTGAGAAATTGAATTAAACAATAACTTACAATCAAACACTGTTGCTGCGCAGATAAAGTGACCCACAGTAATATTATGTTTATGTGTTTTTAATCTGGGCTTGCTTTTCCTAGCTTGTCTTAGATTGTTGGTCAGCAAAGAATTCATTCTTGCCAGTCAAATGACTAACAGAGAAATAATTGCTGTGGGAGACCAGCTTCTATCCCGTAATAAAGTTGATCAATGATTGAAAAACAAGAGTTATGAGCGTGAACCATCAGCCACCACAAATAGCAGTGGCTGTGATTCCACATGTTGACAAGTTTTCTCACACAGTCACACTCAGAACCATTTCTTCAACTGTGACTCACTCCTCTAGAAGTTCTTTGATCTGCGAGGTTCAGCTAAGCTCTGCAATCAATTCCTCGCTGACCACCAATCTAAAGAGTTAAGCTGGGAAAAGCTAGCCCTGATTAAAAACACAGAAACATGATATTATTGTGGGTCAATGTATCTGTGTTTTGGAAGGCGGACCACTTATGGAGAAGGACGTACTTGTTGCCCCAGAGATTGTTGTCATGGCAAGACAGGGAGGACTCGGGCACAGCCTAAGTTGGATGCATCACGGCAAAAACTTTGATGACTGCCACACTGGAGCTGTGTCTCTGAGCTGGCAGTGTTAGCGAGGAGGGTAACACTTAGAATAATGGTCCGTTGTTAATGAGTAGCTATGCAGGAAGTAACAGGTAGTTCTACATTAACACTGAATTTCATACTATTAACTAATATGGAACCAAGATAAACTAAGCAGTAAGTAATAGCGAATTTAGTACAAAGGTAGTTCCTTGGTAGGTATTTATTACTAAATAAATATATCCTCATTTAGAAATACTTGTGAACTATGACCAATTAAGTCTTTGGAGTCTGAGACATTGAACCGACACTCAAGAGCTCATAATAGTAAACTAGTCCAATCATGAGTGTCAGCATCACTTCCTAATTATTTAAAATGTTAAACAAATGATCATTATTTGTATTTTACCATGTTTAAGTTTGAAATAAACAGAGAACATACGTCCATCCTTTGGTAAAAGTAGTCACAATCTCAACCTGTAGTTAACGTATTTGGGGGGATATAATATTCATAAACTGGTTTCCACAAAGAACCCATTTGAGGCACAAGCTTCTGAACAATTATGACCATGTTAAGAGTAAAACAACCAAATTGTTCACTTTTTAGACATGTTACTTTTGTGATTAGTCATTCACTTTATGTTACAGTAGCCACCTGAGGAAGACTTCTCTTTAGGATATGAATATAAACATTGATGTTCTCTTGTCAAAAACAATTTGCATCCTGCATTTATTTTGCAATAAGCGCAAAACCACATCTTCCAGATCACAATGTTTGTTAAAACATCACTAGGGCCTCACAGAAATGTATGCCTGTACCATATGTGTCAAATATAAAATTTGACTTATTATAGGCCTATTACGGGTAGTTCACAAGTAGTTTCACAAGAGGATACATTTATTTGGTAATAACCAAATACATATCAAGGAACTACTTTTGTTGTAAATTAGCTATTACTTACTGCTTAGTTAATCTTGGTTCCATATTAGTTAATAGTATTAAATTCGGTGTTAATGTAGAACTACCTATTACTTCCTGCATAGCTGCTTGTTAACAACAGACCATATTCTAAAGTGTTACCGCGAGGAGGAGGAGCACGGGAAGAAGGGAATTGACAGATAATTTACAAATGGATAAACAGAAGACAAGATTTAGATAAAACAGTCGGCAACGCATCTGCTTGATGAATACAATCTTAATCCTATGTATTTTAAAATGACGGAAACCTCACTATCAGATACGGGTCCAGGATACAGTTGGAGTCATCCCTGACACAACTGGAGTCATCCTTGACAGCCCAGCCCATCCCTCATCCTTCCTCAGCTCAGCCCTCCTTATGAAAATCACCGCTGCCTTCACCAGCCCAGCCTAGGGGGCTTGTATGATTAAAAGCAGATACTGGTGCATTTTTTTCTTCTTTTTTTTGGCCATAAATCACTAGCTGGCCCAGCCTCAACAACTGGCTGTCTGACAAATGTTCCACAATAACTTTGTCCCCCCCACCCCACCCCCACCCCACCATTCCCGTAAAGTAAAGGCAGGAGGAGGAGGAGGGGGGGGGGGGGGGCAGGAATTTCAAGCAGGCTTCTAGTAACTCTTTCGGTACAATTGTAAACTCTTGGCACAGGTGTGGAACTGAGAGGTAGTAAACAGAAGTAACAAACAAAAGCATCCATCCAGACTTTTCCTTCTCTCACGCTCTCACTCTCTCACACCTCTCTTGAAACTGAGCTTGGTTGACTGCATCCCTCATGTCTCATTCTCTAGCAGTGACAAACGTTGATGTAACACAATCCAAGACGTAAGAGAATGCACCTCCATCCGCCAGCCTGCATGGCGAACCAGTCCGGGAATATTTGGGAGTGTGTGTGCAGGTGTGTGTGTACGCGAGTATCGAATGAACACATTCCACCTTATTAATCATCCAAAGCAATGAGCAAACAGTGCACGTAGCATTTAGAAAACATGATTACACATACAGTAGACACAGATATATTTCCAAATAGATGACATTGTTTGTATTTGCTACTAGCATCATAGTGTTGACCGTAGATGGGTGTGAGAGAGGACTGAGGGTCGTCCGTGACGAGAGACTGTCTGAGTGTGAGGATTTATGAGGGTGACGGTGACAGCAGGTCGCCCCGGGCCACAACGCTCGCGAGCACCTGGATGCTCTCCGGATGTTTGTTTGGTTTTACTGCTGCATTGAAAGCAGTCACACCGACACCTCTCTGGTTTCACGACTGGGGCAGGTATGTAGCATGTAAAAACAGCTCAATTGTAAGTAGAGTCGAGTGGAACAAATCCTGTGTCCATAGACAAATGTTTTTGAACTTTAAAGTTCAGACTGGCCTTCATTTGTTGGTGAGGAGAAACAAAGAGTTGACCAAAAACTAAACGTCCGCTGTGTTAACACAGCCACAACACAGCTGCCGCCAAACTAGCTCTGAAATAATCCCCAAACAAATTGCCAATAAAGTGGTAAACTGTGTCTGCGTTTAGCCTGACTCAAATTATAGCCTTGGACAGATCCAGACAGGTTAGCTGTAGGTCTTCAGGGCATATTTTGTGAACTGAGAGCAAAAGGCGGAGGAGGAGGAGAGAAAAGAAGAGAAAAGGTGACCTTGCTAGTTTAGTTTACCTCCTGGAGGTTTCCGTTTGACCTGTCACCACCAGTAAGGGTCCAGCCCCTTCACATTCTTTCAGTGTATGCAAAAATCCATAGAGGGGAGCACAGTGAATACTTCTCTGTGTGAATTTGTGCCTTGTGGGTATTTGTCATTGGCAGCCTGTAATTATAAGATTCATTTGTTCATGTCTGTCTTATCTATTTTGAAAGTTGTGTTTCAAAAGCCCCAGCAATAAAAAAAATACAATAAACACAATTGTATTCGGTTTGTTTGTGCTGAACCCTCTCACACACATGGAGGGGAATCCATAAAATCCCGTTGAGAGATTCTTTCACAGCAGTACTGTTCCAGTCCCATTCCTCTGAATCTAAGAGGATCTCATCTCATTGGATCTGGAAGGACATCGGTTGTTCTTCTTGACCAAATAGACGGGCAAGTTTTCAAGTGAGTAGAGGGTCTCTCCTCTTATCGGAGCGGGATCTTTCTTGGTCACTTGACGACAGAGAGAGGAGAGAGGGCAAGAGACATGCATACATACACGTACAATGCAAGAGAGACTGAAAGAGTAAGAGAGAGAAACAGAGTGAGCGATAGACAACTAGATGGAGACAGAAAGCGATAGAGGCAGAGAAAGACAGACAGAGATATCACTCTCTCTCTCTCTCTCTCTCTCTCTCTCTCTCTCTCTCTCTCTCTCTCTCTCTCTCTCTCTCTCTCTCTCTCTCTCTCTCTCTGAGCCTCAGTCTACTTATGCCCTCAGGTCATAGCTTCTGTCATCAATCTCTTCAGCTCACTTCACCCAGAGAGGGTGAAGCAGTACAAAAGCAGTGTGTGTGTGTGTGTGTGTGTGTTTGTGAGTGTGTGTGTGTGTGAGCTCCCAGCCGGTGTGGTTGAAGTCAGGGCTGTGGCCATTCAGACTGTGTACAGCAACTCTATCCACACCCCACACACAAACACACTCACCATCACCATCTGACCTTTAACCCCCCCAGGGCACCATTACTCCAGCCACTCCAGGGTCAAACAGACCGACCTCCGCCGTTCAGACCCCATCATGTGCACACACACACACGCACACACAGGTGCACGCAACCGCCTTACACACGCTGAAACACACACCCAACACACGATAACACTCACACAGGTGCACGCAAACACGCACTCCGACCCACACAAATCCCTAAATGATAGACAGCACACATGATAACACATTCCCAAGCACACACAGGGTGTGTGTGTGTCTTTACTAGCTCTCTCTAAATACCACCTGCCCCAGAATACATCTGGGAGCATTAGTGTCTGCACCTCTCTCTGTGTGAGTGTTAGTGTGCGTTCCACCAACCACATAACACATATGTAAGTGTTAGTGTGTGTGTGTGTGTGTGTGTTAGTGTGTGTGTGTGTGTGTGTTAGTGTGTGAGTGTATGTGTGTGCTCCACCTACCACATGAGAGCCATAGCAGAGGCTCTCTCTAAAGGTGTGAGTTATGCACTGTCACTACGAGATGGGTGAGCCTCTTTGTTGACAATGAGCAAACAAAGACCAAAAGGTTGTAATTTGAGGCCCGGCCTCCTGTCGACAAGTCAAACAAGCCCTGAATGAGAGAGGGGAATGGGGGAAGGGGGGGGGGGGGGTCAGGGGGAGGAGGTTGGTGTGGAGGAGGTGAAGAGGTTCAGCCAGGCTCATAGTTTACTCAGTCTGTTTACCCTCTCTTCAGAGCTGCATCCCTCCTTCATTGATTGTTAGTTCTCTTTGTAGAGGCCAGATCAGATAGCCGAGGACAAACACCAGATGAGGATCAGGAGTGTGTGGGGGGCTGGGTGCCTGCAAATCGCTTGGGAAAAGAGCCTCTGCGAAATGAACAAAGTGTCAAATGTATGGGAGCTCCATGCGTGTTTCCATCTGAGCTGGGGGACGTTGTCTGCATGGGAACTGCAATGTGGACTTTATGTCTTGGCTGGTACACTCTCTGGCAATTAACTCATACTTTCTCTGGTTTTGCCGATGATTAATGACTACAATATGTTCTCGTGCAATGAATTCACTCTTGGCTCCGTGTCGTGCGTGCTTGCCACACATTGTGCTGTGGCGCCTCTGTTTGACATCAGCACAGCACAGTACAGTTCAGTACAGTACAGCAAAGTACAGCACAGCAATGTACAGCACAGTACCGCACAGTACAGCACAGTACAGTACAGTACAGCACAGTACAGCAAAGTACAGCACAGCAATGTACAGCACAGTACCACACAGTACCGCACAGTACAGTACAGCACAGCACAGCACAGCACAGCACAGCACAGCACAGCACAGCACAGCACAGCACAGCACAGCACAGTACAGTACAGCACAGCACAGCACAGTACAGCACAGTACAGCACAGCACAGTACAGCACAGTACAGCAAAGTACCACACAGTACAGCACAGTACAGTACAGTAGAGTACAGCACAGTACAGTAAAGTACAGCACAGTACAGCAAAGTACAGCACAGCACAGTACAGTACAGCAAAGTACAGCACAGTATAGTAAAGCAAAGTACAGCACAGTACAGCACAATACAGCAAAGTACAGCACAGTATAGTACAGTACAGCACAGTACAGCACAATATAGTACAGCAAAGTACAGTACAGTACAGACAAGTACCGCACAGTACCACACGGTCCAGCAAAGTACAGCACAGCACAGTACAGCACAGTACAGCACAGGGCAGTACAGGGTAGTACAGGGTAGTACAGGACAGCACAGGGCAGTACAGGGTAGTACAGGACACATGGTGTGTAATAAAATGACCTCATTGAGCACACACTTTCATCCAAAGCAATGTACGGGGGGGGGGGGGGTTCAACCTGCGCAGTCAGATTCTCTAACCCCTCAGCAGCAGCCTTTCTCTCCAGGAGTGTGTGGGTTGCCACGCAGCCCTCCGCAGAGCAGGGTTTACACTGAGAGGCAGACAGCAGAACATGCCTGCATCACCATGCTGACTGCATGTTCTGGCACGCACTGTTGTGGAAACACTGCAGCTTTTTAAACCAACTGAACTGTCTGATATTTACTGTTCGGTTTGTGTTCCAGTGCTGAATCACAGCAGTGGACGATGGCTTGGAAAGAAAGAGGATCGGAGGGAGGGAGGGAGGGAGGGAGGGAGGGAGGGAGGGAGGGAGGGAGGGAGGGAGGGAGGGAGGGAGGGAGGGAGGGAGGGAGGGAGGGAGGGAGGGAGGGAGGGAGGGAGGGAGGGAGGGAGGGAGGGAGGGAGGGAGGGAGGGAGGGAGGGAGGGAGGGAGGGAGGGAGGGAGGGAGGGAGGGAGGGAGGGAGGGAGGGAGGGAGGGAGGGACTGGGGATTCCCCAAGCTTTACAGAGTGTGGGTTCTGTTTAAGATATAACTGACTCCAGTACATAGATGAAGAGTGTCTGTAGCAGATGGATGTGTCCAGAGGGGGTGAGAGGAGATGGATAGGTCTACCTAGCTCATGACTGAGAGGAACAGTTAAACCCGCCAAGACTTCATCTGAGATGTGTACTGAGAAGACCTCTCCAATCGTTTTTATAGAAGATACACAATCATCTCTCCTGGAGGCTCATTGGGGATAGTACCAAAGTAATGTATACAATAAATGATCATATACATTACCTGTCTTAGTCTTGAATAATTCTCTGTCTGCCTTTTTCTCTCTCCATTCCCACAAACGCACACATGCATGCATACACACACAAAAATACTTGAATCCAAATGGAACATTTCTTTTTTCTCTCTCTCTCCTTCACTCTCTCTCTCTCTTTCTCTCTCTCTCTCTCTCTCTCTCTCTCTCTCTCTCTCTCTCTCTCTGTCTCTCTATCTCTCTCTTTCTCTCTAAAATGAGAGTGTGCAGTTAATTTGAGTTCAGGCCTCACACTCTCTTCATAACGCCGATGCTGTAATGTGTTCCAGACTGCGGGGTAGCAGTGGACCGCACCAAGCCCACCCCATCGGCACGTCAGAACATCTCCCCGAGCCGCCATCTCGCTTTCTGATACATAAATAAAAGAATATTATAAAAATACAGTTGCGTTTCGGGGCAGATTCCAGATTCTGCCTTCCCCTCGGCTCTGTGGGCTTGTGCCCCCTGCTGGAGGGATGAGGTATGGAGCCAGGCAGGGCCTTTTGATGGTGGTTGAGATATGGCTTTGATCACTGATCATGGCTGTGATATGGTTCCAACTGTTTTCACACAGGGGGATTGAATTTTGTTCTTTGACACCTGACATCGTTCAGCTCAGCGTATATAGAAGTGTTCTGTGCCGTTGTGTGTCTGTGTAGCAAGTAAGAGGATGGGATGGTAGAGGGAGAGAGAGAGAGCGAACAAGAAAGAGAGAAGCCTGGCTGAGGAAAGGAGGGAAGGAGACAGGGATGGAGGGAGATGGAGAGAAAGTCAGTGGAGGCTACATCAATCCTGCCCTGAATTACTATCATTATTGTAATGGCTCTGTAATGTTTTCTTTCCTGGACTTGTAATTGTTACCAAACCTGGTGTTCAGGGGTGCAGGTGGACAAATCATTCCCAGCAGGGGAAACGACAGCACAACTTTCCATGATAGAGGGAGGTACTGCTTTAACTGCATCTCCGCCCATCACCAAGCACAGTGGGCCTGTCAGTCTGTTAGAGCTGTGTAGATAGCCTTATCAGTTCTGATAAGTTCAGGTCAATGTTTAATGTCTATTTGTTCGTTCGATTGGGTTCATTTCTATTTTCTGAGTGTCAGGTTTGTATCCGCGATCTGGCTTTGGATTATTGACATAAATTATTTTTAAGAAACACAAAGCAGTTGGGAGTCTCCCGGTCTCACGATCACGTTCCTCTGTTCCCCGGATGTTCGTATCCGCGTCACTCCCTTCTGAGAGGAATTCAGTTTCCCAGCGAGCCAGTAGCCAGTAGCCGTGCTCCTATGCTGGTTTACAACCCACAGCACTGACCCCGTTAAACCTCCACACTCCACACATTCCCTAGGAACCTCCCCCCTGCCCACTTCCAACTAGCCGTGAGTCTTAAAACGCTCCATATGTTTCTCCTGCGTCACGTCAGTCCACCGGACACATGCCCCTGCCCCACTCCTACTCCCAGACACCAGGCATCCCAGAGAACATCTGACCTGTTCAAAAGACTCGCTGCACATTTTTGGGACGTGAATGTCACTGGACAGAGCTTCCCTCCGCCGTCTCCCCTCCTCTTCCCTCCCTCCCTCCTCTCTTTTCTTTCTTTTTCTTTTGATGAACATCTTTCTCTTCAATCCCAGATGGCCTTTAGTTGGACTCTTCAAAGTCGTCGCAGACAGTCCTACATCAAAAGGAGCATTCCGCGGCTTTCAAAGTGGTGTAATCACCAGAGCACTGGCAGCACATATGTGGGCCATATTGCATCAATCAAACACGAACGACTCATTTTAATCACTTTGCCACGGTTGTACTGATGGCTTTGACACCCATGAAGTGGTTCAAACTAATCTCATCAGAAGAGGCACAGAACTAGCAACGGTTTGTAATAGATGATCTTGTTGAATTAAACTCTTTCTTTTGAAAGTACAATCCACAGTGCTTCACAACCACCTCAAACACTCCAGATTCACTTTGAGTGCTTTTGTCTTCTCTTCCGCCTAATGGATTTGAAATACAGCCCTGAGCACAAAGAGGAACATATTGTTATTCAACAGCAGAAGTCCATAACATTTAACCCAACAACCAAAAATGTCTCACTTCTGGTGGTAGATAGGGCTTAGGGGGAGAGGCCCTCACATTCCCAGACAAGTCTTCACCACAAGAAAATGCACAAGCTCGTCTTTTGTTTGTTTACGACTACTTTCGTTTCTGAATGAACTTTGAGGTGAATCCCGATGACACACGTGAACTCCATGACATGCCATCGTATATCCCAGGTACTGTACTGACACACGTGAACTCCATGACATGCCATCGTATATCTCAGGTACTGTACTGACACATGAACTCCATGACATGCCATCTATATACCAGCTACTGGAACAGCGTACTTGAAACCGATTGTACAATTTTTTGGCGACAGAATTGTTTGCTTTTAAACCACCACACTTGTGAGGGAGAAGACATCTCTCTGATCTGGATACACATTGATTCTGCACAACCACAGCTGCACACCCTAAGCTTTCTCTCTCTCTCTCTCTCTCTCTCTCTCTCTCTCTCTCTCTCTCTCTCTCTCTCTCTCTCTCTCTCTCTTCCTCCCTGTCTCTCTCTCCCCCTCTCCTCACCCATCTCTCTGCTCCCCCTCCATTCTCTCCCCCCCCCTTTTCTATGGCACGCTTGTCCTGATGGAGCGTGCCTCGAAAACCATTTCCATACTCACTCGGAGAGAGCAAACTTGCAAACAGCTGCATTTTCCATTAGAAGTGGTTTCAGAGTCGTTTTTCTTTTTCTGAGAATTTGAGGTAGAGTGGGGGTGAGAGGAGGAACCAGGAGAATAGTGGGGGGGGGGGTTACAGATGAAACCCAGACAGGGCCTGAGTTTAAGTAAGGAAACATGGTCATGGGGATGGGTATTGCTCAGTGGTCGAGCATTTGACTGCAGATCCAGAGGCAGGTTTGAATCCCCCCCCCCCCCCATGTCTGTCGATATGGACAAAACTGCCAGATACACTTTGTTGCTCTGCAATCTGGATTGTTAGTTTATCAGAATACAGCAAGTTACAAGAAAACATCCAGCATGCCCAACATACAACACTTACAGAAAACACACACAAAGTGAATTATTGATTGCTGGGTTGAAGGACACTGATTGGTCACCCCTGTTAATACATTTTTGAAGATTTCTGGGTTCTAGGCAACTGACTTGAAGAAACCACTGTCGGAGCTTGTTGGCGTTGAATCAAATACATCATCATAAATGAGATACCTTGTCTCTTGTCGTTTCCCCACCTACGAGACGATTAAGACCCTCATTGTTACTGCACACAGTAGTAGGGTAGTCACTCATTCACCTGTAATCTCCAAACACAAAAACTCATGTTCACAGAGGTGTGTGTTTCAGTGTGATTGCAAAGTATTGAATAAAACCACATGGTGTCATCATAGTGACACCTAGTGGCTGAAATGAGAATTTGGCCGTTTTGAAGAGTGGTGAATCAGACTTGAAAAACAAGAGCTGAGAGCCAGGAGTGAAAGACAACGGACCATCCTCCAAAACTCCAGACATCTGAACGAATGCCCCCCCCGTAAAAAGTGCATGTATGAAAACAAATTCACCGTGAAACGGTTTGAACGATTTGCCCTTGTTTTGCTTCCTTCAAAGGTAGGCCTCCCCTTGTTTGTGGGACCATTTTGTTTGGCAAGTCTCACCATCCCCCTTCGGCCGCTCGGGTCTAAAATCCCACGGATTTATGCTTTTTCTAAATGGAGTAATTAGTGTGCATTCATTATGTCACGCTAAGTGTGTTAGCTCTCGCGGCGTTTACTTTTTAATTGCTCTCTGCCTTGGGGCGACCGACACATTTAATACAAAGGCTGATCAATAGCCGTGGGATGCATCGCGGGCCTCGTGGCAAGCTTCTCTCTGCGCCTCGCTGCCCTGCCCTGCCTCGCCGTGGCTAATGAGGATGAGAGGCAGCGTGGATGTGGGCAGGGTCAGAGATTGTGTCAAAGACGTCGTGCTGTGAGGCATCCCACCCGGATAATGAACCCCCTAGGGACGCAGAGCCAGAACAGGTTAACCAACATGCAAATGGCGATTAGAGAGAGCTGTTAGGAGGAGGAGGGCCGACTCAGCCGAGGCCTTAATGAGACCCTGACACGGGCTACAAGTGCTGCTTCGGCGTTCCAGCAGATGGTTGGTTGTTGTTGTTGTTGCGTAGTAATGATTGATCTGGAGGATTAATTAGTTTTCTTGTGTAAAACTGATGTACGCCTAAGTAGAATTGTGTTCTGGTAGGCCTACAAACGAACTTTGAAAACATCCACCCGTTTGAAACGTCCAGTTCTCTGGTCAGGCCAGGCAAACTTAAACAGGCGGTGAAGCGATTCCGTGATCTCCCACGTAAAACGAAACGACCAAAACAAAGACAAGACAAGTGTCTGTGCCCGGTTAGAACCCGTCTCCATGTAGAACAAAACTAACCCTAACCAAAGAGAGGAGAAGAGATCCAGATTGCAGCATCAAGTCCTGGCAGTCCCGTGCAGTGCTGGGGAATCCCCACAGGTCTCCAGTGTTCAGGTCTGGTTCCTCCGCCTGCCCGGCTGCATCAGAGCGGGCATGCGGCCGTGACGAAGCCCCCGGACTGAGGAGACCGTTACCAGGTTTCTCAGCACTGGGGAGACCACGCGAGGACGAGGTCACTCTAAATTGACTCGCCAGAGAGACTCCCCCCCCCCCCCCACCTCCCTCGCCCACCCCCGCCTCCAGGCTGCTTCATGCTCCTCCCTCCATCGGTGTGTGACTCCCTGGACGCTCGCCGACAAGGCGCCTGGCCGCTGTTGTCCAAATGGGCCAGGCTGAGATGAGAGAGGACCGGGCAATCCTCCGTGTCCTTGGAATTAGGGATGACAAAGGACTCAAAGTCGCACAGCATTTATCACTATTGGTTGGTTAAGTATGTTGAATGTGGTGTATAACCAAACTCAAAAGTCTTTGTCAATGTTGTCGTCTATCTGCAAGTTCCTCCTGTTCATGAATGAGAACAACTCCTTCATCATTATGACTAAAGATAGATATTGTTTACAATTCTTTTGCTTGGGTCCTCCATAATGTTTTCCAAAACCAAACCATCTTACAACCCTCTCAACCCCAAGTTCAATCTCCACCATGTTCCTAACACTTCACATCCTCGTCGCTAAAACACAGGATAGGGGAGAACTTTCCAGCTTATTCTCCCGCATGCAAAGTCAAGTGTGTGCCAAGACTCAACGCTAAACTGAAGCTAGCTCGCTGCCGGGTAGAGAGATGGGGTGGGGTACGGCAGGGGCGGAGGGTGTAGAGCGAGACGAGGCAGCAAGCGGGCTGTGGCTCCTGCCTGACTCCTCAGACTAGCCCCGGGAGCTTATCATGGAGCCTGGATTGGCAAGCCCTAAAAATACTGCAGTGTTTTGAATTAGAGCTATCGTGAGTTTTTGTGTGCAAATATTAACCTTTATTACATGCCTTTTAACAGTGAGAAACTGTCTTATAGTATTCTCAAAGGTATATTTTGGAGTTGTATTCAGCAGTGTTTCAGTAAGTGACGTAGTATGAGTACTACTGTAACCAACTGAAATCAATTTTGCTACAGTAGCCTAAATTCAACCCCATGGGGTGTAGAGAGGAGAGGTGCTTGGCTTAATGATTGACTGAATAAGCCTTAATCAGATGAGGAAAAGCAATGTCCTACTATCTGAAGCCCTCATAAGAGTAGAATATAGTATTTCTCTTGTTTAATTGATGATGTGATGATATACACAGATGGAACTACTTTCCTCACCCACCTTGAATCGATATATATTGTTGTTGATGTCTGTTTGAACACTGATATGTGAAAGTTAATGAATTATTAATTCTCATTATTGGAATTACACAGATGTTTTCTTTGTGTTTGATCGCACATACTACTACAATCAGGGTCACATCTAATCCTCTATGGTGTGGTACAGATCCTTGCTTTTAATTATGCATTTTGAATCAATAGTAAACATTTAAGGTCAGGCAGTTATTTTGCAGTTTTTGTACTGCAGTGTTTTCAGCGAAGCATCCTAGATGTGCCTCGGGATTCAACCAAGGGAAATATTAATTAACTAGACTGTATAAATGATATAACACTACTCCTTTAGGGGACAAAAGTTTGGCAAGGTTACAGAAGTTTCGTTTGTCAAGGTTACAGAAGCTTCGTTAACGAGATCATGACTTGCGGGGTAGAAAAAAGAACAGAAAAAAAAAACACCCATCTTCTTCCCTCTAGGATATTGTCCAATGGTTGTTATGCTAATGACTCAATTAATACTATGCATATCATTAGTCAAATGAAGATTCAAATGCCAGAAACATTAATTACTGTTCACAAATACCTTGCATTAGCAGTCTTAACAGTTTGCCAGCAGTCATAGACAGGCTACATTATGGTTCTCTGTGCCATCTTGAAACGCATAAAAAAGCCGCTTTTCCTCCGTCTTCATCTATTGTTCAACTCTCATGTGACCCACAGAGCATGCTTTCCTTGTCAAAGCATTAAAGCTGTTTATGGAGTGCCGCATCGGCTCGGAAGCGCCACTGTAGCCTACCTGTTGTGTATGAAGCTAAATTGGAGAGACGGCAGTAATTATCAAGGCACAATAAAGAGCCTAAATTGAGAGGGGTGAACGGAGTCTGCTGTGTAATGATGTTTTTCCTCTCATTACCCCCGTTTCTTGTGTTCTCTCCTATCTGGGGCCTTGAAGACAGTCCCTTGAGGTGTCGGGCAACTGTGAATAGCAGCTCGGTCTTTTAAGCGACATCAATGCGTTGAACTATTTTGGAAGGTAATTGATTTGCTAATATTTGCTCAACACCTTAAATTCTAATTTGCAGCAGCGCCAAACCTTCTTTTCATTAAGTTAAAAAAGAAGAAAAGGCGAAGATGTCAACCGACACTGCATGCCAGCCTCTAAACACCTATTTAATTAAATTCCCAATTGATTTCAAATCACCATGCAGCGCGAGACTCTTCTGGAGGTTACCTGCTGAGTAAATTAATCGTTGGGTTAGGTGTTTAGCCCGAGGTGGGATTGTGCTGAGAATTATAAATAATGGCTCTTCATTTACCGCCAGTTTCTTTGCTAACAGCTTTCTTAATCATATCATATTGGCAGAATGAATGCACTTTTAAACACCCAGCTTAGCTGCTGCGTTAGTTAGGCTACATGTTGTATCATAGGCGTACTAAAGACGATAAAGGTTTGTCTATGGAAATGCTTGCTCAGGATTCAAACCTACTATCAGTCTGTTCAAACAGGCATTTAATTCTGAACCACGGGCAAAAAACAAAAAACATCCTTCAAGTGTCTTCTACCATTGACTTCGGAAACAGAAATGACTTCAACTCAAGGTTTCGTTTTTGACATTCTTTTGGTCGCAGGCTACATGGAGTCTGTTACACTGGTAGGCCTAAATAAAGAAACCAGGGTGAAATTTGAAACATTTAAAATATAGCCGAATATAAGTCTCCCTCCCTCCCTCCCTTAGCTTGGATACAAATACGTCCTTAAAAAGTTTCCTTGACCCCAAAAAGGAACAACCCCATTTAACAGTTGTGATATTGGACGCTTGGTTGTGGATTTTATGATTGTGTCAAAGGCATGTGACAATATGACTCCCATGTTGCATCTCAACTTTAGTTCCTGAGAGAATATCTTGATTTATTTAGATCAATCAAGTGAGATCATTAGCACTCGCGGGGATAATGTGTTGACTCCGTGGATTAACCAAGTGTAGGGACTTAAACGGCATCGGAGCGTTCTAATTAGAACACAGTGGGAGCTGCCGTTTTAAATGGATGGAGAAATCATAGGACTCCGTTCTCTCTGCGGTTACTTAATTACTGCGTCGTTTCATCTTACCCCCCATAACAAGACTGACATTTACCTGAGCCAGATCGCACATAAAGTGATTCAATGATGCAGATCAATGCAACTGTGACTGCATTTGGTTCATTTGGAGTCTCCTGGCGGATTCTGCCATATTAAATAATTTGCCTACTTTTGTGTAGCAATACTGCCATCGCATGGACTGTGATTGCACAACATTCGACCAGAAGAGCATTGTGTCACCTCCAATTATTAAATTAAATATATTACAAGACATTAGAAAACAGTAATTAACAACTCACCAGTCAAACATTTAGTTTTGCGTATTTGTCTATTAATAAATGGCATGTAGTGTGTCATTTCAGCAATGATTCTATTGTTTAATTTCAATGCCAATTGTATAGCATTGTTGTCGGCCTACAAAAATCCTCTACTGCTGTTGTTCCTTGTATGTATTTTTTTTACCAAACAAACACTAAGCCAAAAGCCTTCCTGAGCATGCAATTATCTGTAAGCTTCTCAAATTAACGTAATCTTCGTTTCTTACTCTCTACTCCACGTCCATGTTGTTTGATGTCACGTAAGATTTTAACTCACTGTAAAGCCTGCTTGATGAATGTTTGTCTAAACTGGAGTACCCCCCCCCCACACACGCACACACACACACACACACACACACACACACACACACACACACACACACACACACACACACACACACACACACACACAGTCCCCCCATTAAACAGACACTTCCGTATTATAATTCACACAGTAATGTCTGCACTCTTTGTGATAGCCTGAAAGTCACCAAATTTAATAGCAAATGGTGGGGGTGGAGGGGGGTTGGGTGGAGGGTGAAGATTTCCACATAAGGGTTTTTTTCTTTATTCATCTCAGAAGACGGAAAAAGGAATCTTAAAATGTTAATGTCACCAGTGACATTCAGAGAGAAAGTCTGCAAGATGTTGTCCTGGCTAAGGCCTCTTCTGGTAAGACGGAACAGTCCAATAGTCACGTTCATTTGATTAAATGTTAACTAATTGTGGAATTAGTCCTTTAAAAGGTCGATCTCAAAGACGTTCCCATAGATAGGCGATATTGGAAATGCAAGCCTTTCAAAAGTAACTTCATCAAAGCTCTTCATGGTTGTCAAAAGTTTGGAGTTTTGGATAATACGTTAGAAGATTAATGCCAAAGACATGTCCTTGCTCTCATTTCCAGTAAAACCACCTTGTTGATGGATGGGGGATTTGCATCAGATTATTGCATGCTTCCCAATAATGTTTTTTCCACAGTGCTTTATGTAGAATTACATAAAGTAAATAGCAATTAAGTATGGTATCTCCTTGAAATGCTTGTGTGATGAAAGAACAGATCACTTACAGACATGGGACTCAATTCCATCTGAACATCTTTCATTGACTTCTCTGTATCTGTGTTTCTATTTCAGTTTGAAATAGAAAAACAACCAGACAAGTCCCCAAACATGCAAATCCCATCCACCTGCCAGCATCAAATGAGTGCAGAAGGATATTTTAAAAGCCTTTTAAAGGATATTTTAAAAGCCTTTTAAATAACCTTTCAACCTCTGATAGTCTAACATCACGCTCTATAATGTAATAATTCTTTTTTTGACAGCTTATAATTAAACGTCTTCATAATAACTTTTATTCCAGCATAATAATAATAATAATACGTTGACTATAACTGAATACCACAGTACAATCAACACTATTTACATGAAAGTGTCATTTGTCCGTCAGTGTAAGTCCATGTGTTTAAGAGCAGAGATGGAGGTTGTTTCTTAACCCTTCTGTGCTGAAGCAAGGTTTTCAGGCTTTATACTCTGTATAAACACTCACGTTGGTGGCCCAGGAGAAATCAACAAGCAATACTGTGTATTGAAAAAGGTCCCCTAAAATTTACATAAAACTTTGCAGAGTATCATATCCCAAAAATCAAACCTTTTTTCTTATATGTCTTTACCTTTGACGCAAATCCTTCAATTTATGAAGTCTTTGAAAACAAAGAGGAAAGACAGTATATTTCCCTTAGATGTTTCATAAGCTACTGTTATTGGCAGTTATCTGCACAGGACAGATAGTGAACACCTGACTTTGCCCAGGTTTCTCTGGGCTCTGCATAAAAGCACCATTAGAAATGATAATACAATTACATACATTTGTGTGTGTATATACATACAAACACATTTAGAGGTTGGCGTAGTATCGATCTCTGTTCTGATAATCTCTGTCGGCAAATTTAGCGTCCTTGTTGTTGTGTGGAATCCTACCGAAGGGGGCGTGGTCATTGTAGCAGGTGTCGAAGACCTCGTCTACCACCTTCTCTGCCTCCTCCTTGCTCACCTTCCTCACCGCCAGGATGGAGCGCAAGGCGCGGCCTCGGACACACTCCTTGACACAAGGAACCAAACAGGACATTTGTTTACTTTGCCATGACAAATTCTCAGGAGGATCAGATGGCTGAGCGGTTAGGGAGTCAGACTATTATTCAGAAGGTTGTTGGTTCAATTCCCGGCCGTGCAAAATTACATTGTGTCCTTGGGCAAGGCACTTCACCCTACTTGCCTCGGGGGGAATGTCCCTGTATTTACTGTAAGTCGCATCTGCTAAATGACTAAATGTAAATGTAAATTCTGCACACTAAATGTAATCTCCTGTTTCATATGAGAACACAAATGTTGTATGTCATTCGTCATTAAAATCTATTAAACTATTTGAGAATGGGAGCAAAAATATATAGGGAAACAGTTACTACAGTACCTGCTGGTGCTGTTTGAGGCCAAAGTTGAATCTAGACACTTCGTTGTAGAATGAACAATCGCCACTAAGATTAGCTGCACGAATCTTAGGAGAGAAAAACAAACAAAATTGAAGTAAGTATGGGGACAGAAAGGATAGGAGGTCAATGAATGGAAATGATACCTAAATGTGGGAAATTCATTTCCCTCCGGATATTGAAAGGTATAATAATTCATCCATCAACCCATTTATTTATTCATCCATCCATGTTTTGCCTTCCTTTCTTCCTCACCTCTGAGCAGGCCAAGTGTTTGAAGTTGTTGAACCAGTCTACGTGAGCCCGACAGTGGTCAAATGCATGAATGAGCTCGTGTGCGACCACACGGTTCATGTGGGACTGCTGGTGAATGTTGTTTTGACAGAGAACGATCTGGAAGGAAAGAACAGAGTAATTACAGACTGACAAGGCAAGTCATCTGCAGACAACTTACTTTCTTAGCATCTTGGATTTTCACCTTTAGTCATGTCTAACAACACTGCCACATGTTCCATACCTGTGATGATGTTGCATCAAACCCTCCACTAACTGTCCCATCACAGTCTTCACAGGAAAAATGTCTGTCCTTGTACACTGTGCTGAGGAATAAAGAAGACAACAAGGCTGGGTATAGCACAGTGGTTCGAGTATTTGCATATCCAGGAGGTTCAAATCCCCTCTGTGCAGCACTTCCACACGTTTGTCTTGTCTGGACCAGCTCTAAGATAGATCTCTTTAGGAGAAGACAGTAATATTCTCTGTCAATGGCAAAGGATTTGAATACTTCTAATGAGATAATGCCTTTGAAAGTAACTTACCACCCTGAACTTTTCATAGCTCCAAGGAGAAGTTTTGCATAAGGACCTGAGGGAAGAGACACGTGTTATCTCGTCTGACAGGCAACATGTTACCTACCTCTATAAAACCCAGAACACTTTAGTTAGTTAACAATTTAGAGTCCATAATCAATGGGATAAGCCAACAAATTGGTCTATGGCAAAAGCTAAAGTAGATGTCTGTAGACGGGGTTATAATATGAGATGCAGAAATTTGGGGGCGTAACTTAAATTGACATTTTCATTGGGTTATCTTTATCTATCTAGCTAACTTAGCTTCGCTGCTAGCTGGCTACTTACTAGTATCCAAAGCGAATTGAAGCATGACCTGACACTTGTGGTTGAAAGTAAACAAGGTTTCAGCAATAGATCCCTTCGAATATTTTTCCTTGCTCCTATCGGGGAATAAATTGTATCCATAATCCTCTTCTTGTTGTTTAGTTTGGTCCATTGCATGGAACTGTCAGTAAATGAACTCCTTTTAGCAAGCTAGCTGCTAAAAGGTCACTAGTGTTTTGTCAAGCACGTGACGTAGCTGAGCCAAAGGTGAAAGGTAATGTAATATTTGTATAGATTCTTTCATTATTCCACTAAGTGTACAGACGATCTGGCCTAAAATTGTAATATAGTTCGAATATAAAATATTGAAAATATATACTGTTAATAATAATATAGACACTACCGACAACTGTCTACCTGTGCGCACACTTTCGACGCACACGGAACGGGAAACTCAAAGCTCGCTTGTTCATTGCTGTCATGGCGCCGAACATAAACATTCAACCTATTGCGGTTACAGTAAACTAATCATTGCACATGTTTTATACGACCAGCTTCTCATACTTACTTTGAGATCGAAAGAACAGTAATTTTGTTTGGTCTTTGAGACGTTCCTGAAACAATTATTTGACTGGAGGCAAGTTATTACTTCTGTATGTTTTTCAATGGCAAGACATGTTCCAGTTAGGTTATCGTTAACACGGCCCCCCTAGATAGCTAAGTGCTAACGTAATGTTAGCAAAGAAGTTCTAGAACATCCCATAGACATAGTTTGCATGAGCTGTTTAGTTGTTACGAAATGAACGTCATCCATCTGCAGTAATCTGAATGGCTTTGATCAATTAACGTTAGAAGCAATGTCTTTAATCACACTCACAGGCAAGCATGTCTGGACCGAATAAAGCTCTGGAGTTGCAGCTACAGATGCGTCAGAATGTAGAAGATCTGAACGGTTTCATGAAAGAACTGGACAGCTGGGAGGTGGACATGAAGAAGAAAGATAACCAACTAAGGACGGGGAGCCTCGGTGAGCCAGAAGTACGTTGCTATCCACCAATTCGAGGACCACTTGAAGTGTCCATAGGTGGAAACAATTTATGAGCAAGCAACCGAAACTGATGGCGTATCCCCTGCCTCTGTCTCTCTTTTAGAAAAGTATCCCACCTGTGCGAAATAAGGATTACAAACGGAAGAAGAGAGCAAAGAGATCCACAGAGGGCAGTTCAAAGACTGAACCAAACCAACCTTCGAGGATAAAGTCTTACGATTACCAGTCATGGGATAAATTTGATGTGGTAATGCAATAACTGAAAAAAAAATTATATATATATATATATTATTGATCCATAATGGTTTCTTATACTAAGTACAATTTTGTATGTGAGTAACTCAAAGCAACAAGAGATCTGTATTTTTGGCTCTAACTCTCAAACTTCTCTTTAGGACAAGGCTTTGGAGTCAATGGATAGGGAGGACAGCCCAGTGGAGTCCAACGACTCGGATTCAGAGGAAGTTGCTGTCGACCGGGAAAAAGCCCTCACAGAGAAGGAGAAAGTACGGTTGGCTCAACTGCATAGTAAAACAGCACATGCCTTATTAGGTGTGTTAGGAAAGTGTGACAACTGTGTTTTTTTTGCAGGGGAATAGACTATTCAAAGAAGGGAAATACGACGGTGCCATTGAATGTTACACCAGGGGCATGGGAGCAGACCCTCTCAACCCAGTCCTGCCCACCAACAGAGCTGCCTGCTTCTTCAGACAGAAAAAGTAAGTGGCAGTTTCTTCTTCATTGGGTTATCTGTCAGCCAAACCTAAAGGCTTTTCACGCCTGACGCACCTAATGTTCCCAGCAAGCCCATCGTCACAGATGGACTTGTTCTTATGTCGCTGGTGGGTTTGTGATGAATTCAGCACTCGTAGGGTCAGAGTGAGAGTTGAGAATGGACTGTGTTCCCTGGTAGGTTTGCCGTTGCTGAGTCCGACTGCAACCTGGCCATCGCGTTGGACACAAAGTACGTCAAAGCGTACGCTCGGAGAGGGGCGGCTCGCTTCTCCCTGCTGAACTACGCGTCTGCCTTAGAAGGTAAGCGGAGGCTTGACAGGGTAACCTGACACTGTGTTGTTTAAAGACATCCTGAAGTCGCCCGATTTGGCCGCTGTCATCAAACCTCTGCTTCTTCCCCATCGCTAGACTATGAAACTGTTCTCCAGCTGGACCCTGGCAATCTGGAGGCTCAGAATGAAGTGAAGAAAATAAAGGAGGTCAGAGTGGCTTCCTTTTAGATATATCTTACAGTGCTATATGGTGATTTGGGCTACTTCAAACTGTAAATATCCCTCCATGTAATTCCCCTGTCTTCTTCCCTCCCTGCGCAGGCCCTAGCCAGCCAGGGTGGAGGGCCGCAGAGCCCCGATGTGCAGGCGGAGCCCCCGGTGGTGGACTCCAAGCAGCAGAGGCTCCAGGAGGAGCAGCAGAGACGACAGGAGGCCGTAGTGCAGAAGGACAGGGTACGACCTCCCCTGGGCATGCCCTCATATCCTGCCTGTCTTCATTTCACATGACAGGTTCAAATCCCCCCCTCTGTGCGTCACTTTGGATGCTCAATGAATAGAAATGTGTATTGTTATCATTCAGGGGAACGCCTACTTCAAGGAGGGGAAGTACGAGGCAGCTGTTGAGTGTTACAGCAAAGGGATGGAGGCAGACGCCAACAACGTCCTCCTGCCTGCCAACCGGGCCATGGCCTACCTGAAGCTCCACAAGTAAGAAGAGGCACACAGAGAGACACCCACATACACAGAGAGACACCCACATACACAGAGAGACACACACATACACAGAGAGACACACACATACACAGAGAGACACACACATACACAGAGAGACACACACATACACAGAGAGACACACATACACAGAGAGACACACACATACACAGAGAGACACACACATACACAGAGAGACACACACATACACAGAGAGACACACACATACACAGAGAGACACACACATACACAGAGAGACACACACATACACAGAGAGACACACACATACACAGAGAGACACACACATACACAGACAGACACCCACATACAGATTCTTTGAAACTCCAGGAGGAGGCAGAGGCTGTGCTGACCAGGTACTTCAACGTTGGAAGACATTGAGTATATGTCAAGCCCCTTCTCACCTGTGTGTGTGTGTGGTTCTGTTACAAGGTATAATGAGGCAGAGGAGGACTGCAGCAAGGCCATCTCCCTGGATGACACCTACTCCAAGGCCTTTGCCCGCCGGGGGTCCGCCAGGGCAGCCCTGGGGCTCCTCGCCGGGGCCAGAGAAGGTGAACAGGACAGCACACACCACCAACTGTGTTAGCTTGGAAGTGGAGCTCAGTGTTCCATATTTCACCTGGCGTTAGCAGTGTTTGACATGTTTTATTTGTGTTTTGTCTAGACTTTGAGCAGGTCCTGAAACTGGAGCCAGGAAACAAGCAGGCGTTCAGCGAGCTGCAGAAAATCACAGCCGTATGTGACCCGGCGGACATTTTGAATTCGGTGTCATTCTGGAAAGCCTGGACATCGTCATGGATGCTTTCTGACAGGAACATATGGGTTTGTTTCTCCCTGCTCCCATTCAGGACAAAGACATGAGCGGTCTGCTGTCTACAGAGGAACACGTACAGAGGAGAACGGTACAAGCCATCGACAAACCACAGCACCTGCGGTCGACAGTGAGATACTTTATATTTAATGTGATATTGAATCAAAGGGGGAAAGTGTAGTCGGGTATTAGCAAAAAGATAAATAAATAATTAAAGTTAAATAATATAGTCAAGACAATGTACCATGCCGTTGAAAGGATTGGCATTGCTTTCCCAGAAGCCCTTGAGAAGAGTGGAAATCGAGGAGGTGGGGGGGAAGGTTGTGAGGATGGAAGAGCTCTCGGGTGGATCCTCTGCCCCCCCAGCAGCCCCCAGCAGTCAGATGTCCAAGTCCGCCGTCTCCCCCATCCTGGGTGGGGGCCAGGAGGGAGAGACGTCCTCCCCCCTTTCCACCTCCCCCAGCGCCAAGGTCCTAAAGATAGAAGAGGTTTCGGACCTCCCCTCCCAGACCCCCCTCAGGTAGAGCCATGCTGATCTGAGTCCTGGTTCTCCAGCTTGGGGTGGATCAAGCCAGCTGACCCAGACTATGTGTGTGTTCCCCAGGGGCCCCGAAGGGGACGGGGGCAGCAGGAAGGATGAGCAGCCCAGGAAGGAGCAGCCCAGAGCAAGTCAGACACAGACCCTAGCCCCCTCCGTCTCGACCACCACCGCAGCAGACACCACCCTCGGCGTTCCTCCTGCCCCCAGCAGCAGCTTCCAGCTGGAGACAGACCTCCGGCAGATAAGAGGCAGCCCTGAGCTCATCTACACGTACCTCAGGGTGGGTGTCGGAACACAAAGCTCCAGTGTTGGCTAACACACCAAGGGCTCGAACTTGTTTTGGTTCAGTTTTGTGTTTGTTTAAGTTCAGTTTTGTGTTTGTATCAACAAAGTGTGTGCATGTATGCGTGTGTCTGTGCGTGTGTGCACATACAGCAAATCAAGCCACAGAACTACGTCCAGATCTTCCAGAGCTCCCTGGAGCCAGACATCCTCAACCTGATCCTGAAGACCGTACACACTTTCTTCACAAAGTACGTACACACACACACACACACAGTCCTAATCTGTATTCACCCAGCTTGATGGACGATCTTGCTGACACCCCTGTCCCCCAGGAGTGAATCTCCTCAGCTTGTACTGGAGGTGCTCAGCAGTCTGGCCAGTGTCAGGAGATTCAACATGGCCGTCATGTTCCTGTCCACCCCTGAGAAGACAGGTGACGTGTCCTCTGTTCCTCACAAACACCACAATATTCACTTATGTAATGATACATTTGATTTCTAATAGGCCTTTCTTGCACTCAAGGTGCGATATCCACCCTGTATAGGTATAACTCAGTGGTAGAGCACTTGACTGCAGATCAATAGCTTGTAGGTAAAAAAAAAAAAACGTGTACATCGCTTTGGATGAAATAGTACGTTGTCACGCTAAATATACGTTTTTATATACGGCACAATAGTAGTGCGGTGTCATCGTTGACATTGCACATTTTCGGGCTAGAGGTCATATTTCTGTGGCAGCGTGTGACTGAACAGAATGTCGCCTAACTGTTACTGTACTTATGCTGTGTTTGCTTTTTCCCAGTTTTGAGAGAACTGTTTGACTTCCTTCGCCAAGCTGGACTGGACGACACAGCTGTTACAGCCTTGCAGAATCAGTATGGAGTGTGACAGCAGATCCTCCTGGGCACCTCTCACGTATACATGAGTATCTAGACCCAGTACAGTACCGTATAGTACAGTACCGTAGAGTGTACTCAAAGACTTCAACACACCATCACCCCCTCAGTTTGATGATCAGTTTTAGTTGAGAACACCACTGCACCGTGAATAAAGATAGTCTGCTGCTGTGAAGGAGTTATGAACCGCCATATTGGCACGTGTGGGGTAACCGTCTTGTCCATTGTCCTGACATGTTTGATCTACAGACAGCATCTTCCAGTCTTGTTTAAACCTTTCAGTATGGCTTATTCATAAGCATGTTGTACCTTGCTAATGTTCTCTCTTGACAGTGATATGATGGATGCCTTTGAACGACAGTGTGATTGGATACGTTGAGAACCTGGGGAATGAATAAAGACATGTTTATTTCTTATCTGCTGTGATGCCTCAGTGTCACTGCCAACTGACTGGATTTAAAAGTGGAAGTGCCACGATGGTCCAACTGTTGCACACGTTACTGACATTACAGTAATGTTACGGGTATTACATTGTTTTACAGCAGTAAATCTGTGTCTGACATGACACAGATTTACACAGACAAAACGAGTACAATCAGTGAAATGGCTCAACTGTTTATTCATCACAAAGAAATGGCAGACAGCCTGGAAAATGACACGACCAGTCAGCATATCAAATTCATTTCATCAAGAGTATATGCTTGACTTAAGGGTTGGCAACAGAGTGAACCTGGTACAGCAAAGAAGCACAGACAGGACGCCTGAATGTTGGATAGAGTCATTTGTGGATTGGACCCACTGTTATTCCTTTATAGTTTTGTGCTATTTTCTCTGGGACCAGGCTATAAATGGTCATACTTTATCAAAAAGGATCTCTGGGTTTAATGTTATTTTAAAATCTGAAAACAGTCTCTTAAATCTATGTACACATGGTAGACATTAGTGGGCGTGGCTGACTTCAGTAAATGTCCAACAGCAGTTCTCTCTTGACAGCATTGTGGTCAACAGCCACACCAGTGTGGGTCTGTGGGAATGAGAAGAGAAATTGAGAGATATTATTACCAGCTAGTATCTGAACATTGCACACTTAATAGTAACAATTCAGTTCTTCTGAGGGCTTGTAGCTCAGTGGTAGGGCTTTGAGTACAGATGAAGAGGTTTCACATTGAAATCCCCCTTGCACTGTTTATCGCTTTGGATAAAACTGGCTGAAAATCATTACTTCATTCAGAGAAGTGGACCCGACAGTCATCTTAACTACCTGAGACAGAGAGTGTCTCGTTGACGCTCGCTGTCCTTCCAGTGAGACTGTTGTGGGCCTCACAGCTCAGCGACTCCGTGGGCACATAGCGACTGACGGTCACGTCCACCGTACTTCCTGTCATGGTGCGACCGTACACGGTCCAGGTGAAGCTACAGGAGGGCGAGCACTGGGCCGAGCACCTGAACGTAGCCTTCACCCCCACGTCTAGAGAACGAGGCCCTGAGATGGTCACGTCGGACGGCCCATCTAAGAAAGGGACCATTCGAAGATTGAGCGATTACTGTTGATTTTCCCATCCTGTCATATTATAAAAAAAATCTAAAATAGGTGTTCGCATTGATAGACTGAGTAATGCGTAGGCAGACATACCTATGGGAATCACCATGGTCTCAGAAGAGCTGTGTTCTTTAGTGACTGGGTTGTAGGCTACACAGGTGAGAGGTCCTCCCTGTAGAGGGGTCCCTGAGGTCAAGGAAAAGGCTGCATTCAGAGCCACCAGCTTGCCGTTGTAGATCCAGGTGTAGGAACAGGCTGGGTAGCATTCAGAAGAGCAATGGAGGGCCGTGGTTGATCCCGGTAACACGTACAACTCTGGTCCCACCGGGCCTATCTCTGGGCGGACGATCGCAACATCAACTGGTCCATCTGGGAAACAGGTCAAATCCCTTTTGTGTTATTTCTTTATTTCAATTTTTATTAAAGTTTAGATTTTCAGCATAACATCCTGACAGTTTGAAGAATGTGTGAATTAATACTCACAATACACATTCAACTGGTAGCCGATGCCTTTCAACGACTGCCCCCCTTGAGACACAACACATTGGTACAGTCCTCCATCTGACTGCTGCAATGGGCTGAAGGACAGAGTTGTGTTCTGGAGGGAGAGACTAACTCTGCTGGACTCAGGTAAAGGAACGCCATCTTTAGTCCACAAGATGGAGGCTGGGTTCTGTGAGCCCACACAATGCAATGAGTAAACCTGGCCTGCCACAGGCATTGTTGAAGAAACAGGCTGCACAGAAATAGGGTCTAATGAAAGAGAGGGGAGGGGAAGGGAGGGAAGGATGGGAGAAGAGAGAAGAGAAGATGAGAGGAACCGAGGTTGTCGTCACAGACATCACTTTGCAGTGTACCACACTCTCAGTGGCCATTCACCAGTAGATTATTTACAGGTATACCACACACTATACAAGCACTTCTCTAACTTCTTCAACAACTTACCCTTGTTCATTCATGGTATACAGTTTACAATTGTCCTTATTTCCCCCTTCATATCTGCGCAACGTAAAAACCGAACAGTAAATTGACCAAAGACTAACAAACAGTCTGCGTACTTCCTTCCTTTCCTCCATGCTAACAATAGCTATCCCATAATGCTAACCAGCTCACCAATGACGGTCAAGGTGGCAGTGGTGATGGCTGTGAGCCCCGATACGCTGTTCTGGGCCTTGCACGTCAGGTTTTCTGTGTGGGTGTAATCATTGACGGTGATCACCAGCTTGCTCATCACTTTGCGCTTGTCCCCCTTGTGAAGAATGGGCACCTGGATCTGGTCTCCCGGGTAGGTGTGTCCATTGTAGGTCCACGTGTAATTGCAGGAGGGTGTGCAGTAGACGATGCAGAAGAACTTGTAGGTGCTCCCCAGGATCACGGTGTTGGATCCAGCCTGGTTGCTGATCGAGATGTCGTCTGGTCCAGCTGAGAAAGGGCAGAGGGGAGGTAGTCATGGGAGCACGGCGACCGGTGTCATAGCTTGAGAAACCGAATGTTTCCTTGCACGTACTTGCCACCCACACCGAGGTGGTTTTCGAGATGAAGAGATGGGAGACAGAGTCCTGGGCCTGGCAGGTCAGCGTCTCAGACATGGCGTTCGATGGAGGCGTGATGGTGAGGCTGCTTCCCTGGGATGTGACGCCCGTACTCTGGCCCTCGGAGCCGACCGTCCAGGTGTACAAGCAGGAGGGGTAGCAGTCGGCCAAGCAGGTGAAGGTGGACGACTGGCCGTTGGACAGCATGTCAGGACCGGAGATGATGATGTTGGAGGGTCCCTCTGAAGGAACGAGGAGGTCGTCAGGGATAAGATCGGGTTGGAACACACACATACACAGTCATAAGTTCACACTCCTACACACTAACAAAACCCTAGCCCCCCTCCCCCCCTCTCCTAGTCCCCCCCGCCCCCCATGCACACAGAACAACCCACAGCCCCAGTACCTGTGACCTGCAGGGTCTTCTTGATGGTGACAGACTCCCCAGTGGCCGGGTTGAGGGCCACACATATCAGAACCTGGGGAGGCACCCGAACCTGAAGCTGCAGTCTGAGCTCCGGGCCCTGGGCAGTCTGGTCTCCTCGGGTCCAGCTGAAGGTACAGGCCGGAGAACATTTTGCAGAACACTGGAACGCGTAAGGAATCCCCACAGTCACGATGCTCACCCCGGTGATCTCCACAAAGGATGGCCCATCTGGTCGCAGAGTCACCAGACACAAAAACGACCTTCAATATGACATTCATAACGATGGAGGAAATTCCCTGAGATCTTAGGAATTTTGGGGATTTGGTTCTGACAGAATGAATTCCTAATTTTCCATTCACTCAGATTTTGATGTAAGTACATTTATGATACCAGATATAAAAAAATTCATACAAAATATTTAAATGAGGATTCTTACAATTTGCTGTCTTGCTCTGCGCTCCCTCACTGGCAGTTGTTCCTACAGCACAGAAACAAAGAGAAAAGTTTCAGAAAAATACAAAGTCTAACCTACAAATAAACCCAACCAAAAAATAATAATAAACCAAGAGAAAACTGGACAAAATCAATTTGGTTTCAACAGTGAGTTCACAAGATGCATTCTATAAGATCAAAGTAAATTGCATGTGTATTAGATTAACTGTTCCCTAGAACTTGAACACAAATGCATTCCCTCAACAGCGTTGTACTCTACTCTATACCTGTTTCATACAGCATTCTGTGTTACCTGTCAGGCAGGTGAGCAGCAGAGGCAAACAGAGACTTAATAGAACCATGGTGCTGCAGGGAACCAGGAAAGAAGACTGCAATTATCCACAGGACTGCTACTTCAGCTCTTATATCTCCTGACCAACACTATCTTATCAGAAACCAATGCAGCAAATACGACAAAAAGATTTCACAATATTCCCAGCAGCTTTGTATAAGTGTCCAGCCTTAGATGGTTTATCAGCTAGACTTCATTGTGTGTGGTCTTGGGCGTACAACCCTGCAGCACGACATCGGGCGTGATTCTACTGTTTCTTCTGATACAGCAGGAGCCGATGGAGTGATTTGTACAAGGGACACAATTGGCGTTATACGTCATTGTTTACCTTTGTCCATACTGGAGGAGGTCACAGACAAAAGATGTAATCTCTGTACTCTTGAAAAGATGATTTACTGATAGTTACCGTGCGCTTTCAGTCCCTTTGCTGTTTTTCAAGAGAGAAATGGTAACTTTTTCAATTGTGACTACGCTGGCAAAAATAGTTTGAAAGGTAACTTGTGGATTCATATTTAAACATGGATTCAATTATTAGGTTGATATTTCAACAATGTTAGACATAATACTTGATTATTAAATACTATAAGATTAATTAGGCATGTAGGTAAATAGGTTGTTTAAGTCTTTTGCACTTGTTTCTGTACTTGCTGGGAGAGGAACGCAATGATCAAGTCAACGTAAAAAAAAAAAAAAAAAAAAACGAGAGTTAAAAGGCTGCCCAATTTGATCCAAAATTGATTTCAGTTATTTAAACTACAATTGTGGTTGAGAAAAAAAAAAAGGATTGTTTGTTTTGTAGTGTTTACCTATGTGTCCGTTTAATAACAGGGTGGGCCCTAGACAGAGTGTGCCTCTGATTTCTTCCTGGGTTGGGATGCAAAGCATCAAGTTGTGAAAGCACCATGCGTATAATTTTTTAAGTGAGAGTACCTCTGAATATGGTCTATTTATGTGAACATTTTATTTTACATTGGATCAATTTAGCTCCCATCCAAAGACAGCTTTAATAGTGTACTCCACTTGATCAGCTGTTTACTATCTACAATACATGACCTCAGTTTTAATCCGGACACATCACATCAGCAGACTTGAACTATTGTGAATTTATAGGGAGAATTACTTCTAAGTGATAATGACATGATGTTAAGATTTGAAATGGCTTACTTGGCCTAAGCTTGTGAGCCAAACAGGATCTGACCCACAAATATATTTCATTGGACAATCATGGCTTGGCTAATGTTTGTGTGTGTTCATGATTCTTTTTCAAATGTTTGAATATCACAAAAAGTGACACATAAGCCCCATAGAAAGCATTACACAGAAATTGTAACAGATAACATAATTTTGCATGTACAATAAAGTTCTTTATTGAAGTTTAGCAGCAGTTATTTTGCTATCAGACTTACAGTAGCTATATTTTGGAATTACAGAAGTCAATTGTTGAAATATTTATTATTATTATTATATTAAGGTAGGAAAATTATGCTGGAAACTTCAGGGCTTAGTTCTGTAAAAAGAAGAAAGAAAGAAGAAACATTTTTATATTTTATACATTGCCTAGTTTAGAGGCAGCTCTCAAAATTATGCTAAACCTCTTTAGATCACCAGCAAACACAGTTAACATCATGAAAGGGAGGAAGTTGTCGGTGGCAACACGTAGCATACCTCACCATGACTCTCAAATTAAACAAATAGATTTGCTCCAATATGCCCATAATGCTTACCTCTTGGTGCAATGCTGCCTTTTACTGGGCTATAGGAGTATTACACTGACAAGAGTTAATGCAAACAGCAGCAATCCTAAAGTCAGCTCCGCTTGTGTGGCCATGGACCGACCATGGGCTGGGGTAAGAACAGAACACAGGAGAGACATTACCAACTATATGGCTGATGATGATGAGTTCAAATAATGTATGCACTCAGCAGATGCAACATACTGGGGCTATACAAGTCAAGTTTTGATCTGCAGTCAAGTGCTCTAATTGTTGAGCTGTACCCATTCAATTCATTTGACCAAATCCTAACTTTTCTTGCATTTCCATTTTTTAGATGGAATGTCACAAAGGGCTTCAGTAACCCACAGATCAGAACAGATCAAATCAGGAAGATCAGCTTTACTCACGTCCTTCCAACGATACAGCCTTGGTAGCTGACTTAACCTGTCCGGAGACAATGTTTTGTGCCTCGCACAGGATCGTGTCTGACTTTGTTCTGTCTGATATAGTGTTGGCCATGTATGACAACCTTTGTCCCTCCATGGTATGTCCGTCTACGAACCACAAGTAGGCACAGCTTGGGCTGCACTCAGCATAGCACCAGAAGGTGGCCTCTTTCCCAGGCCTTACATTTTCCGGTCCATCGATGGTGACATCTGAGGGACCATCTGAGACGAACATGCAAAGAAAACATGTTTTGTAAAACATAACCCAATAAACATTCCAGCTCCCTCACTTCACTTTATCCTCTTAGTTTGGCATAAACTGACCTGTTTGATATATCGAAGCACTTTCATCTCTAGACAACTTTGACAACACAAACACATTTGATGAATACAATAATAACATTATAATCATTATAACTGACTGAAAGTAGTGAATCTGAAGGGGGGGGGGGAGAGGGGTGGGGGGAGGGAGGGAGGGAGGGAGGGAGGGAGGGAGGGAGGGAGGGAGGGAGGGAGGGAGGGAGGGAGGGAGGGAGGGAGGGAGGGAGGGAGGGAGGGAGGGAGGGAGGGAGGGAGGGGGGGAGGTGGGTGGGTGGTGTTGGGTAAATGCCAGTATTTACATGTCAAAGACATGCTGCTTCTCCCATCATGCATTGCAATACAGATTTACTTACTTTTGTACATACATTTTAAAGCTTAACAAAACTCACAACTGCTAAATAACTGAATACACACATTGTAACTAATATATTCTAACCTGGCTCCTCGCTGTAATGGATGACTTAGGTTGTAAACCGTGTTTGGGTCTGGGGTTTGATGTGGTCTGTTCACATGGCTGGGCAGCCACTTTGTTATCCTCGCGCAGTGGCAGTATCATAGCCTATGAGGTTTATCCGAGGCGTGATTATTGCTAGTTGAAAACTTTACCCAATACCCCGCCGTGACGACTTGAAATACAGTCGGCATTGGCAATTTTTTGAGGTCTCTTTGGAGACCAATTACTCTGTAAAAATTAAAAATAGAATTTTTTTAACAGAAATTAGTGTTCCGATGAAGAAACCTTATGAGATTAATCATTAAAAGTTTAGACAGGATAGGTTGGTCCTGCTTGAATTGCACAAGAGTAACATATGAACCTGGAAAACAATGTACTACTGACCCTCCCCCATGTTTGTCCACTTTTAGGCCGATTTTACTAGGCTACTCAGTTTTCACTAGCCTGACGTTGTCATACTCAAAATTCTAGTCAGAATATGAGTCTGAAAACTCAGTTGGGCTGTGACTACGGGCGTGTTTCAACCGAACTCGTAAAACAAATGCCTCTTCGCTCAATTGGATAGACCTACAACCAATCAGAGCAACGTAATATGTTGTTTGTTGAAAACGAATTCAACCCAAGGGCTCTTTCGTGACGTTGTTGATTACGTTAATGTTGATCATCTGTCCATCATCGTATAAAGCCCGCCCTGGCAATTTCATTGGTCCGTCCCGATCCTGGTTTTATGTAGTTGTTCCCAATACGAGACCCTCCAGACCCAACTTCCCGAGCAAATTTTTTTGTGGGCGGGGAGAAGTTTTCACGGACATGGACACACCGAGCCCCTCGAGAACTCTGCGCGCACCTCCTGATTTTCCTGAGTATCCGCAGAGAATGTCTCATATAGAGAGAACCATAGATATATAATTTTTCGTCTAGTAATTTGAATTCTGAATTTGAAAGGGGAGGCAAAAAAATACACACTGCTGGCTGATAGATTTATTTAAAGTCGCCTTTCTGTTCTAAAACGTCATACACATCCTACGACCAGAGCTACTGCTTTACGGCAAGCTCTGGTCACTTACTTTTTTCTCTCAGGGCATCAACAACACAGCTGACAGGTTAGGCTCTTCCTGTCAATACACATGCTAGAAAGAGTTTTGGCTTGCTAATGTTGTTGCTAATGTTGCTAATGCTCTGACATTCTGATTCCGCTTCGGTGTGATAATAATGTAATAATTCTCAACAGCAGATAGATTAAATTACATCAGAACACTATAACTACTAACAATTTCCAATCATTAATTTCAAAATAGAGATTCATCTCCATAGAGACCTCAATAAACTGCCAATGCCGTCGCCACGGCAGGGTATAGGGTAAAGTTTTCAATTAGCAATAATTATGCCTCGAATTGTCCTCAGGGGCTGCAGATCTGCCACTACACATTGCAATACTCACAGTTTGCCAGCAATGTTAACAGTCCGCACCAAACCCCAGACACAGACACAGTTTACAACCAAACTCATCCATTACAGCTTTAAGACAGAGATAGGTTAGAATATATTAGTTACAATGTGTGCATTCAGTTATTTAACAGTTGTGAGTTTTGTTAAGCTTTAAAATGTATGTAGAAAAGTAAGTAAATCTGTATTGCAATGCATGATGGGAGAAGCAGCATGTCTTTGACATGTGAATAGTGGCATTTACCAACATGGCCGACCACCTTAGTCTTGATGCACACATGGCTGAGAAGACAAGGTAGAACAAAAAGAAACTCAGAAGAGATGAAGTTCAATACCGTGTGACTTACATGCAACGTTTATGCTCATGCTTGCCATGGCATATAGGCCAGACACACTGTTGATGGCCTTGCAGGTCAGGGTCCTCTCCTCTGCCAGCTTTTGGGCGGAAATGGAAATCTCATTCCCATGTCCCCCAAGCCACCGGGACCCAAATCTCCAGGTAAAGTTGCACGAGGGACGGCAACTAGCGTGACACAAGAAGCTTTGTTTGCTTCCTGGGACCACCAGCTCTGGGCCGTTAATGGAGACGTTGGCAGGTCCAGCTGGAACATGACATGCATAAGAAATTGTTGAATCAGGGTTCAGCCATGCTTTTCAGTGCACAGATTTGACACTTGTTACAAAAGCACAGCTACAGTTTGTTAGTCCAAAGCAAAGTATTGGTTTGTCAGTCCAAAGCAAAGCTACTGCCACACCTTTATACAAACATGCAGAAGCGGATCTGAGCGAGGTTAGTCACCTCCAGAGAGACATGACCTCTCATCTTAGAGGGTGCAAACACTGCGTGTTAAAACCGATAGAAGAAATTGAATTCTTCATCTTAATTTACAGGCACACATTTCCAACTGACACCTCAGTGTTCTGCCAAGCTTATCCACTTCACTTATCATCAGCATCGTTGTTGAACAATATGAGACAAAGTAAATTGTTGTTGGCCACACTAAGCACACCTTGCCATGACTCAGGGAAACACCAAGCAATCAGCTGTGAGGTGAGTGTTGTTGACTTTGGCTCAGTGGTAGATCATTTGACTGCAGATCACTTTGGATGAAAGTGTCCTATTAAATCACAATAATGATCTGGGCCATTCCAAATTCCAGGAATTCTATCACAGTTGTATCAAGTAAAAGTCTATGGAAAGGCCCTGTCCAAACAAACTGGAGTTTATTTTGTTTACTCTGGTAACTGAAATATCAAGTCTGTTGGAAAAATAAGATTGCAGTAATAAGATGTGTTGGAATAATAATCAAAATATCCTGGCGGCACAACAATCACTGTATTCTGCTGAACAGTGGTTCTAAAACTGTAAATGTATTGTATGGCCATAGACGGTATATATAGTTATAATGGGGAGAAGAGGTGCTGAGCCTGAGAACCACTGTTCTAGAAAGCACTCTCCCTGTTTTAGACATCCTCGGTTTTTATCAAGGCCCCACCTAAGACCTGAACCCTCTTTGCGGTCACCGAGGCTTCCTTCGACATATTGTTCCTCGCAGTGCATTCGACGGTCATGGACTCCACCCACTGGCGCACGGTGAAGGACAGCTCGTTCCCTGGGCTGCTCTCCCCGTCCACACCCAGGGTGAAGTTACAAGGGGGGGAGCACTCAGCGAAACACACGTAGCTGCACGGCACGCCCACAGTCACAAAGTCTGGTCCAAAGATGGTTGGCTTCGAGGGAGCGTCTGAAAATTACAGTGCACAGTACAGACCTGCAATTGATGTTAAAACAACAGGGATGGAGAGCGTCTAAAAAACTAAAGTGAACAATACAGTCCAGTATGATACAGAAATGTCAAATTATTGATAAAGGATTATAAAGTTGCAATTCGAGAGGTGGGTTTCGCTGTCTGTTCAAGAAAGAGTACCAGCTACTGTAGATGTATCACCACATATGCCCAAAGACTCAGTTGAGCTGTATAACTAGTCCTTGTGATCATGAGCAGATGGGTAGAGTGTGGTCCATTCTCTGTGTGTGTGTGTGTGTAGATTACTTACGGGAACCAACACCTTCAGCCCGATCATAAATCTCCCCACTCCTGGTCGCAACTGCTCCTACCAACCCATGACAAGAACAGCTTCACATCAACACAACCCTGACTATGCTTTATACACAAGATATGCTGTCTAATACACAAAACCATTATACATCCAATAAACCGCCACACACTCACTGTACACAAGATGAATGGTCACACATACACTGTACCAAAAATAAAGTCACACACAGAAACACAATAAGCACAGACACACATGCTGTACCGAAACTGCCACACACAAACATACACTGCACATACACACACACACACATTGTTCACATTGACCTGTATCACCTGTCAGGGAGGCAAGCAGCAGCGACAGACCAAGCCGTGTGTGTGGGTTCTCCATTGTCTCCGCGGAGCTAGAACGATGTGACTACCAGCTAGTGAAGGACAGGTGTGCTGGGGTGTAGACACAGGTAAAGGTCGACGACTCAATAGTCCTTATCAGGGAACTAGTTCTGAGCAAACCTGCCCTGCCTTCATCCTGGTCATCTTACCAGTCTGACCACCACATCCACATCACCTCAAACGTGTTCTACATTGGCATGTGAGGGGAAAAGAGCCATATTCAGTCATTTTTTTTCTCTTTTGTGTGGTATATTTAAAGAGTTGACCGCCCTTTTAGTATAATTGCAATGGGCCTTTCCTGCTTAAGTCAAGCTTACATAAAATAAAATACTTTAGGAACATTTCTTTACTTCTAACATTTCTCATAAGACAGCATTCTGTTCTGTGTCGTTGCTTATCACTTGGTTTCAGGGGCTGGTTTAATTGTATTCTCTTATCAAAGTCAAATACAATATGTTAGAGTCATTCGTTTTATCGAAGTAGTTGGCATAGCCTAGTTGGTCAATTGACAGGTGGACGTGCAAATTGTGATCTCCAGGTTTGATGAAAATGTGACGGTGATACATAGAGTACAGCTGACGCATCATGTTAAAAGGACTCCAAATAGGGTGTGTTTTTCTGCTTAATTATTTTACAAACAATATCTGTAGTTGTATCATAGTGGAGCTCAGACTAAATGCTGCTGATGCCTACAACATAAGAAACCTTCATAATATATTTGAAAATGTCTGTTTATTCAGCTTAAACTAAAAACCATCTTAATTCTGTACAATCATATTACATCTGTACAACAATACAATTATCATTGACAGGTCAGCATAGTGTGTGTGTTAGAGTGATGTCTCTTTGGCGTCTTTGGTTTCTGTCACTGATGGCCGGAAGGTCAGAATCTCTGTAAATGTGTGACCTGTACAAGGAATTGAAACAATGTTCTGTAATCAATCAACTCTCTAAATTGACACTTTAATACTTTGGAGATCACATGACAGGTTTGAAAATCACAAGACTGGCTTCCTACAGTATCTACATGAACTCTGCTTCTCTCTGACCTCCATTAGACCTCCCTCCATCCCTCCGCTATATCCCACCATCTTTTTGCTTCTCTTTCCCTTTCTCTCCCTTTTACTCTTTAGTTCCCTCTCTCCATCCCTCGATGTCCCTCTCTCCATGTCCCTCTCTCTCTCCCCCATGTCCCTCTCCCTCCATCTCCCACTCTCCATCCCTCCATGTCCCTCTCTTTCTCTCTCTCCCTCCATCTCCCACTCTCCATCCCTCCATGTCCCTCTCTCTCTCTCTCTCCCTCCATCTCCCTCCCTCCATCTCCATCCCTCCATGTTCCTCTCTCTCTCCCTCCATCCCTCCATGTTCCTCTCTCTCTCCCTGCATGTCCCTCTCTCTCTCTCTCTCCCTCCCTTACGTTTCCACTGTTCCAGGGGCAGGTCAGTGTTGTCCATGGAGTGGTCGTAGGGTTGGGCCTCTGTCTCCTCTTCTGGCTCTCTGAACTCGCTGAAGAAGGGCATGGCCAACGCCTCCGACGCACTCACCCTCATCTCTGGGTCCAGCAGCAGCATGCATTCCAGAACACCTACCGCTATACACACACACACACACACACACACATACACATACAAACGCACACATATGTAACAGATACACACCATGACACACATTTAGCACAAACGCAGCCATCGAACACACACCTTGTTCCACACAAACAATTGAAGGACTTAACCGATCTAAAACTATTTGATTTATTTGTTACTGCTAAGGATTCGTTTTTTATTAGTGTTTGTGATTACCTTCCGAGCTTGTTTTGGAGAAAAGCATGTTCAGATCTTTCTTCTGTACTTTGGGTAAACTTCTGATGTAGTTTTTGGCCTGTAGAACAAAGTAGTACAAATACACATCAACATGTGTGTCATTGCAAGTGAGAACGTGTGTGTGTGTAGGTGTCAAGGAAGTGCATGGATGTGTGTATATGTGCGTGTGTGTGTGTGTACGCGTTAGTGTGCGTGTATGTGTATGTGAGTTCTCACATCTTGGCTCTGCAGCTTCACCACAAAATCAGCAGTAGGCGTACCGGTCACCTTCATGATCTCCTTCAACTGGTCCAGGTCTGACATCACCAGGGGTCAAGGATCACAGAAGCTTAAGCACACACATCATTATAGACGCCACAGGAAATATGACCCTGGAGGCTGAACTGGGACCTGTACAATTGTGAAGCTTCTAATCTAATCAAACTAATATATATATATATATATATATATAATCAAACTGTAGATGACATTAGCCACATGGACAGGATGGTGTACTATGGTCAGTGATGAGGGATACGGTCATTTCCTTTAAACAGCGGTTTCCCCAAAAGCATCTCTGCCATGATGCAGCCCACTGACCAGATATCCACTAAAAGATACAAAATATAGAGAAAGAGAGAGAGGGGGGGAGAGATAGAGAAAGAGGGAGAGATAGAGAAAGAGTGAGGAAGACGGAAAGAGAAAGAAAGAAAGAGAGAGGGAGGTGAAATATCATCACTTGACAAGTAGTGCCATCTTGTGGACATATGTAATCAGAAATCACTGTGTAGGTCCCTTGTGTGTGTGTGTGTGTGTGTGTGTGTGTGTATGTGTGTGTGTGTGCATGTGTGTGTGTGTGTGAGCATGTATTGGTTTAACTATTCACGTAGGGACAAGAGTCCCCACAAGAAAAGTAGACAAGAAAAATATTTATTAGTGAGGACCTTTTCTTGGTCTTCAGAACTTTAAGTGCCATTTCTTAGAGGTTTGAGGGTTAGAATAACATAAAGGGTTACGTGTTAGGGATAACGCGACTACTGAATGGGACTGAATTGTCGGTACTCACAAGAAAAGTCAAATAATTGTGTGTTTAAGAATGAATGTATGTTTATGAGTGTGTGGGACTAACCGGTCTGTGTGTAGTGCATCCAGTTAAGGATCACCTCGGGGGCTCTGTACCATCGGGTCACCACATACCCGGTCATCTCTGTGTCTGCCTGCCTGGCCAGCCCAAAGTCCAGGATCTGGGGGGGGGGGTATAACCAGGAAGTAAACAAATACCTGAATAGTACTTTAGGCCACAGAGGAAGCAGAAACAGGTACTTTCACAGTTTGTGAAAGTGAAGTTTTCACTTGAGTCTGAGTGCTAGTAAGGGTTAGCTGAATAGTTTCAGGCATTTTTAATAGATTAATAAATCTACTTATTTGGCCTCACTGAGCACAGGAACAATCACACAAGCAGTCACAAGCAGACATTTAGTGACATCATATGGTTGTGTACCTGAACTCTACAAAGTGAATCCAAACTAATGTATGATTACACAGCTATTTGAGATCTGTGTTACCACTCATTCTTTATTTCAAATAAAGTATTGTTGCATACCTTCAGCTCACAGTCTTGGTTGACTGACAGATTCCCTGGTTTCAGATCCTGGAAAGTTCAAAAGAATCAGTTGATTCAGACTGAGAAACCGCTGACATCACTGTCACACACACACACAGTCAACCACAGTCTTTCTTTTGCATACACACACACACTGTTGCTGTTTCTCTCTCTCTCCCTCTGTCTCTCACACACACACACACACACACACAAACGGTCTCTCTCCCCAGTCTCTTTCACATGCACACCGCCACTTTCTCTCACACACAGGCTCTCTTTCACACACACACACACACACACACAACCTCTCTCTGACATACGCACACACAGTCTCATAAAACCCATACAACCACACACACATGATTAAGCCACTGCTGTGGGAAACCAGATGAATAGGAGTCGGGGTGCCAAAGAGAAAGCACCTCACCCCCCGATAGGTCAAAGGTCACACACCCTGTGGATGATCCCTGCTGAGTGGATGTACTGCAGAGAGGAAGAGGACACAAAGAGTTAGTCAAGGATATTACTAAAAAGTATATTGTTTATATCTGAATGATGCTCTGTGATTTTGTGTGTGTGTATATATATATATATATATATATATATATATATATATATAAACATACAGTATATCCAATATGTGTGCCAGAGGGTACACTGTATGTCTGCGCATCTTCATGTGTGTGTGTACATATGTGTGTCCGCATGCATGCATGTGGGTGACATCTAACCTTTAGTCCTTTCAGCATTTGATAGACCAGGAACTGAACTCTGTCCTCAGTCAGTCTCTCCAGCTTCATCAATTTCCCCAGGTCTGTTCCCATGAAGGGCATGACCAGGTAGCTGACAGAGAGGGAGATGGGGGATCGAGAGAGAGGGAGATAGGGGATTGAGAGAGAGAGAGCTTCATATTTAATTATATGAATATTTTCATATTCGGTATTTTGTGAATGTACTCCTGTATAAACATAAGAGGCTTTCAAGAAGTAAAAACGTACAAGTCATGGAATCTGTCCAATGAGATTTCAGAGGTGAACACATCGAGAAGGCCAATCACCTGAGAAGTCGCAGAGAAAGCACAGGTTAAATTTAAACAGACACACACCTCACACACATACTACTCACACAGACACACACACAAACACAGATAGACCAATATCATAGAAATATGTCTCTGCAATGCTCAAGATAACTCCTGACTAACTGCTTAGAGAGGTTTAATATGTAAACGTGCTGGAATGGAGATACGTTTTAGGGTTGTGATGGGATGGAGGAGGTGATAGTGAGAGAGGTTCTAGTGTCTTCTATTGGAGGACAGTAAGAGAGGTTCTAATGTGTTCTATTGGAGGACAGTGAGAGAGGTTCTAGTGTTCTATTGGAGGACAGTGAGAGAAGTTCTAGTGTTCTATTGGAGGACAGTGAGAGAGGTTCTCACATTCTCATGCTTCATGTGTTTGAGGAGGCGTAGCTCCCTGTATGCTCTCTTGGCAAAGAGCTTGGACTGGAAGGGCCTGTGCAGCTTCTTTATGGCCACTCTCAAGCTTGACCTGCGATCCAGAGCTGAGCTGCCGGGGAGGAAGACAGACACCATAAACCAGTTAGTCATCAGAGGAAAGGATCAGAATTTAATTCAATTTTTTTCCCTCGTGTTAATCTTCTGAGGAAATAGTCAGGACATTTTGAACTGTAATACTTGGTTATGTTTGAAACTTTGTTTTAACATTAAGTGCCTTTGAAGGGATTATTAGTGTAAAATGTGTCCTAAAATCAGCATTGACTAGGCCCTAAACAAGTTTGTGTTTTATTGGTAGACTAAACATAAATTGCCTAGTTGGATACAAATGTAAGCTATTAAGCTGTCACACGAAAGAAAATGTAATGGCTTCCTTTCTTTTCTGCCAGCCCCTGGTCTGGCGGTGTTGAAGTTTAATGGAAGTTCCTCAGCTGGCTCGAGCCCAACAATGCACCAGTGGGGTTTCTTTGTTATGCCCACAGCCCAACTTCACAAAGACAGATATTTCCTTCTTGATATGGCTTATAGGTTCATCAGCACGCAAAAACTATGTGAATGATTTTAGTGTTCATGATATCTCAGATGGGTTGATGGCTCAATTTAGACGTAGTGACGCACATTCCACGTCCTTTCAAGTACGTCCATGCACCCATTGTTGCCAGTCGATAAACTTGCACCAAAGAACTTGACGCGGACGCGCATTAGTTATTGTTGTCGAAGCAAACTGGGGTATCTTGACATCTTCTACCAGTGTATACATTTTCCTCCGATAAAGCAAGAACATCAAACAATGGTGCAAATACATTATGTCTTAGTTTTACTTAACTTACCATACAGTTCCGTACGCTCCCGTTCCCACCTGCTTTAGTTCTCGATACCGCTCTGGAACCTCCCATGCCGTTTTGTTTACCTCTTGACGGTAAAATCCAGTCCGCGAGCGGATTGACATATCGATTAATCCGGGTCGGTAGCTCGCCGCTTACTCGTAATATAATTCTAAACACACTGTTGTGTTCATGGGACTTCTATCTCTTAACACCAAACGACCCTCGACAACACTGGTCCGACAAAATGCGCAGTGCGCCCGGTTGCCCAAAAGCGGTCCTCAGTGACGCGAAAGATAATTTCCTGGTGTTGACCACCTTTTGCCAGCGACTACTGGCTACGGACAGGCACACCCCAAACCGCCTGGTTGCTACAGCCAATCGATGGGCGTGTAGGTTCATATTATGTGAAGTAATTGATGGAAAGGCTGTTGTTCCTGTTGTCATGGGATTGTGTGACGCGAGTGGCCGGGAAAGATAGTAATGAAATGCTATTTTAGTCCCTGCCTTAATCCACTGGAAACTTCCGTTTTGCTGACAGTTTATTATGTCTTGTCCACCCACAGACAAAAATTAGACTGATTCCTGTCCTGAAACATGCTCTGCCACAAACAAACTGACAGAAACGTCCATGATAAGGAACTTTGTTTTTATTGAGGGGAGCAGAATGGTAGTCAATTTGAAGAGTTCCAGGCTTTGAGGGAGTCTTTTGCTGGCTGGAAGAACCTGCTGAAGACATGCAAAGCAGACACACACAATATAGACCTATGCCATAGGCCATGTCCCATCAGCTTACACTGTAAGTCCAGTGATGTGATTTTTCTAACAAAAACATTTGTTAGGTATGTTTACCCTCCTGTGTGAGTTGGTTTGGCATTCAAGGAAACAAACATTTGGTTATAGTGATGTAAATCCAATAGGCAGCCATTTCATTGTTGAGGTTCATGCCGCCATCTGATCAACACAAACATTCTAGAAAGTTACACATTTGTTAACATTCATTTTGTTTACACATCCATCAGATATATGACATCAAAATTTGGTTCACCACACATATCGTACAACATCAACCGTCCTGCCCAGACGTGATCTTGGTAGACAGATGTATTACTGTAAGTGAGGCGTGTGATTGTGGCTGTAGTAATACATACATACATAACAGGCGATCCCAGAGCATGTTACTAGATCAAAAATATGCAATGGATGTGCTATGCTTTGGGAGCTTCTCCTTTTATTGTTCAAAAACGAGTAGATGGCGATATGCCCATTTGTGCAATTATAATGCCAACTCCTCAGATTCAACTCTTCACTCCGGGTGTGTGTGTGATAGTGGCCAGTTAGTTCCGACGATCATGTTTGTCTTCATGGTGTTGTTGTCGCTGTTCCATCTGTTAAAGCCCTCTCAGGGGGAATCCTTGTCAGACAGGATTCATCTGAAACTGCATGGTAACTCCATCCAGAGTTGAACCTCCTCAGCTGAAAGTCATGGACCTGTATAACCTGTATCTCTGGAGCTCCAGAGCGTCTGGTGTCCATGAGCTTGTACCAAGTCCAGTGGGTCGCTGAGTGACTGGCAGCTACAATCTGAAAGACCTTAGACACTGTTGCCACGAGTCACGGCCAGCGCTACGATTGTAGCCAACAATCTGACTCTCCTCAGGTGAGACCTCATTCTCAGAGCGCTTTTAGTAAACAGAGATCTTCTGGAGCTCTTAAATGACTGCAAGGGGATGATTCGGCAACTGTGGGTTGTGGTGTGGTTCGTGTGGGTGGAAGAACGTTCTATGCTACAGTTGAAACATCAGAGACATAATTGGGTCGGAATCCTCAGCAACAGTTCAACTCTGAAGCCTCAGTAAGAATGCTGTTCTACCTTGATGCCACGACGTTTACTGATGACAGAAAGAAAGTTATAAATCACTGATATTGTTTCATGCAAGTCCACTGAGTGGAACAGTTACAATGGTAATATGGTAATGTATGACCATCTCCATTACAAAAGATTGGAGTGGCTTGATACTTGATTCTGGTTGGACATCTATTGGACAAAACTAGAATAGGTAAGTTTGGATGCTAGTGCTACTTGCTAACTCTCTCTTTCTCACTCTCTCACACTCTTTCTGACTTACAACACCAATCTGAAAATACATACTTCTTTCCCTGTAATTGTAATGTGCGTATAATTCTCATCCCTTCATGTTCAAATGCAAGCCGCCTCTTTGCCGCCCCTTCACACTTCACTCCTGACGGACAGTCAAACCGACCAATAATCACATTCATCAGGGAGGGGGAAGGGCATGCCCTGGGAAACAGCGTAACAGCGTTGTCTCTGATTGGCTCGCAGTCTCTCCCGGCTCCTCCCAGACCTGGCTGACTGAAGGACAGGCAGAGACAAAGGGGGGCGGATCTTCTTCAGGAGGCGGGAGATGGGCGGAGCAGGAAGTGGCAGAGCAGGAAGGGGCGGGGCATTTTACGGCTCCACCTGAAGGTTGTCTGTGTTGCTGACGGGTGGCTTGATCCCGTTCACCTCCTCAAACACCAGCTCTAAGGGGAAAAGAGAAGAAGAAGAAAAAAGAGAATGAGATGGGGGTGGACACAGAAGGGGAGCGAGGGAGGCAGGGAAAGAGATACCAACTCTTGCTCTGCTTGAACTTTCTAACGTAGTTGATCCTTCTCGTTCTCCACCATCGGTCTCAAACATCTTTCCACCTTCTCATACCCTTTCCTCCCCCCATTTCTCCATCTTCTCCCTCACCTCCAGACATCCCTCCATTCATCACTCCCTTCCTCTCTGGTCTCACCCTCCCTCCCTTACGCCGTCTCTCCATCCCTCCTTCCATGTCACCCTCTCTCCCTTTCTCCATCTTTTCTTTCCTCCATCTTGCTCTCTACATCCCTCTGTCCCTCCCTCCCTCACTCCCTCTCTCACCCTTCCACTCCTCCAGAGTGCGGTCCTTGCTCTCCAGCGTCTGGTCGTAGGGTGGGGCCTCAGGCTCGTCGTCAGGGTCGTGGTACTGGGAGAAGTATGGGTGGGACAGGGCAGCGCTGGCAGAGATACGGCCGTCACAGTCCAACACCAGCATACGCTTTAAGAGGTCCACAGCTAATGGAGGAAGAGTTTGAGAGAGAGAGAGAGAGAGAGAGAGAGAGAGAGAGAGAGAGAGAGAGAGAGAGAGAGAGAGAGAGAGAGAGAGAGAGAGAGAGAGAGAGAGAGAGAGAGAGAAAATTCAGAGAGACAGACAGAATTAGGGAGGGAGGGTCACAAAGTCATGTAGATGAAGCTCTTGAGACTCACCCAGCGGGTTGGCTCCTCTGAAGATCTTCTCCAAGTCCTGCTGAGGCATGAAGGGGAGTGACTGGATGTACTTCTGAGCCTGCCAATGAGAATCGATGCATGATAGCAATTAACGGAAATTGATTGGTGTATAGAAAAGTCAATGATCCAACACGTCCATGAAATTAGCAAGTTAATATTGTTGAATCATCTGCTGTGACAAAGCATTAGCTAGGAGCTCATTTCTGGTTTGTCGTCCGCCCCTTTACTTTTTAATCCATCCCTCCATCCCTCCATCCGCCCATCCCTCCATCCGCCCATCCCTCCATCCGCCCATCCCTCCATCCCTACATTCCTACATCCCTACATCCGCCCATCACTCCATCCCATCTTTCCACCCCTCCATCTGCCCCTTCCCCTATCTGTCCATCCGCCCATCCCTCTATTTCTGTCTCACATGTTCAGAGGAGATCTTCTGCAGGAGATCAGGTGTCGGCGTCCCCACTACCTCCATGATTCTCTTCAGCTGGTCGATATCTTAGGAGGGGAGAGGTTAAGGACCAGGACACATAACAAGCAGTCGTTCAGCATTCAGGGCAGGGCAGGGCTGAGGTCATCAGGGTTGAACATAGTAAAACAGAACCAAAAAGAAGACACCAGCTCAGAGGAGACGAGAAAAAGGAAGAAAGAAGGGCTGGGAGAAAATGTTGAGTGAGAGAAAAGGGCCGTTAAAGTGGCAGAGTTAGAACACTTGAACACCTCCGGTAAAACAGCCTCATGTAGGCAGGCGGGAGACCCACTGCATTTTAGGGGCACTAAATCAAACATACCTCTGTTCTACTCCTCGAACTAAGCATGTGACAGCCGATACAATTCCACCTATTGTGAACATTCCGTTCATTCAGTTTTCCCTGGAAGCTCCCCCTCCAGGGACAAAAGAGGGGAGGGAGTTCTAGATCTCTGGCTGGGATTGAGATGCAAATCCCAGGCCTGCTCTGATGTGGTGGGACTGACCAGAGGCTACAAGAAAAAAAGAGTGTGTGAAGTATATGGTGTCCTCTTAAGTCATTCAGTGTTGTTCAACGAAGGATACAGTCATTGCCTGGAAACAAGACCTTCCCTTTCAGAAGTTCTCCCATGATGCAGCCAACTGACCAGATATCCACTGAAACAGACACAAGCAACAGGTCGATGATGACAGGCAACTCAGACGTTAGCGCAAGCAACAGATACACTGTCAACATTAGGCAGCGAGGTGGTCAAGGGCCCACTCCTCACTGCCTAACAGGAGGTCAGGAAACCCTTTACACCCAGCTCTCAGTGGATGGTGGGAGCGACTTGCGTCCTGCCATGCCAGATGTCTCACCTGTTTGATTGTAATGCATCCAGTTGAGCATGATCTCAGGGGCTCTGTACCAGCGAGTGGCCACGTATCCAGTCATCTCATCGTCTGTCTGTCTGGCCAATCCAAAGTCAAGGATCTGGACAACAGGCATGCAGACAAAGGTTGTCAGGGCAGTTGACTATTTTGGAGCTGGGGGGAGGGTGTGTTGTGATTGTGTTCAAAGGGGGGTAGGGTGAATTGGTGTTCTGGACTGGACTGGTTTGGACTTACCCTGAGCTCACAGTCCTCATTCACGGCCACATTGCTGGGCTTCAGGTCCTGGGAGAAACAGAGACATATGACGAGACAATAAGAAAAAAAGACTCAACAGACAGACCGGAAGTGAGACAGACTGGCAGACAAGCAGTTGGGCAGGCAAGCAAGCAAGAAGTCATACAAACAGACTAGTAGACAAGCAGGCAGTCACACAGACATGCAGGCAGATTAGTCAAAAAGTCAGCAGAAAGACAGACAAGCAGGCAGTCAGACAGACAGAAACACAGAAACATAGAGAGGAAGGGAAACCGCAAGGGACAAAACCAAACTGGCATGACCAAAACACACACTCTGTCGACAGTCAGTCTCCAACACACACATGCATTACACACACACACAATCCTTCACATCCAACACTCAACTCTCAGGTGGGACAAGAAGCCCTAAGGCCCCCTTATGAACACAGGCGGAAAGGAAGAGAGGTGGAGGAGAGGAGGAGAGGAGAGGAGGAGGAGAGAGCAACCACTCACTCTGTGTATCAGTCCCGCTGAATGGATGTACTGTGAAGGGACGGGGGGTGTCGGAGTGGTGGAATGAGAGACAGGAGATTGGGGCAGGGGGTGAGAAGGGAGAGAGATGGGGCAGGTGGTGTGGGAGGAGAGAGGAGAGAAAGAAGGCAGGGGTCAGGAGAGCACCCCAGCAGTGGCCTCTGTGGCCCCAGCTTATAAGGAAGGCTTTTGGTTGTTTCCCTAGTAACCAGACTGGCCAATGAATCCTCTAGTCTAGTAGGAGGACTCCTTGTTGTCTTAGCAACATTGCATTGTCACCCATATGTCTCTCATCAGAGGAGAGCATTGACTCCCAGTTAGCTTTCTGGGAATTAGTTTCCCATACAGAAACTCTGAACAATGATGACACCGTTTTCAGGATACTGTGTTTATGATACCAGTATGTGTTACCAGGGTACACATTGAGTAGTGATCTTTCTCGTCGAGGCACTTTCTGTCTTCATAAATGGTACTTGGCAAACATTTGCTGAACAGTGCTTGACATTAGAGTGTGAGGCTTCCCATTCCTCATTCATGTCCAGTGTTCAAACCCCAGATCTGATGTTTGACTGTGTCTGTGTGTATGTAAGTGTGTAAATGTGTGTGTGTGTTTAGTTTCCTGTCAGGGGTGGTTTACCTTGAGCCCTCGTAGCAGCTGATAGATAAGGAACTGAACATGCTCGTCGGAGAGGCGCTGGAATTTCACGATATTGTTGAGGTCCGCCCCCATTAGGTTAGTCACTAGGTAGCTGAGAAAGAGGGGTGGGAACAGGAGAGGGAGGGGCGAGTTAGAGTGGAGCGTGGTGACGTTGTCATGGCAATGTGTCAAGCCTCCCTCCCACACACAATATTCTGAAAATGGAACATATTGAGTATGACAATAACCCCCGACCCCCCCCCCCCCACACACACACACACACAGACACACACAGACACACACCCAAATTATTAGAGACTTCAAGCAGCTCTGAGTGATATTTTATACTTGACCTCTTGGCCCTAAACTTGGCCCTCTTTCATCACACTCACACACTCCCTCCCTTCTCACACTCACACACTCGCATACACACTAGTACACTCACACTTCATTAAAGTCCTCCAGGGAGGCAGCAGGGGAGAAGACATCCAGGAGCCCTATTACCTAAGGAGAGAGAGGGGAGGGGAGGGAGAGGAAGACAGGAGGGAAGGGAAAGAGAAGGAGAGAAGGAAAGGAGAAGTGGAGACGGGGGGAGGCAGAGGAAGAAAAGAGAGGAGAAGGAGTAAACAGAGGAGAGGGGAGAGAAAGAGAGGCATTGGAGAAGAAAAAGAGAAGGAAAAGAGAAAGGGCCAGGAAGTGAAGGCGGTTGGTGTTACACACACTGACGTTTTGACTATTTTTAAGCAACATGATGTCCTCATATTGGAGCAAATGTCGCCACACGCGACTAAAACAAGCAAGCCTGCCATGTCTTTTTACTCGGTCACTTCCCGTCCTCACAAGGTTCCTGTGTTTACCACTGTCACCAATATGTGCGAGAGAGAGGATTTGTGTGTGAGAGAGTGTTTGCGTATGGGTGTGGGTGTAGATGTGTGGGTGAGTGCATGCGTGTGTGTGTGTGTGGTTGTAGTTGCCGCTGCTCCCTCACGTTCTCGTGCTTCATGTGCTTGAGCAGACGGAGCTCCCGGTAGGAACGACGACTGTGGATGAGAGACTGGAACGGCCTGGACAGCTTCTTCACAGCCACCTTCTGTCTCAGCCTCACGTCATAGGCTGAGCTGAGAGGAGGGAGTGCAGGGGGGACATGGAGGAGAGGAGGGAGGGAGGTAGAAGATGGGAGCGGAGGGAAGAGGCAAATGCAGGGGAGTGAGAGGAGAGGAAGAGAGCGAAAGGAGAGAGGAGGGAGGGAGGGAGGGAGGGAGGGAGGGAGGGAGGGAGGGAGGGAGGGAGGGAGGGAGGGAGGGAGGGAGGGAGGGAGGGAGGGAGGGAGGGAGGGAGGGAGGGAGGGAGGGAGGGAGGGAGGGAGGGAGGGAGGGAGGGAGGGAGGGAGGGAGGGAGGGAGGGAGGGAGGGAGGGAGGGAGGGAGGGAGGGAGGGAGGGAGGGAGCAGATGGAGAAAGGAGACAGGAATGGAAGGAGAAAAAGGGGAAAACATGATTAAATACATTGTCCCACTTTCTTTTGCCTTTTAATGACGGTTTCCACATAGATGACATACATGAGTTAGAAATTGGTGTCAGTTCAGCGCCCGTCTGCATTCTCGTGATGCTGTTTCTATTTTGCTTGCCATAGGACTCTCACATCCTTACAGTCTTCAAGATAGTCTCAAAGAGGAAGGTCAGACCAGATGCACAGGAAGTAGAAAATGTTACGAAACCCCCAAAAAGAGGTGACTGAGAGCCAAGAGGAAACCGAGGAAGGACATGGACATGAACAAGATAAGTACTAATAATGTATTTATTTGGCACTTTTAGACACTTTCATCCAACAGTACAGGGGGATTCAAAGCATGCAATCTGATTCTGATTCTGCTGCCTGTTGTGCTACTGAGACCCACCCAGGGCCATGAGAGAGGAGAGCACACACACAGACTCTGCAGAAGTGAGAGCAACATCAGATTACACGTGGACCTCGACTCTGGCCTGTCTCATTACCCTGTAAGAAGCAGACATTACTGAGTTCATTACTGAGGTGAGGTGTTATCTACAGTCAGCAGTGGAGACAGAGCAAGGACACACACACACACATACACACACACACACGCACACACACACACACACTTAGAGAGAACCCCTGACAGATTGGCTTCAGCCAAGGCCAAGTGCAGCCATTCCGCTCCCAGTCACTGAAGCACCTGCTGGTCTCCACAGATGCTCTTTGCCACATGTCAGCCAAGAATGTACCCATAGCTAACCCATAGCTGCTAACCGCTAGCCTCCCATCTCCTTCAATGGGTTAGCATCATCGCTTACAGCTAGCCTCTCCTTCACTAATGATGTGGTAGTGACAGAAGATGGGAAAATGTACTGAAGATGTGTTGTTCTTCGTCAGGTGTGGTGAAGAAGTGGGTTTGCCGTGTGCCTGTGAAAACCAGAAGTGGGTCCCACTCATATTCCATTATAGCAGCCTCTGTTTACCCTGGGCTACATTACTGTCCCGGACAGAAACCAGACAGCCCTGTTTCATTCTCACATGCGTGCCTCTGCCACCTTCCATACATGGCAGTTGTAGGGCTGCACCACTCAGCACACCCCATCGGGGACAGGGACAGCTCAGGGGTTAGAACATTCCATTGCAGAGGTTCAAACCCCCCTGTGTATGTGGCTTTGGATGAAAGCATCAGGGAATGCTCAGTGAATACATTATTATCATTGTCACACAGCACACGCCCAAGATATGCATCGATCTCCCCCTGTGTCAGATGTGTGGGGGGTTTTCTTCTTATTTTCTCCTCCAGCTGTTAATGCTCCTCCTGTTCCAACCCCCAAAGGAGGAGAGGGGGAGGGTATGAGAAGAGAGGAGGATGAGAGGCAGAGGAGGAGAGGGGGAAGAGGAGAGGGGGAGGAGGAGAGGGGGAGGGGTGGCATCAATGCCGGTGCAATGGCTCTGATGTTAAAGATTCAGCTCCGAAGCATCAAACGACCATATGGGAGTTTTACAGTTTGTCTGTTTGCCAGCCTGTCTGCCTTTCTGTCCACCAATCTGCCTGCCTGTCTACCTTTCTGTCCACCTATCTAGCTAGAATTTTAAACCACGGATGTTTGTTATTATCCCTCTGCATGTTCACCCTGCCGGGCATGTAAATAGCCCCCTAACTGTTCTCCTCCATGCGTGGCTGTCACTGTGCCCCCATGCTTGGTAATTACAACCTGCAGCTCCTGTGTATGGCAGGGAGGGGTGGAGATGATGGCTCCACAAGCAAACCCCCTCCCACCCTGGAGAAGACCAGGCAGCGTGCCTGAGGCATGTCTTTGTGGCTGTCTACCTGATTCCACCCCCCTTGCCCCCCCCCCCCCCCATGAAATGTGTGGCACCACTAGAGACCAGAGGAAACAGAATAGTTGAAACACAGCAGAAACATCCACCTCCTGTTCACCCGTCGAGACACACCTCTCTCAGTTCTCTTCACCCATAAAGAATGGGAGCTGTACGCCGCAACTCTGGAAGCTTCCTTTCAGACATTAAAGGTTTGCAGTTACTGGTCAACATATCCAGCAGCAACTTCATTTGGGGATGGAGGGATGGAGGAGACAGAGGCAGAGTGAAGCAGCGTGATTGAGTTAGGGGTTGCAGGCTGGAAGCTGAGACGGATGTTGGAAATGTTATCAGACCTGAGAAAGTCAGATCATTGTTTCAAGGATGACAACACTTGTGTGGTCACATCCGTGCACGTGGGTGAGTTTGTGTGCCTGTGTGAGCAGGTGTGTGTGTGTGTATTGATCCCAGACTATGACTGGAAGATTGAATCCATATTATGTATCAGTGCAATATGCTTTCCCATATCAGTAAATAGCTATTTTTACAACCTTTACCCCCCCCCCCACTCCTCCTCTGACCCTTTTGATATTTGATGGGCTTGTCTTATCCTTGACCCCAGGCAAACAGTCCCAGGAGAGATGCAAGAGATCTGAGAGACCAGCAATAACTGCAGTCCTGTCCTCTTGCAGTAGAGGTACCACCCCTAGACCCCCCATTGCTATCCCTACCCCCCGAAGCAGACCACAGACTTTTAAACCCCCCTAGTCCCTAGACCTCAGACCCCACCCCCAGCCCTCTGCAAATCAATCAGGCCTGCCAGGGTCATAGACAATGGATGAAGCTTGGTTGGGACAAAGAGAGGCAGGGCATGGCAGGGATTGTGTGTGTGTGTGAGTGTGTGAAGGGACTGAAGAAGCACAGATCAGAAGGAGTGTGTGTTTGTTTGTTTTTGGATGCGTGTGTGTGTACGTGCATACGTGTGTGTGTGTGTGTGTGTGAAGGGACTGAAAAAGTAGAGAACAGAGGGATTATGTGCGTGTGTGTGTGTGTGTATGCGTGTCCTCAGCACTCACTCCAGAGCTAGATGCTGTGAGTCAGTTTGTCCATGACTCAATAGCCCAACAGCAACACTCTGAACACAAAGAGGCATCAGAATGAAGGAGATTCTATAGCTGGTTTAAACAGCTATCAGTATCACTCTTAGTCTAGAGATAGTGTACTTAGTCCAGACCCAGGTCAGCCCAGCCCTGGAGAGCCATCTCTGAGCTATTTATGTTGATCCAGTGAATCACAATCTGGTTGGAGTGAGACCCTGCAGGAGGGTATCTCTCCAGGAGCAGGGTTGGAGTGGAAACCAACAATCACGTGATCTCATTAAACCTGTCCCCTCCATGGAGGGAACAGATTAGCTCCCTTAATGAAGCCATTAAGATGTTGGACAGTGCACGAGCCCACACGTCTGATTGGTGCCCTGTACCCAGAGGTGTAGTCTACTACAAAACTGTCAGCACACTGTTAATCCACCAAGCCCCCCCCCCCCATGGACCACTGCTCATGTTATAGACAGCATGCAGTAAACACTTGTGGGTGTAGGGTTGCATATGGCTGTGCATGTAACGTAAGGATGTACTGTATTGATATAGCTGACAAGCTATTCCCACTCCCTTGAGTGTGGCTGCGTCTGAAGTCCAGACTCCACCCACCTGCATCTCTACTGGCTTTGATGTGCATCCCTACTGTCTGTGTACCAAGCAGCCGTCCTCACACAACACGACACGTCAGCAGGAAGTGCACGCCAACGTCTCAGGAGATGAACGTTTCTCCGTGGGACAAACCGGGAGATAAGAAAACGGGTCGGCATTTTCAGAGGCCTTTCTCTGAGCTGGCCAGATCGGCTGCTGACATCGAATGCGGATCTATCCTTATTTCTCTTCAGGTGTGATGTTCTCCAACCAACATCACCTCTTCTCTGCCCCTCCTACACAGTCTGGCTGCAGACACACAGACCCCCTTCCTCGACTCTCATGCTTACCGTTGCAAGCATGGCTTGATATTGACTGTGTATATATGCCTCTCAGGCTAAAGTGCTGTCACCATGACACCTCACCATGGCAACTGTGGCTTTCTCCAGGCGACAGAATAGTGTCTGATTGAAACAATGAAATATTGTAAACCACGTAGATTCATATGCTCGGTTTGGACAATGCAGGGCAGGGCATGACAGGGATTGTGTGTGTTTGTGTGTGCGTGCACGCATGCGTCTGGCGTGCGCGTGCATGGTGTGTGCATGTGTGCGTGTGTGTGCGTGCATGTGTGCGTGTGTGTGCGTGCGTGTGTGCGTGTGTGTGCATGCATGTGTGCGTGTGTGTGCGTGTGGTGTTTGGGAGTAAAACCAGACAGTCAGACAGAGAAGAAGAGAGAGAGGCAGTAAGAGTTAATGGATTGATTGATGGGAAAAAAATCAAACAGTGTTCTATTCAGAGCAATCGATAACAGACTAGCCAGGACAACAACACCTAGTCCCAAGCAGATACATTCCAGGAATCCTGACTGATATGTAGACATGTGATTATATATAATCAGTGCATCACTGAGCCTGAATGAAGAACGATATTCCAGGAGAGATTCAGACTGATAGACTTGCTGTCTGCACTAGACCAGCCCCCCTGTGGAGACACTGCTACATGCCCATCCCTTCCAGATGTGTCATGCCTTGCATTCTCTTTCTCTCTTCCTCCTCCTGTCCTTCTCTTGCTCTTCTCCTTCGCTCTTTCCCTCCCTCTCTCTCTCCCTCTCTCAACGCCAATTCTTAGTCATCCCCGCTGCCTGTTGGCCCCGTTATCCGCTTTCGAGTTCGTCAGACTGGGCAGTATGTGGGCGCTTATAAACAGCTAGTCCCGTGGGTTTCCGATGGAGCGAGGATATATGAGGCTACATGATTTTAGCGTGATAGTTTCTCTCACACAACTACAGGACGCGCGCAGAGAAGAGTGGGGTTTTCGTTTGAAGACGGAGACACTGACAGCGTCGGTTTACAGTCATCACAGCACTGCAGCTGTCTGCTGCTTCCTGTTCAATGACGCCCAAAGTGTTTGAATGGACAGAATCAATATTAGCAAGTGTGTTACTCCCCATAACATTGACCAGTGCACTAAGCAAAGACAAACCTGATGCACTTTAATCGCAGCATGAGTCTAATGATCAAAGCCAATAACAAAAACAACAGCAATGAAGGTTAGGATACCATATTTAAACTACATGCTTGTAATCTGGTTAACATGTCATGAATAAGAGATAAATACGGATTACATGTTTTCTATTTCAACTCACAATGAGACTTTAACAAACATGGCATCACTGTGCATTGCACGGAGAATGGACTTCAATCCAGCCTCGCCCTCCCTCCTCCAATAACACTCACCATACGGAACCGTAGGCCCCCGAGCCCACGGGAGTCAGGTTCTGGTACCGCTCAGGAACCTCCCAAACTGTCTTGTTCAGCTCCTGCCGATAGTACCCCGGTCTGGCTGACATGTTCCCCAGAAAGAGATGCACTAAGGACCGGACGGAGCTCCACTGCAGCCGCGGTACCCTGTCTGTCTACGACTGAGGCTCTCTGCACAGACGCTCCGCCGGCCGGTCTCGGTCTATCTCTCTCTCTCTTCTCTCTCTCACTCACTCTCTCTTTCTCTCCTTGTTCCTGAAAGGGGGTTTCTGATACGGATGAGGGCGGCTGAGAGCTTGTAGATTCCAGACACGATGGCTCGTTTGGGGGTGCCATATTAGGGGGATGGGAAGCTTCTCTCCTCTTTCTATATCATGCCACCGAATGCAAACAATCCACATAACAAATGTGGGATTCGGTCTTTTGAAAATAGTAGGAATATGATTCGTATTATGCTTTTTCAGACGTCTGTAGGAAAGATATTTAACTTTATGTTTTCCTGCAGAACCTGCATAATCTTTGACAATGTCAAATACAAAATGCGTTGTTTTATAGTCTAACATTTTAAGTTTATTCTGTTAGACTTATGAGACGTGAGACCCAGGAATTACACAAAGTAGACTACGAATTATTATTGTGACACATAAAAAAAAACAATCAATTGCAGCATATTTATATGGTAATAGGCTTATTCCTTGTGCAATATAATAACGTGGAATAACCCATCACAACTTTCAGATGATTTGCCCCAGAGTCCAAAAAGGACTGCAGTGGAAATCTGATGTGAAAATGATATTTTGAAGTGATTTGATTGTATTTTTGCCCACATGTACTGTCTGTGTCTCCAGAACTGGACATTAGGATACATATCAGCGGTCTGTAAGATCTCCTAATTAGAACATAATGAGGTGAAAATGTAGACGCTATCCCTCGAGGTGCTCAGTTGTTGCCAGTGTTCCAACAGTGAGTGTGGGGACATCTAGTGGCTGAAAAATGCTTCTACATAAGATGTTTGGACAGTTACATTTAGGCCATCAGATGGAGATCTGGACAAATGTTTGCAACTGGATGCATAAACTTAGGTGTGTGTAGAAGGGCAGTTGTCAGGAATTTCAATCCCCAAGACAATATTCCACATTCCCTATTCAAGATTAAGCTTGCTGAACAAATGGCCCTATTAAACCCCTTAACAATGGGCATGTGTGTGCTTATATCTGTGTGAAACCGTTTCCTCCGACCAATAAGTCTTTATTGACAGAATGAACAGAATGTATCAAACAGCCAATTACATTTTTCTTATTTTGTCCAGAAGCTTGTGTTTTGGTGAGCCTAGGTGACGGGCTTTAGCCAGCCCGATCCGGTCCTGACCGCGGTCAAAGATGCTGTAGTACTCCATCAGAAATAGATCTCCAAGAATCCACAGCGAGGTTGTGTCCGAGGGTAGGTCTACTGCTTGGAACCCACTGAAACAGATCTCTCTGTCACCCAGCATGTCCTGGGGGGAGGAGGGGAGGGGAAAAGGAAAGACGAGAGAGAGAGAGAGAGAGAGAGAGAGAGAGAGAGAGAGAGAGAGAGAGAGAGAGAGAGAGAGAGAGAGAGAGGGGTAGAGAAAGCCAGAGTGAGAACAGGAGATACAGACAGACAGAAAGAGACAGAGGTAAAGAGGAGAGAGAGATAAGAGAACGAATTTGAGAAAGACACAGAGAAACACAGCGTCCCTCTGTTTCATCAAAAGACACACGCCACTTGGTAATTAAAGCAATAAAGAAGCAGCCTAATAATAGTGTTGGGGATCTTCTGTGGGTGTGAAGGGAGTTGTCCAGTAAATGTAAGGATGTCACAGTGTTTGGTGAAGCAGGTGACCCACCCTCCGGATGTAGGAGTCAGCTGACAGGATGAACTCCACCCCAGCGATGGTGAAAGAGACCTGGGGAAGACTGGACACTCTGGAGCAGTCCACGAGGTACTGGAACACAACACATTTCAGATGCTTTTATCCAAAGCGTCATACAAATCTTGCATGTAGAAAGTAAAACATAAGATCAAGGATCAGAAGTGTTCAAACAGTACTGCTAATTTATCAGGAATTCATATTCACAGGCGTACACACACACATAAACACAGTACACGCAGGAAAACAAAAGCTGAGTCTGGTCGTCAACAACTGGATTTGGAGTAAAGACAGAGGGCTCATACTTCACCAATGGAGGTGGGTGTGGCTCCAATCAGCTGTTGTAGGGAAAGGATTTCATGGGATGGCCCAGTGATGAGGGAGGTGCCTGTGTCTATGATGGCCTGGCAGCCTTGAGCACAGTGAGTCGTGGTGCCCTGGACTTTAATACTGCAACACACACGCAAACATACACACACATGCAAGCACAGACCACATACACAAACAAACACATGTGCAGACAGACACACACACACCGACACACACCCAATTACAGACAAGAAAATGCTCTCCTAAGGCTTATACTTACACGATTTGTGAAGTGTATGGTACGGTAACTGACTTGTCTATCTTGATCTGCCAGTACCCCTTCACAGTAACAGGGACCCATTGGATTTGGCCAATGAACAGTGCCTCATCTATCCCGCCTAGCAACAGCTCCCCCTCTGGCTCGGTGGTACTTTTGGTCCTGAAACAGTCAAACCATGCACTTCATCATCCTCTTCGATATCGTCGTCGTCTTCATCGTTATCATGTTTATCATCCTCATCATTGATGACATCATCGGCTCACGGTTCTGCAGGTGTCCTTACCTGCTGAGGTAGAAGGAGAAGACGGGAAGCTCCACTAACTTCTGAGCCATGATGGTGTCAAACACGGGGTTTCCCAACTCAGCTGCCAGGGACGGGTACCCCAGCCCCAACACGCCGTCGAATTTGGCCATGACAAACATGAATCCAGGCTCAAACACAGACTCCCCAAACTCCTGGTTCACCACTGTCACATTCGATATCTGGACCCACACACAGGTGAGAAACTAGGTATTGAATACATGCTCGTTATGGAAATGAAGTTCACTACAGAACATTTGTCAAAAACCATAAATGCATTATATGTACAAGTATGACAGAATACTACATATTATTATAACAGTAGTTGAATAAACCATGCATCTTATACACTATTTTGCACATCCTTTGGATGAAGGTCAATAAATACATGCGAATGAGACAGATTGCTAAGATTGTTTAAGGCTCTTTTGAAGCATTCTAAGCTTATGTTGGAGGCGTAAAGGTCGAAGGTGTCAACAATGGCGCCACCTTGAGGGTTTCCTTGGCCATGATCCCCAGCAGGTGGCCAGTGCCATAGTGGATGCCAAACGTCCGTCCGTCGTGGTTGAAGGTGCTGGACTCAAACGCCTTGAACTTGTTGTGCACACCTGAAGACGGAGACGCACATCATTACAGAATCGCAACACTCACCACAGGCCTCGATCATTTTCAGGCCTCACACTTGAAAATCACTTCCATTTTTTTTTTCTTTCTTCCTTGAGAGTTGAGGATGGCTGAGGGTCAGTTCTGTGTTTGTATGTGAAGCCCTCTGTGATATTACTAGTAAATGGCTATACAAATACATTTGATTTGAATTTTGACACTCACCACAGGCCTCGCTCACACAGTAGGAGGAAGGAACCCACAGGTCAGCTGAGCCTGTGTCAAACACCACCGTAAAGTTCTGCTCCGGGGTACCCAGGCTGATCAACCCATAGAACTGGGCCTGGGGTGCACACACACACAGTTACATAACACATTTACATAAGACTTACATAACACCTCCCTGTACAACAATTCCGTGCTGCGCCCCTTGGTGTTATTATGGTTCTGCATCCCTACTCACGTCCATGAAGTTGTAGAGCTTCAAGCTGCTCTGGCTGAGACGCAGGGAGGGGGTTCCAGGGGGGTAGCACTGGGCATACTTCCTGGAGAAGGTGTCGGGCTGGTGGTCCCTCACAAAGGCCTCCAGAAGCTGACTGGCTCTGAGCTGGGTACGCACCGTTGCCATGCGCTGCAGTGGAACTCTGGGTAGGATGGGGTGTGTTTGATTTGTCTCGCAGTCAGACAAATTGAATACAATCTAGTATTACAGAATATGGTAGTTCTTGTGAACACGGCTGTATCAATCAAAATACACGTGACTTCTCTTACCTGATCAGGCCCTGAACAGTCCATGAACAGGCACAATAGAGAAGGGTCACAGCCAGCCACCTCATCTTCAAGAGCGCATGTGAAGTTAGCTTTATGAAGGTTTCAGTAAGCTATCTCAGAAGACCAAATAGGACCAGATGCAGAGCTCTGATCTCAATCCCTGTGAACTGATGGTGATACTGGTGATAACTCTGATCACAGGGTGATCCAGTTTGATCCTTTAGCCAGTCACTGTGACCGAGACCTAGGAGATATTGTGGACAAAGCAAATAAATCTTGTTTACTTTTAGTGACCAGAAAAAACTTGTAGTCAATGTAACAGACTATAATGAATAGTTTACCTAGTAGTTTAATTAAACAGACTAGGTTATTATACAGTTATCTTACATCTTACAGAATCACAGCAATGATCCATATAAACAAAGTATTTTTTCATATTAAATCCAATCTCAAAATCTTTGCAACTCTAGCATGTTCTGTTTGTATTTATGTTCAGTTTATAAGCACTTTAAGTATTATTCTATATTTATAGTACAAACAAAAAACAAAAGACGAAGAACCAGTCCATTTTCAATTTTATTTCAGTAAACAAACAACTTCCATACAGCCGTTGGGGTGAGTTATACAGATAGCCAGGTGCCAGCGCTAGCAAGGCTAGCCGGGAGTTAACATTAGCATGGATAACCGGGAGCTAGCGTTAGCATGGCTAGCTGGAACAGTGCTTCTACAGGTGCATCTTTAACATGGATATCAACAGAGTTTAAACTAACCAGGACTTCTATCACTCAAGACCAGGAGGTTATAAATACACAGATCATCCCTCTCCTCTAAACATCCGCCATGACTGTTACACCCCCCCCCCCCATCCTCTTCACCCTCCTCTTCCTCAGGCTTGTAACACTAACAGGGGTGGTGGTCTGGAACTCTCTTCCTGCAGGGGGGAGAAGATGGAGGACAGAACATCAGTATAACAAGATAAACACAAGAGCAAGAGAGGCAACCACAAGATTAGAAAGCGTGAGAGGACAGTGCGAACAGAACAAGAGAAAGATCTTCAGACATAAACAGCTCTGAACAGACAGGCTCATGGAGAGACGGGCGTCTACAAACCTGGGCGCTGCCTTGATGATGTTGTCCACTCTGAGGATCATCTCTGCTGCCTCGGCAGCACTGAGCAGCACCTGCCTCTTCACCTGGAAGCTCTCGGTGATGCCCAGCAGAGCCATGTCTCCGATGGTGCCCTGGTTCATGTCTGGAGAGGAGGGTGGAGTTAGAGAGGACACACAGCACACACCACATATAGGCACTAGCAAACACAATATACATAAACACACATGGCAGACCCACACACAGTTGTAACTACTGACCGAGTCCAAAGGTGATCTTGTTCTCCTGGTGGGCGGCCCTGAGCTGGGCCACCAGATCAGCACTGTCATAACCGGCGTTGTCAGCAATGATGGTGGGCAGCTGCACAAAAGGACACATGGTGAACGACACAGTCATAACAGCTGTTACGTGGTTATCATAACATGACACCAGCACCTGGGTGGACTTACCATGCGGAGAGCTTTGGCGAAGGACTCCATGGCAACAGCCTCTTTTCCTGGGGTCCTGTTGGCCAGGTCAGATACCACACGGGCCATCAGCATCTCTGAGCAGCCTGGATGAGGAAGGAAAGAGTGTGTGTGTAAATTTGTGTGTGTGAAATGAACATGACAATGTTTGACTTGTGTGCACCTCCCTCAAAATACAATTTTTGTGTGCGTGTGTGGCGTTCGTGCCTGTCTGAATATGTGTGGGCACAAGCATGTGCCGGTATATGCATGTGCGGCCGCACGAGCCCTCACCTCCCCCGAACACGGTGCGAGTCTCCTTGACGGTCTGGGCCAGGACGCAGAGGGCGTCATGCAGCGAGCGCTCCGCCTCGTCCAGGATCTGCTGGGTGGCGCCCCGCAGCACGATGGTGCACGCCTCGCCCAGGGACACGCCCGAGAAGTGGATGAGGGTGTCCTCCCCGATCATCACCTCCTCGATCAGCTTGCAGTGGCCCAGCTTCACCAGCTCGGGGTGGTCGAACGTGGACGTGATCTCTCCACCTGGGGCAGAGAGGGACGGACGGAGGGAGGGAGGAAAAGGGAAGGATGGACGGAGGAAGATGGATCATTCTCATATCTAACGGGCTAGAGTATAGAGCCCAGACAACCTTATTTCCACATGTACATAAAAACATGCACATGCACTTTCTGTAAAGCAAATGCTTAATCCCCTGACATCCTTGCGAATGCCGCATTATCAGTATCACCCCAGTGTTTTCCCCCTGTAGTTCCTACCTGTGACCAGCGCAAGGCGCTCCACACCGGCGAAGTCTGCGTGTTCGATGGCCATGACGCCTGCGGCAGCAAACAGCTGCTCTGGGTAGTTATAGATCAGCTGCCTGGAGGAGGGATGGAACAAGGTAGTACAGCTTATTACAGGATAGATAGTTTCGGAATAGTACATGGTAGAACGACATAGTACATGACTGAACATCACAGCACAAAATGGAAGCCATGCAGAGGTTTGACTTGGGGCTGGGCGATATGGGTAAAAAATGATCACGATAGATATTTATAGTTCCATTCGATAAAGATAATTAAGACAATAGACCACATATCCGTAGTAGTAGGCTAGCAAAACAAGTCTCTTCCTCAACTTTTTCCGTACACTCTGCATAAAGTTTAGGCAGCGAGGTGTGAGAGAAATGTTTGCTGCCAGGGAGCATGTTCCTGGGGTCAAGCAACTTTTTAAAACCTTGCTTTTCATCAATACTTTGGCGCAAACGCACACTTTATGCATGTTTCAACGAGTGATTTTGCTTCAGATGGTAAAAAAGATTTGTCATTACCAGACTTGGTAGCCACCTGTTTACGACACAATTTGCACCGAACATTGCTCTGCTCTTTGCCGGATTTCAAAAACCCAAACCACTTACAAATAACTGAAGACTAACCCTTTTTTATCAATCATTTATTTATTGGTAGTTGCTCCCTCCCTATGGCTATCGCTGCCACTGCTTTCGGCAACAAGACGGTTAATATTAGCTACTCCACTCAAGGTGCTCAGTGTATTTTAATGGGCGTATACCATTTCTCTGCAACTTTCTGCTGCACCACAGAAATCAAATGGACTACTGTTCCTAATTATTCTCCATCGACATTATCAAAAATGAATTCATGTTACGATATCTTTGAGGGAAGTCATTACTTCGCTAATATTTTTAATCGATTTATTGCCCAGCCCTAGTTTGACTTATATATATATACACACACACATCATAAGTGCCATAAGTAGCAGATTTGCATGTTTCTATGAGAGTACTGTGAGTAAATAAGTAGCAGTCGAGTGTGTGCATAAGCAGCAGGTGTGTGCATAAGCAGCAGGTGTGTGCATAAGCAGCAGGTGTGTGTGTGTGCAGCAGGTGTGTGTGTGTGCAGCAGGTGGGTGTACCTGTTGATGAAGCAGTTGATGCCGTGCTTGAGGATCCTTTCAACCTTCTCCTTCATCTTCTCCTTCTCGGCCATCTCGATCTCGGCCACCTTGGCTGTGGAGTCCACACGCACTCTGGAGCCAAAGATCTGATACACACACACACAAACATTTCATAAAGGTACACTATGACATACACCAATGTAGATACCCTTCTTACTTGCTAGCTATATAATATCCCTCCTTTTTAGATGCACAAAGATATAGGAGGTCCATAGTGATCAGCCTACTGTCCTCCAGTCCGGTGGGGACGGAGAGGAGGTGAATTCTGACCTTGATCTTGTCTGTGTCCATGCCGGTGTTGGAGATAAGAATGTTGACGTTCTCAAGTCTCTTGGGCTGGTTCACTCCAATCTTCTTATCCAGCAGGAAACCTGGTCAGAAAACAAAAAGCTAAAGTTCACTGAACCAAAGACCGATATCACTCAGATCTAATACCACACACAGCTCCCTTCTCCACACACAGGTTCGAGGTTCTCTCCGGCACTCCATCATCAACAGCCACACGCACAGCAATGGCATCACACACACACACAAACACACATCCGTCTCCTTCTCAGACACACACCTTCATCCAGGTAGGAGTCGGTGAGGCTGCCCCCCAGCTTCTTGATGACATGGATGGCCTCCAGGTTCCCTGAGCCCCTCAGCCTGAGCACAGCCTCCACAGCCAGCTTGGAGAAGTGGTCCTTGTGGTGCGTCAGCAGCTTGGAGGACAGCGTGGTCCGGGCGATGTTTAGAAGGTCCAACTCAAACTTCTCTTGGTCGTTACTGAGGAGAAAACAAATCCAAAATGTTGTATCTCCAGCCTGTGGTCTGCATCACCAATAGTCTCTGGAGAAGGGGAGCCCTTCACTGAATTACTCCCTCTGAGATTTTTCCTGGTCTTCTTTGGGGGTTATTGACAATAACTTAGCAGACACTTTTATCCTGTGACCTTCTTTCCTACTTCAGTTCGGAGAGAGTGTGGTAGTTTACCCGTGGTCCACTGCTGCCTCCTTCAGGGCCTCACGGGCCACCTGCGTCGCCTTCCTCCAGCCAGACACAATGATGTGGGGGTGGATCTTCTTGGCGATGAGCAGCTCGGCTTCCTACAGGACACGGGAGACATGATGTCAAGCTCTCACACCAAATCACATCACCCTACAGGGATCTCTGCCAAGATGAAAATTCCTTCCACAGTGATTAATGTACTAGGATGTGAACGCTGTTGTGATGGTTGCCGGCGAGGCGTCTTACACTGTATAAGTGTTTGGTTTTGTTGTCGTTAAAAGCTTATCATCACTACGGCAAAAAGCATGACGCTAGTCCTTCGGGAATCATCTTTGTGAGTTTACTGACAGTAAGCTGCATTTGCAAGAGACCTAACAACTAGTCAGGGTTCTCAGAGCTAGACCCTGCCGTGTGTCCTGATTGGCTGAGCTTCTCGGTGGTCGTACCCTGAGCAGCTCGGCGGCCAGGACTGTGACGGAGGTGGTGCCATCTCCAACCTCATCATCCTGCACCTTGGACATGTCTGGAACACACACACACGTTAGGCAGGGAGGGGAAGAAACAACAGAGGAGTATGAAGGTTGTTCTTGCTGTGTTTTAATGAGGTAGTTAGTATAACCCTGCTAGAAGAACAAGAGTCCATTACTCACCAACCAAGACTTTGGCAGCAGGGTTGTCCACGCCGATGGCCTTGAGGATGGTGGCACCATCGTTGGTGACGGTGACTGAGCCCTCCCTACCTCCGCCCAGGAGAATCTTGTCCTGGAAGAAAAAGAAGGAAGCAGAGTTTACACCAGAGACCAAACACTTTACAAGCATTCACTTGAGTCCCAGGAGTACTGAGGTGTGTGACAAGTGTGTGTGATGGAAAGAAAGAAAGAGCGAGAATCAGTTTATATACATACCATTCCCTTTGGTCCCAGGGTGCTCTTCACCAAATCCCCTATGGCTATGGCACCAATGAAGGAGGACTGAGGGCAACAAACACACACTTTAGATATATGTTTTTGTCAAAGGCCATACACACAAACACAGAGAGACAGACTGCAACACACACACACAGACTGCAAGTGCACAACTTACAAGACGGGCTGTCTCAGCTTTCTCCTCATCAGCTCCATGTCTGAAGATGTTCACAGGGGCCATTGATAAGGAAGCCTGAGGAACACATCACGTGACAGTGAGTGTAGGGAAACATACAAACTCTAGAGATAATGAGGATGTGCTTTGTGTTAGGTTAGATGATCTGTTCTATGTGATGTTGTAATTAAGTTAAGACGCATGTACGGTTTTACATAGTAATGTTTTTACAAAGATAGTGTGTTTGAATTTGAATAAAGGTATGCAATAATAAACAGGCATGTTAAAATAAGGATTTTAATAGTTACGTTTTCACTCATCCGGTTGATTAAGAAGTTATCCTATCAGTTTACTTATTGTGTAAACTGTGAATGACAGTCTATGACAAATGATAAGTAAATAAGGCATAACTAACATGGCTTTAATTTAATTATTTACTCCTTTAGGGTTTTTATTGTATTTTATTAAGCGCTCCATATATAGTAATAATATCGGAAACCTGAAAACCGATTCTTTGCGTTGTGTTGTCTGCATAGTGCGACAGAGCCGATGCTAGCGAGCTCCACCTACTTCTCCCAAGAAACCGCTAGAAGCTTTGCAGCCGGTGTGGCCCGAGTGACAATATACTAACTCTCTTTAGCATTCAGTCAATCTGACGTGAACCGAGTGAGATGCAAACAATCTATCCAATGTACATGATTCCTAGATGTTATTGCCCAACAGTAAAAGACGCAAGCCGTGCTCAAAATCGTCCAAACCCACCCTTTCAGTGTGATGATGCTAGCAGCAGCATTACCAAGCAGAACAATGCGTAACACCCTTTTGCTACAGAGCCTTACCATTTAAGTAGCTAGCGTTAGTGGTGCTAGCTAAATGTTAACTAGCTTTACAGTCACAATGATAAACATTTAATTTAGTTGTGAACTTTTATGGGCCAATTAGTGTCTGGGCTGGAATACGTATTTTTGCGTTTCTCAACTAAACTAAGAACCTCAAACCGGCAGCTACTTAATCATAGTTCGCTAGTAACGTCGTAGGCTAGCTAGCTAGCTTAGCCACGCTCCATGTGCTTCCTCCCTGTCAGTTTATCATTGGTAGTTAAGGGATAAAACACCCCGTTAACTCGGGAAGTGTTCAACTATCATACTATGCATGTGTCAACATTTGCTACGGAACGATAAAGAATATAATCTAGGTTGTCGGTGTGGAGGAAATAATCAGAAGAAAACGGTTCACTTACCATGATTTCTGTGAGTTGAAGGCTGAAGCCGTGCACGCACAGAGAGGAGGACTAGTGGAGGATGACGCAGCTACGTAGCAGAAAAGACAGAGAAGGGCGGTTGCCAATTAAACAATAAAATAAAGAAATGCCTGGAGATTAATGACATTTGTAGACATGTATTACGTTAGTTTTGAAAAGGACAATGGATATTAACACCCCGCTGTGTTATTTTTTATTTTTTACATTTGAGATAGAAAACCCCGAGTCAAAGTATATGCACACAATATAACTTGTTTTTAGATCCTGCTATGAACAGTTTATTTCACACTCTGTCCGTACTAGATATGTTTTCCAAATTCCACAGCCCTTAATAGGAATAGTCTGCAGTGTACATTAAATGTATGAGAAGTCCATCACTGGAGCAGGTGGTCCTAAATAAGCGGAGGTTTTGGGCACACTACGTTGAATGCAAAGCGCAATAGGCTATTGGTTGTGTGAGGGGTGTTTGCTGGAGGAGGAGACAGTAGAGAATGTACTTTTGCAATGCGAGTTTTGTGATTTTGAGAGGGACAGAGTCTAAAGGGTCAGGGAGGCTGGCTGGGTTGTGGAATGGTTGGGGTGGTCAAGGCGTTGGTTGGGTATCTTCAAGAAGAGCACCTGTTGTGGGTCGGTTGGCTGTGACAGGCCACACACTTCTACACTGACGCAGTAGGAGGCAGTGTTTGCAACTTTAAGTTGGATGCAATCCGCCAATCTAAATCAAGGAAGAAAACTAGTAGGATATGACGCAAGAACCAATTCCTGTTTGCATTTTGTCTGCTCTGTCGCTCGTAGAGAAGGCGGTGAACGGAAAATGGCGGACGGTGTGGATCACATCGACATTTACGCCGACGTCGAAGAGGAGTTCAACCAGGTATGCATAAGCATAACTTTGTTATTCTCTGTGCCTTGATAGCTCAACATTACGTTGCTGTTGATTGAGCTTACTTGACTATTGAAGCTTATGCCTCAAAGAAGGCTGCAGGGAGCTTGCCGCTTGGCAGTGCAGTGTGCAGGCGCACAGTTTTTGTCACTGCGTAAGATGGCTAAACAAGTAGCCTACGCAAACGCTAGTTGGTGAGAAACGAAACGTGATGTAACATTTTGTTCTCAACGGGGCTACTCTCATGCTAACTTAAATCCTAAATTATCGAAAGACATCTAGTTTGATTGTCAAGCTGACGTGCCAACGCCTTTGTTTACGGCCAAGTCGAATTCATTGTGCTGTGCTCGTGACGTGCGGTGGCGCCGACGAGGCCTTGCAGTGTGAAAAGCGTGGCCCAGCGCAGCTTTGAGCCCTTCTACGGTGTTAATATTTGAATACAAATTGATCGTTAATGTTTACAAATATAAATTGTTAATAATTGGATTTTCTATTTTGACCGAGAAATAGCGCTAGTTTATTTTTTTACCTATGCTACTTTCCCCCGCTTTCCATCGAGAAGCCGCTGTCTTGCGATGTTGTTGGTGCTCGCGATGCATTCCCCTGAGTTCGAGCGGTGAGGTCAGGCCAGCACATGTTAGCTATAGCTATGTTGAGCAAAGTCACATTTTTGTAGCTAACTAGACTGTCGTCTAGGCAATCTGTGTTTTTAGTGAACCACGATACTTGAGTGCCTAAGTGTCTAATTTCGCAAATGAAGCCTGCCTATGTAGAATGAATGTCGCTGGAATCACGTGATTGTGATCCTGACTTTCATAGAATAAGGATTATAATTAAAATCAATCAATAAATGCAATAAATGGAAACATAAGAACACCAATTAAATGCACTAAATATGTCCTTGTTAAAGATATATTTGCTGTCCTGTGTACACAGCTAGACGATCTAGTTACCTGTGACTACACCTTCACATTTCTCTCTTTCCTATTACAGGAAGCAGACTACCCTGTTCACGACCAGATAGACCTGTACGATGACGTCATCTCGCCATCAGCCAATAACGGGGATGCACCTGAGGACCGGGACTACCTGGACAACCTCCCTGCCCCGGGAGGGTCAGAGGGCAGCAAAAGTGCCCCGCCCAACGTAGTTTACACATACACCGGCAAGAGGATCGCCCTCTACATTGGAAACCTCACATGGGTTAGTCTTCTGTTCTTGGCGTGTGCGTGTGCGTGTGCGTGTGTGTGTGTGTGTGTGTGTGTGTGTGTGTGTGTGTGTGTGTGTGTGTGTGTGTGTGTGTGTGTGTGTGTGTGTGTGTGTGTGTGTGTGTGTGTGTGTGTGTGTGTGTGTGTGTGTGTGTGTGTGTGTGTGCGTGTGCGTGTGCGTGTGTGTGTGTGTGTGTGTGAGAGATGGAAAGAGACAGAAAAGGGGGGGGGGGAGGAGTGGGAGGAGAGTGAGATTTAGGTCACTCTCACTTAGCTCAAAATACCTCCCATAACAGGATGCAATGGAAGCTATATTGATGAGATTTTCTCTCCCCAGTGGACAACAGATGAAGATTTGACAGACGCCATCCGATCAATAGGCATCAATGACGTGCTGGAGATAAAGTTCTTTGAGAACCGGGCCAACGGACAGAGTAAAGGGTGAGCATACTGCCTGATCAAGTTTGAATGACCACGGCAGAACAAAATGATTTAAAAGAAGCTGAAAATTATAGTTTTCAAAGAGAACATCATATTTTAACACTGTCCATTCCTTGCTGTAACCACTGAAATTGTTTTAGAATACCATTGTTATCTTCTGTCTGTACTAAAAATACAAATCCTCAGCCTTTGGATGTGGGAATTGCTCGGTGGTTAGAGATTTTCACTGTAGATCTGAAGATCTCAGGTTCATGTCTTCCCCCGTGCATGTCTTTGGATAAGTGTCTTCTAAATGAATACAACAACATTGATTCCTTCCATCAGCATATTTGACCATACACCTCATCATCTTTGAATGTTGCTCTGGCCAAATAAGTCAAAGCAATGGGCAGTGAGTGTGTCCCAGCATGTTGATGGGTCCGGTCCTTCCCCAGGTTCGCTCTGGTGTGTGTGGGTTCAGAGGCTTCGTCCAGGAAGCTGATGGACCTCCTCTCAAAAAGGGAGCTGCACGGGCAGAACCCCATCGTCACGCCGTGCAACAAACAGTCCCTCAGCCAGTTCGAGATGCAGTCCAGGAAAAGTAGGTGGACATGCACGCTTGTGACCTCAAAGCTCCTTACCCCACTGTCTGCCCCTCGCAGTCTGGGTAAAGCTACCGCGTTGACATTTTGAATGAGATTTTCTGTCATAACTCGCACTGTAATACTTAAAATACCTAATTAAATCCCTTGGTTAACATTTAAATACGTGAATGGATTTAATTTATATTCTATATGAGATTTGGCTCAAGCTATACAGTCAACTAGCACCCGTTGAACACCTGTAGAGTACTGCATTTGTGGTGATTGGTCTGGGATTGGCTATATTCTATGTCTAAGATTACTCATACTGCACCACTTATGACTACAATGACTCAAAAACCAGTTAACATTAACAGTGAATTGCACTCAAATTTAAAGTTGGTCCGATACACATCATAATAATAATTATGGGCAACATAAAGCTTGATATCCAGACTACATCAACAGTGCACCTCAGCAGCAAACGAGTGAATAGAGTGGGGGTCTTCTATATGAGATTTGAATGTTCTCCCTGTCCTTCTGCCACCTCATGTCCAGGTACACAGTCAGGTCAGATGTCCGGTGAGGGCAAGGCCGGGCCTCCAGGCATCGGTCCGCGTGGAGGGTTCCCCATGGGCAGGGGCAGAGGCAGGTTCCCCGGACCACCAGGCCCAGGGGGAGATCGCTTCCCTGGACCCATCGGCCCCGGAGGTCCCCCGCCACACTTCCCTGGTGAGTCCAGAGCGTCAGCATTCAAACCTGACCCACGGTCAAGGGTCAATGCATGGATTGTGTGTGTGTCCACAGAAGGACGGTCGGTCACCTTAAGTCTCGCCCTGGCTAGGACACTTTGACCCCCCCCCCAGAATTTCTAGAACTATCTAGCCTATCTCCTAACGTAGTCCTATGGCTTCCTCGTCTGGCTCTGTCTATGCTTTCATAGTTCAAAGTCTAAGCCTGAATTAGACTCTTCAGCTCAGTCTATAGACCCAGAGTATATTCTTACAAAGGGGTATTCAGGAGGACTTGTATGGGCCTGGACATCATTATACAGGATTATAGGATGGCTGTAGGGGTTTGTCAGTGTAAGGCTCGTAATGCCTGCTTGCCCTCCGCACATCCATCTTTATTTTGTCCTACTCTATCTCATCATCATTATCATTCCTTTTTCCCCATTGTTCTTCTCCTGGCGCCTGCCCTGTGTCGCTGTTGCCAGCCAGCTAGTCTATCAGCTGCTGGGTGAGGGGGAGGAGCCAGTTGTGATTGGTGTTTTTTTCCCCAATAGGGTCAGGGATGAGGCCACCAGAGCTCATAGCCCATAGACACCAGGATGGCCATCTGATGGATATGAATTTCAATTGCTTCCCGCCGGGGCGAGATGGCAACTGGCGACCCAGAGGTGAAACGCCTCAACTCCTAAGTACTACTATGACTGACTGGCTAACTGAATGACTGACTGGCTGACAAAACAGACATTGTCGTTTGAGTGCTCTTCCCTTTAGAGCTAGAAACATAACACGTGCCAACATGTCGGGATGCTCAGGACACCTTTGGTGTGGAAAAAAGTTAGACTTAAAGTACAAGTAAAACAGACATTTTAACATGGGTAAATGAAAGGACATAGTAATGTCAATGTTAAAGTCTCAGCCCCACCTGAGAAAGCAAAAAAGTGCTGCGTCATAATAAGCATTCCGTAATTAAGACTTGCCCACTCGTCTCTCTGCTCGCTCGTTCTTCAGAGACTGGACTGCAAACTTGACTAACCCGTACTCACACTGACACCTCTTCACCTACTGAAGCTCCGGTCCCAGACAGCCTCTCACCGTGCTCCTTTACACCACAGTGTGCCCTTGGCCTTTGCAGTGTAACGCTAGCTCTCCATGCTGGGCTGGTGTTGAATGGAGAAGCTGCCCTGGGCATAGACATGTGTGGTCTCGGGTGGCTGGATGTTCTGCGTCTCCTTGCTCCCCCAGACTGCTGCCTGAATGTGTGCTGTCATAACACGCTTGTCTGGAGCAGCTCGTCAGGGCTGCCCAGGAGCGCCAGAATGTTCTGTCGCTGCACATGCACTTCATATCTTTTTTATTTTATTTTTATTTTTACTTTTTGTATGGTTCTTCCTGCTCTATTCCTCCATGGTTCCCATATCTTTCTCTGTCCCCCCCCCCCCCTTCTCTTTTTCCTTTCGCCCTCTCTTTTGCGCCGTCTACCACCATCGCCCTCAATCGCTCTTCTCCCCCTCATCACTCTGTGCGAGTGTTTCTCTCTTCCTTTGCCTGATTTAATGGAATGGTCTGCTTGAGTCTCTTACATCTATGGAGACTAATTAGGCTCATTTATCCAGCATCTAGAAGTGACTCCCTAAACTGTCTTGAGCTTTAAGCATGAACTAATGGTGTGTGCGTGTGTGTGTGGGGGGGTGTTATTTAAATCTTTAATACTGATTTAGTTGTTAATGTTATAAGCCTGAAGTTCTATCATGGAACATTCAGGCCCACTTTCCCAGACATGGATTAATCCTAGTCCTAAAGTACGACTTTCAATGAATCCCTCTATTGAATTTTTTATTTTTTTTTATCTAGGACTAGGCTTAATCCATGTCTGGAAATCTGGGCCTCATTGTTTGTCATTGTACTAGCATAATGTATCCCCTGGGCCCAGTGTTGACAAAGTTGTCTCACGGAATTATATAGATCTTTAGGGGAAGATTTTTAAATGCTTGGTGCAGTTCACCTACCAGATTGTGAATAATTATTATTATTCTTAAAAGATATCTAGTGTCAATTGTGAATTCTGACTGAGGTGGATTTGTGTGTTTTGTTTGTGTTTCAGGTGGGATGCAGGGACCTCCTCGGCCCCCACCGCCAGGTCCCCCTGGCCCCCCCGGCCCCCCTCCCCCAGGACAGGGCCTCCCACCTCCCATGTCTGGTCCCCCCAACCGTGGCGACCGGCCCCCTCCCCCAGTCATGTTCCCCGGTCAGTTTGGTCAGCCTCCCATGGGCCCCCTCCCCCCAGGCCCCCCTCCACCAGGCTATGGACCCCCTCCAGGGCCACCTCCTCCACAACAGGGCCCCCCACCTCCAGGACCCTTCCCACCTCGCCCTCCAGGACCCATCGGGCCCCCCCTTGCGCTAGCCCCACCTCCACACATGGCCGGGCCCCCCCCAGGCGGTCCCCCACCAGCCCCCCACGTGAATCCAGCCTTCTTCCCACCTCCTGGGAACAACAACATGCCCCCCTCAGACAGCCGCGGCCCCCCGGGACCCAACGACCCCTACGGACGCCCGCCGCCATATGACAGAGATTACGGCCCCGGTGGCAGGTAATGGAACTACATGCACACACACACACACCTCTGCCTCAATGTGTCTCCCCTGTTGTCCACCTGTTTCATCTATTCCTTTGGCTCCACCCACTGTTGTCTGTGGGCGGGGAATCAGAACAGCATCACTCAAATGTTAAAAGGACTGTTGGGACATTTGTTTCTCACACACACACACACACACACACTGTTCTATGTTATCCCTGTTTGTAGTTGGTAACACACTGCTACCCATCCCAGACACCTGAACCCCTGTATCATGAATACATACATGACCATGATACTAGACATCTATAACACGGTACAAAGGGACTCATGTCATGTGGTTAGGTTGGGCAGCTTTAGCTAAAGTGAAGCAACTTTTCATGGTGAGAGTTTTGATCATGCCAGTGAATCTGAACCTCCCTCCTCCATCCCTCCTTTTTCTTTCATTCCTCCTTCCTGCGGCCCCCCCTGCCAGAAACCGCCACCCCCCTCTAATCTGTGAGTTTGACCCCAGACCGCCTCGCGACCCCTGGACTAATGAGGGGCTGGTCGATATGAAACATGGCGGACAGAGCTTGTCTAGTGCGAGCGACCCAGGGTTAGTAGAGCACCAGTCACACCAGGCTGGGACACTACAACTCTCATCCCTCCCCTTTAAACAACCACAAAACAAACACACACGCCCACACACTCACGCCTGGCTTGATATGAGTGGATGCTTGATGTGATGTCATCTTTAGGACCTGTAACTAGCCCTTTTTTGTAGTGATTATGTCTTGTTGTATTTCATCTTTTTTGTTTGTCCCAAGTATAGTGCCCTGCTGTTGTTATTGATAGTCTCTCGTCCCATGGTGGATGAGGTAAACGGGCGTTGGGTGGGAGGGATGAAGCTGTCCCACTGTGGCGTGAAGTTGATGACATAACACTGTGTGCTTCCTCATTGGTCAAACTCACCCTCCCCTTCCAAACCCCTCTCTTTGCTCTCAACACCTCTTCTGTCCCAAATCAACACCTTAGACAGAAAGGTCTATTGTCTGGTTGTGCATTGAATCTCTTTTTTGGAGCTGATTGGACAGATCTTTTAAGCCTTAATATGTTGGCCAACCAATCCTCCCTGCCTGTTCAATCCTCTCTGATCTGTTAGTCTATGAAGCGGCAGGTATTTAAAAGGGTTTGATTTGGGACGGTTGTCTCTCTTCCTGTCTCTCGGGGGGTATCTTCCTCCTTGTTTTGGGTGCTGTTGGGGAGGAGTGATTGGACAGGACGATGACCGTGACCTCTGTTTGGTTTCCAGGGAGATGGATGCAGCACGGACGCCGTTGAGCGAAGCCGAGTTTGAGGAGATCATGAACAGGAACCGCGCCATCTCCAGCAGCGCCATCTCACGAGCCGTGTCAGACGCCAGCGCAGGTACGACACACACGCTCGCGCGCGCACTCACACAATCACGGATGCTCTTATGATCACACGTCCTCATCGTTGTTGCCGTTCACAAACACGTACACAAAGATGCAACCGGTTGTGTTCCATGAGACCCCTGGTGTGAGGTGACAAACCCCCTCTCCTCCCCAGCTGACTACGGCAGCGCCATCGAGACCTTGGTGACAGCCATCTCTCTGATCAAACAGTCCAAGGTGTCGGCTGACGACCGCTGCAAAGTCCTCATAAGCTCTCTCCAGGATTGTCTCCATGGCATTGAGTCCAAGTCCTACGGCTCAGCCTCCAGGTACATACTTTTACCTGCCTGCTCCAGACACACCTTTATCTGTTGTCGTCTCCCCGACATCTTTATCTCCCCAACACACACACACACACACACCTATCCCTACCACAAAACACCTTTACCTGTCCTCCCTGACACATTTACTTGTCCCCAAACACAGATTGTTATTTGCATGTCGATGCACTTTCCACTTTTCACTTCATCTGTGATACATGTGATCCCTGTCGCCATGTGGTAGATGGGAGTATACTGACCCACTACTTCAAGGCTTTTATATATGCGTTTTCGTTTACACCAAAAACAGAGGTCCCAAATCAAACCCTATCTCCTGTTTGGACAGACGAGAGCGGTCTAGGGAACGCGATCACAGCCGTTCTCGCGAGAAGAGCCGCCGCCACAAGTCCCGTAGCCGCGATCGGCACGAGGATTACTACCGGGAGCGCAGCCGGGAGCGAGACAGGCACCGGGAGAGGGACCGGGACCGCGAGAGAGACCGTGAGAGGGAGAGGGAATACAGACACCGTTAACGGGATAGGGGAGGTGTGTATGAAACCAGGCTAGGTCCTCTCTGTCTCTCTGCTATTAACCACCTCTGTCCTTTAGGAGTAGGGCCTGGGAAGGGGGTGGAGGGGACCCGCTAAACCCAGCCCTGGGGCAGCGGCATTGGGCCTGGAAAGATCCAGGGAAATACAGGTAAGGTGCCCTGGGCCCTCTGGTAAGTCCAGGTAAGGCCTTCTCTCTCTGTTTTGTACCTGTTTTCTGACTCATGACAAGTTGTGTGTGTGTGTGTGTATACTGTATGTCTGTATCATTCAAGGTTAACATGTCTGGGAGTTATGTTCTTAGATCTGTAAATATACGTGTGGTCCTAAGATACAAGGGTTGAGTTTGTATGTCTGTTCTAGGCAGTTGTGAAATGGTAAGATCTAGAAAGTTATAACATCTTAAGTTCGCAACAACTTAAAAAAGGGCAGGCTGTCTGTAATTATAGTTGACATAAATATTTTCCTCAACTTTTTGTTTTGATTCTAGTAATGCTGTGACTTGGTTTGTCAATATTCCATTAGGTAGATTTGACTGCTTGACAGGTTTTCTACATTGTCAAAATCTATTGCAACCATTTCATGGTCCTTCTGGGTAGACTTGATATTACTGCACATGGAATGTCCTGTAAATATTCACCCAGCTGTAGGATTCTGAAATGTCTGAATGAATAGGCATATTGAATCTTATTGCATTGTAAGGCCTGCGATGACCAAAATGCATTGCTATACTTTTGAACTGGTTGTTGTCACATAAATAAGACTATGCTTTCTAACTCAGTTATTAGTTTCAGAATTTGTAAATAAGGTTTAATACTGTTTGCTATTCAGTTCCATTTGAGGATGGCTTATCTGTGGTAAACTATTGCTAATAGATGTCCTGTTCTGAGAACCTTAAATGTTCTGTTTTTACTTTTCAATCTCAAATTGAAGGACCAAATTTCACCTAAAAGTAAAATAAAAGGTAAATATGATAGGGTGAATGAATAGGGCCAATGTAAACAAGATTGTTTACTAATAGTCTCCATAATGTTTTTATCACATGAAAGTTGGGCATGTACTGTACTCTGACTGACCTAAAAGTTACAATGTGATCAGCTGCACTTTTTTGATGCTCTGAATTGGAAACTAATTTGTGATCAGTTATTTTATGATTGATAACACTGGTACGAACTCGGCATTAGAACTATTCTGTGTGTAATGTGGCGTTGTTCCTCTGTAGTCCAGAGCTATGTGTGTATATATGACATTTCTTGACAAATGCTTAAATTGGCCCCATGGAAGTTTTATTGTAACACACAAGGGCAATCTAGGTTGCCCTGGTTCTGTTATCTCAGGGCTCATAGGCTGTTGTGATCCATTTTTAGTCTGCATGCCACATTGGATGCATCAAACACATGATTGTGCTTTGCAGTAAGGTATATGTAACAAATATGTTTTTTTCTCTATTGTTGGTAGTTAAAATAGGGCTAAATCATTTTTATTTAGATAAGTTACCAAGTTGTTTTTGGTCAAGTTGAATCTTTACCTTTTATCCTAGAAGAGGAACAAACACATTCCATTGTCTTTTATAAGAAAAAAAAAGAATATAAGTTGAACTCTTAAATTTGTTCACAGTTAAACAGTGAAACGGGTATTACTCTTTGCATTTATTCAAATACCCTTTTTGCTTGCACGTTGATTCCAGGCAAAACAGTTCAATGTCAAAATATTTTGTGACAAAAATGGATGCCTCCTTTGAATTTAAAGGCTTCAGTACATAACCTCTCTGGCGTTAATCTAGACAAAAATGCCTTATAAATGTAAAAAGTAGAATAAATATTATATAGGCACTGGTACCTTTTCAATACACAGGCATGCATTTTTATGAAGTGGACTGAATAGGAACTGATGAGCCAAATGAGGTTGTTTGCTGACCCTCGTAAAGTCAAATGTTAATCGTTTCCTCTGACTTGTACGAATGTTTCCTTGGAAACTCCTGGTAACCATGACAAGTGCTCATCCTGATAGTCCTGATAGTGTCATTTAACACCCCCTCTGTTTGATCATAGCTTTGGGGGCCTTCGTTGGGCGTGTGTGTGTTCGCTATAATGAAATGACTAGCTATTTCTCCAGTTTGTCTGTAGGTATGACATCCTGTTCTCGCAGGCATGGAGAAAGCAGTCCTGATCTTCTGACATTTCTTCACTCGTTTACCTCTTGCTTCTTCTCTCATTTCTTGCTCCTGTTCTGTCTCCCCCTCTCTCCTCATCTGTCCCTTCCTTGTTCTCATGCTCTCCCTGTCCCTCTCCATCGATGTCTTTCTCCAGCTTTTTCCTGTTTCTTTTTTCTCCATTTTGAAATATTCACATCTAATCATTTTAAAGTTGTTTTGGTGCCACCGGGTGGTTGAGCTCAGCATCTGCATGGGAGCCATTTTGAAATGGTCAAAGCAATTAGATCTTTTTTTTTTCTCAGTCTTAAATATTTGACACTATTTATACCTAGATTTATACCTAGATACCTAATATCACGTATAAACATCCCTAAACAAACTTGATAAACTTCTTACTCCATACCCTTCAGAGTTCTAAATTCTAAACCCTGACCATTGGAACCAGGTGGCTTCCTGTCCAGGTTCTGAGGTCCCATAGAGAGGCTGGATGTTCTGTTTGGGGGAGTTGTGTGTTCTGTAAAATGTTGCTATAGAAACGTTTGCATTTGATACCTCAAACTATACACCATGAAAAATGAAAAACGGTTGGATTTTTAAAAACGTTTTAAATTTAAAGTTACTATCCCATTATTGGAAATGTTCTGTTTTGAATTAATTGCAAAGATACTAATTACATAATACAGTTAAAGAATTGCTGTAAAAAAAGAATTACATGGTGAATTGACTGAGACTTAGAAATAACAGTGATATTATCCTTTGAAATAATATAACTGGTCAAAGACATTCTACTTAAATGTTGGATTGCATTTATATTGAACAGTTCCTGTACAAACGCATGCTTGTCATCTTATGTAGAGTAGGCTGATCTGTACTCCTCTGTAGCGTCACATCAGACGGCTCTGTCGCACTAGGCTCTGCCCCTCATCTAGAGCAGTCCATCATACCATGTTCTAGATCTGCAAGCGCTAGATATGTTCATCCTGGTCTCTTGCTGTTTTCCATTTCTCACTTTTACATCTGTGCACCTTGAGTCAGATACAATTTTACTTTAGAAGTAAATGTAAAAAATGATGTAAATTTAATGTTTTTTGTCCCTTCTGCCAGAGTTATTTTAGGTGTTAACTATAAAAACATTTGATATGATGAACATTTCACTTGATTTGTTGTGTCCACAAAGAATCTCAGCTGATGCCAAGAATGTAGTAGTTTTTTTGCATGACACATATGAATCGTATTGAAAAATGGCAAAAGCGTTTGTCCAGTACTTGTAAATTCACTGCTCTTGATATGACATACTTCCTGACAACATTGTAGTGGTAGTCTGCATGCCTCTGTGTCATCAGTATGTGTATGTAGAGGGGAAACAAACAAACATTGATTGTTGGGCTGCCCCAAACCAAACTCCACCCTCCGTTCTGACACCTTTCAGTTAACGGACGAGGATCAGGAGGACAGACAGCCAACGCTCCACCTACTGGCTGCTTCTGGAACTACACCCCCCTCAACCACCACCTACCTGCTCCCCTGCTCTACTCTTTCTCTCTCTGCTTTTCTGGCTGAGGACTGGGATCCCTTCACAACTGTAAGAAAACAGTATATTTCTGTCAATCTGTACTCATGGTAAAACCTGAAAAAAAAGAAATAAGTGACTGCTCTTTTGATCTTTTTATTTTTACAACCATTTTATTTGATATGACAGTATAAACTACCTGTGTGAAGAAGTAAGCTTTGTGAACTGAGGGTAAAATGTAAAGAATAAATTGCCTGCTCTATCCAAAACACATTGATAAACATAGACTTTACTTTTTTGCCTTGCTATAATGTGTAAATTGTCAGTTTAGTCGTTGTTTTTATAGGGATTTCATTTTGTCGTTGTTTTCTTCTCAGTGTCCCATTAGGATAATGTTTGTAAATGTCTCTGCTTTTGATGATTAAAACTAGAATCTGTGTTGTAATAAACTGTTTGTTGGGGTTGACACTTCATACTTGACATCCTTCACGTGCAACAAAAGTTTATTTCAGTTAAATGTATTGTTTCCTTTCTAGCTTTTTTTTTTTAATTATTATTTTTTTTTTTTTTAAGACAAATAGTTTGAACAAGCTCAGAACTAACTTGATTTCATTAATTTGACCTGTTGTTTACCAAATTTTAACTTTAAAGGCCAGTGTTCTTTTCTTTGTCACTGTCAAATATTGGCATAAATGGATACATAAAATTAGTGTTTAATGTAATGACCTCAACATTTTAGTCAAGGTATTGTATTTCAATCCAAAGCATTTGGTGTTTGTTCAATTTTAAAACGATTGACTTAATGTTCCATTATGTTTTCTGCCTGGAGGTGAAACATTGTTTACTGGATACATCGTAGTATGGTACTTAAGAAATATTTTTTTAAATGCGTTTTTATTTGTTATTTTTCCCCAGTTTATTTTGCCTCTAGTGATGTGTGCTCTTATTCAGTGTTATTTCAATTACTTCAATATGCATTATAATTGGATAGGACATTATTCATACCGTTGAAATTGGCATTCTAAAGAGTCAGGGAAGGCAGAAAGACCCGTTAGTGCTCCTTTTGTGCCTTTTTAGTCTGTAAATATCAACGTTAAAAATTGTAGACATGCTCTTGGGCATGGTTATACTTCATTTATTCGCTAAACAAGCCACTTGCATTTAAACGACACTTCCATATTGATATTTATTTTGAGTGATTTCAAAACAAATGGCACAACACAAAAGTAGCACAAACTATTTAGTAAATCCCCCTGTGAAACAAAATGCAAATATACTGTGTCCATTCTGCTGTTGGGAGATGCATCCCCAGTTAGGTTCTCTTATGTAGGATGGGTAAGGGCACAAGTTTACCATACAAAATATCTGCTCAGTAATTTTTCCATGCTGGCTTTATGGAGAATTGAAGTCTACTGAACTTTCCTTGTTTCATAGTGATATTATCTGTTTAGACATGATTGGCTGGTGTTGGTCTGTGGTTGTGATTTTAGGGATTCCCAGACGATGCTTGAGATCCCCCGTTTTCTCTTCATTGTGGTAAATCTGTTATCAAACATGATCTGGCAGGCGTCAAGCCTCTTCTGTACATCTCATGTCTGGTAAATGATTTCTCCAAGGAAGGGATTAAGGGGATGGTACATCGTTCCTGCTTCTCGAACCAGGTTGTTGTACAGTGAACGGGTGTCAATTAGCCTGTGTTACAGGCAGAGTAAGGAAGCATTGACAAGTCTCCCCAGGGTCCCAACGACAGCCCAGCTTTGGCCGTGATGGACTAGAGAAGGCTGAGGCCCCTGACTGATGGTTGTCGGTCATATATACAGACTTATGTGCTCAGTGTGTTGCTTGCTGGTGGTTAGGCCCCTATTGAATAACTTGACAGGATGACTAGTCAGTGGCTCAAATAACATGCCATCTTGGGATGTCTGATTTACAGAATTTATATTTTCAATAAGGTTTCAACTGCATATTGGCAGCCATTTGTGAACAATTGATGCACCACATCTGCATTCCTTAAGTGGTGTGTATTTTGTACATAGACAAGTCCTACAGCGATTCAACAAGAATGTTCTGACTCATTTTGTATAGTTATTTTTTACAGCTTTGAGGTAAGATGTTTTGTTTTTTTTGTAAGTCAAAAAATATAAATGGTCCTTAATATGTAACACATGTTGAGGAGGGGGGGTCTACAATGCACTGTCTTATTGAATGTCTCAAAATAAAGTAGTTGATTTTCTTGACACTAGTGCTGATCAACCGTTTAGGGCTCAGTACTCCTCATCCTGGCGATGGCTAAATTAAAGTTTGATCTTTGGATCACTTGGATGTCATGATATATTTAAAACCTCTTGGGCAAAAAAAACATGTGATGGTATTTTTTATGTATAGCCTTAATCATTTGCAAGGCTGCATAGGTTAACTTAGAATCGTGTTTTTGTTGACAAAGTTTGTATTTATTATAGCTTTTGTTCAACCCCCATGTGTGGATGAAACGGCAACGTTTACTGTTTGCTTGTTGTCACTTTTCTCCGCAGCGTGGGCATACCAGGTAAGTAAGTACTATTGTTCCACGGAAGAGGAGGACCAGTTTGGACTAGAGGGGACCTGTTGCTGCGGTAATGCTCAAAGACCAATTTTCTTTTACAGATTTGACCAGTAGTCAGTTCTAAAAAGCTACCCTGAACTAGTTGCGCACACCGTCACATTCGAATATTATATATATGTATATATATATATGAATAATTAAATTTTATTATTTACAACTACATTTTATGAGCCGCATTTTTGTGGTTAGTAAAAGCCTCGTTTTACTAACCACAGGTAGAGCTAGGTCTGATACGTCGCTGTAAGGACCACTATAGCACACACATGCAGGAGGTCATTATTTCGTGAGAATTTGAAGTATCTTCTACACAGCTCCAATTAAACTGTACCTGCTAACACGTGCCAAATAAAATGTATAGTGAAATTTCAATTTGCTTATTGTGCTTTCTGTTCATTTGCTTTGTAGACTGTATAGCCTTGTGTATATAGGCCAAATGACGACATCTCAATGGCTAAATATTGTGGAGGTGCGCATAACTGGCAAGGCTATAGACTGCTAAGAGCAGAATATTGTGGTCCCCCCGGATCAATATAAGACAACAGCCTGATGATGGTTCCAGTACAACCTAACTTTTGAGACGAGCAGTCCCAGATTTATTAATGGTTAATTAATAATCGGAACAGAAATTACTAGGATTATCGTTTGCTTCCACTGTTGCAACATAATCCCGAAATTTTAGACGGACCATTTCTCTCCCGGTACGTCCCACATCGGAGCACAAAAAGTGACGGATTGACTTCCGCTGCTTGTTTGGCTGGCGATTTGAAATGTGTTGTCGGCCGTAGAACGGTGGTATATTCATAGCTTTAATGGCAAGCCTTTTGGGTTATGCACTACAACCAAATACCAGAAGAGTGACATAGAGCTACATACGAGTTCTACATCTTATAACATTTACTATACTATGTTCAAAAGGATGGCAGAATTTGGTCCAGATTCGGGGGGGCGGGTGAAGGTAGGTAGCGGATGTCAATAAATAACAAGCGACATATGGATCGTCATCTTAATTTACTGCTTTACCGTTACAACTAAAATTGGGTACTTTAAAAACGTTAAACACGTCAAGATTTCGTTGTGAATATCTGTCAAATGTTCCGTTGTGGGCTCTTCGGAAGCCGGTTTATCCCAGAGTAGTAACGTGAGCATCTCACGAGCGCAGGAATTTACTTGCTTAGCCGTCACTCACTCACAGCATCAGACTAGTAGGGGCATAATCAAGGAACCGGTGTGGTACCGAAATCGGTGCCCTATCTAAACTGTGACCACCGGCAACATGTTTCAGCTACAGACAGCGTATCTTTATGATCCACAGGGAGTTACCATCGTGAAGCCAATCGTGTTCGGAAACGTTGCCAGGTATTTTGGAAAGAAAAGAGAAGAGGATGGACATACACATCAGTGGTCCGTATATGTCAAACCCTACAGAAATGAGGTATGACGTCGCACTAGACCTAATCAAATCTAACATGACTATGTTTATTTTCATATTGACACAGTCTGAGTCGATCTTCGATGTGTATTGCTCTGCACTGTTAGCCAGGGGTGACTGTGCACATTCAAAAGCCATATCGTCTATATACTTTATACATGTAGTTGACATATTTGATCTGCTTGTATTACCTATATGTTCTATGCTCTGTCTGTAGTTGAAAATATTTGAGCTGGTTGTTGCTTTACCAGGATATGTCAGCATATGTCAAGAAGATCCAGTTCAAATTGCACGAGAGCTATGGAAACCCTCTCAGAGGTAAGCATGCCGGCGATTAGCTGTCTAGCCACAAACCTACCCTGCCAGTGTCATCACAGTTGTAATCTACAGCACCAGATATAATTCACAACACCGTGGCACTTCTCCCAGATAACCGTGATTGCAGAGGCCATAGTAGAGGGTTAGGGATTGATTGTGGTACAGATCATTGGACAGTCCTTTGAAAGAGTTCTAAGAGTATTTTTGTGATCAGTCAAGGAACAGTTTGTATTTACTACCCACATCACAAGTGTACTTTCTATATGCATCTTTGGATAAAAGCGCATACCAAAAGAATAAAATATCAATTATGTTTGATGGAGAGTTGAGTATTGTGGGTTTTTTGTGTAGTGGTCACCAAGCCTCCATATGAGATCACTGAGACGGGCTGGGGAGAGTTTGAGATCATCATCAAGATCTTCTTCATCGACCCCAACGAGAGGCCGGTGAGTTCCACCATCTGCTCGTTCATTGGTTATTATCCTCTTATCTGTTCTGTCTCCTCGACATTCTTCACCCTATCTGCAACCACGGCAATTTGACTAGGTCTGTCTTTATTCTTGCTTTTGTATTGTGTCACTAAAGTGTGTGTGTGTGTGTGTCGGTGCTCCAGGTGACTCTTTACCACCTGCTGAAGTTGTTTCAGTCTGACTCCAGTGCCATGCCTAAGAAGACGGTGGTGTCTGAGTTCTATGACGAGATGGTAGGATTTGTACAGACACACAGCCCCGGGGGATCCATGGGGATTGAGGGGTTGCTGTCAATGGCTGATTATTCATGATGCCTATTCATTTAAAACTCTCCTTTTTTTTCTTGTTGCCTCCTCTTTCTTCATATCTTTCTTTGATCTACCCTCCCTCCCTCCAGATCTTCCAGGACCCCACAGCGATGATGCAGCAGCTTCTGACCACCTCCAGACAGCTGACCCTGGGAGCCTACAAACACGAGACCGAGTGTGAGTACAGTACCAGCACACCTCCCACGGTTCTCTCTCCTCATTGGTCAGTCACGCCTCTGTCCTGTCCATCGATTGGACAGCCATGCCAGCAGGAAGCAATGATCACACTTCTCTGTGGGCGCGTGTGATTGTGTGTGTGTGTAGTTGCGGAGCTGGAGCTGCGCACGCGGGAGAAGCTGGAAGCTGCGAAGAAGAAGATGAGCCAGGAGATCACAGAACTGAAGGAGAGGCTGAAGGCCAGCAGGGAGACCATTAACTTTCTGAAGGGAGAAATACGCAAGCTGGAGGACGACGACCAGATCAAAGACCACTGAGAAACACACACTCACACACTCACACCCTGACTCATACTGTCTGAAATGCACACTATGTTTATCTCACCATCACGCTCACTCTCTCTCTGACACACACACACTGACTCATACAGTCGAAAATGCGCACTCACCCTTTAGGTCTCTCTCTCTCTCTCGCTCTCTGATATACACACACACTGATTGAATTACTCATTCATACAATTGAACATAGATTTATTTTACAAACATACATGGTATAATAATACCATGTGACTGTCTGCCACATAAGCTCTCTCACTGGATCTCTGTCTCTCTCTCTCTTACACACACACACCCTCACTCACTCACAGACTGACCTGGAGATCTTGAATGTTATTTTATGGATCCCACACTCAGTGCCACACTCCCATTTGACCACAGAGGACTGCATATGGATCTGACTCAGGCAGCATAATGTCACATTTTTCTAGGCCGTTCTGAATATAGATATATTTGCTGGTTTTGTTTTTTACAATCTTTATGTATTGTGTGTAAATTCAAACACTTTGTCTTTTATGAGGTCCCTCTACATGCACAGTAGGCCTGTTGCTGTATAATGGCATCACTAATCAGTCTATTTTCCTCAATTCATCTAGTTTCTCTCAAATGACTTCCTCCCAATTGTTTTCAAAAACATCATAGTGGCTTGTGTGACACTAGCCCAGCCCCTACCTGAATCTCTCAGGTTGCCAGGTTTACTACATGACAACCCTGCTCTTAAATTAGTGGTGAGACAAATCACCAAATTATTTGACAGTAAATTGAGCCTTTTTGTGTGTTTTATATTTTATTTGAAGTCTACTTTGTATGGGTGTATTTCCCATATATGTGGTGTCTAGTCCTTCAGTGCTCACCTAGTCAAACTGCGGGTGTGCCAAACATCTCCCAAATCCCCCAATAAAAGTGTCAATCTTTTGATAGGAACTCTGCTCGCAGTTGATTGTAATTTATTACTGATAAGTGATTGATTGGGTCTTAAAGTTGCTGCACTACTTTTATATACCAACAGGGGGTGGCTATGAGTAACAAATGTAGAGTTTGCACAGTAAATGAAACAATGCGTTTTAATGTTGGCAATGTTGGACTGTATTAATCTCACATTCTAGAGAAGAGATAATTTACTGATTTGTTCATCTTTATTGTGTCAGTGGCCATGTAATGCGTTTTTGCAGTGTAGCACTAAAAGGGTAAGTTACGTGAAAATGCTCTCAAGAGACAGCGACAGGCTGCAATGGATGCGTGGGTGAAAGTGCCCCTGAACTCGGGCTCGCCTGCTATTAAATAAGAACGGTTAGTGTTTAGGTTAAACACGCCTAAACACTAACACACTGTTGGCAATCTCTCACTCAATCTCTCTGCCTCTTTGTCCATCCCTCATTCTCATCTCCCTCAACCATTTGTATCCCTCTCTATTTGTGTCTGTCTACATCAACCCCCTCGTCGTGGTGAAAGGCTTTTTAAGCACAATAGCATTATACCCAATAATAGAAGGCTGCTTGACACAACTGTGGATGATTATAATGTTTCTTGAACAATTAGAGACTGGTCGGCGACAGTTATAGCCCCAGATGAACAAATTAAAGATGAGAAGGGATTGAAGCTCGAGATGCCTGTCTCGCTATAACACAAACCGTGACTAGCCGCAATCGACTCGGGCGAGGAGGACTGGGGACTGGCTTTCCTCGAATATGTAACTTAACAGGGGTAGTGATATCTATGTCTACAGGACAGAGGGACGTATAATTGTGAGAAGGAGAGAGAGACAAAGATAAATACTATCCATACAGTTAGTTTTCCAAGAACTTTTTCTGGAACACGGGAGCGACCCGGATGCAGTCCTGGGACATCAGCGGAGGAGGAGCAGGCTGCTGCTCGGTTCCAACGCGAGGCCCCACCGAAGTGCTGCGCGCTCGCGACGCTGCCGTAGTTGTTGCTGTGCGATCGAGCGATTAACAACAAGGCAGGGCGACACTTCTATGAAGATTCATGAAGCTTTCTATTTGTAAGTAGAGCAATAACTTGCGTGACCTAAACTTACACGCGCTTTCTTACAGTCTCTGAGTTTGTATGGTCGTTGACGTTGTTTGTTCAACAAAGATCTAGAACTGACGCTGTAACTATTGATGAACTCTTCAGAAAAGGAGTTGCGACCATAAAATCAATCTAACTAATGTATTCTCTTATGTTGTAGGCTACTCAATTGAGTTGTACTTAATTGCATTCTATTCCATGCGTATCGCTTCAAACGCAGCTGCATTAATTGTTTGATTTAAAGAGAGCTCTATTGGCTACCTGGTTCATTTAGACAGCCCGTTCGTTACTAGGCTGCTTTCACAGTCATCGACACAGAATGCTTAGGACACAGAATGCTTAGGAAAACGTATACACTGTATACGTTTTCAATTGTTACCAGAGCAACACACGCTTGAAAATGTATCAGTAAGTTGTTTGGTTGTCACTGCCTGTGATATGATCGGAGAGTGAAATGATTTGCAGACTTTGCATGATGCCGACACCCACAGATAGGGTCATTGTGGGAGGATTTTAACGGAATGGCTTGTGGTCAGTCAGCGTAGTAAATTGAGCGTACAGTGTAGCCCGAGACACAATATAATCGAGGCTGTGCATTTGAAACTGTCCAGTGAAAGAAATGCAGATCAGTGATGCCTTGGTTGATCTGGCGCTGATCCTATAAGGTGATGGCTTTGTCATGTAAATAGATTTCGACTGATCCACTCTACCTCGTGTAATATCTCTGCAGCAGACTAAGCAGTAGGTAGTCAATGAGCTGAGCTAACTGATGCACTCTGCTCATCGCCTGTCATATTGTCCCCGGGGGAGAGGCAGCGGTACTATGGCTCACTAGGGGTTCCAAACGGTTAGAGAGCCATGACCCATGATCCACTGCTCTCAGTCCTTCAGGTCACAGTGGCTTACTGACTGGACATATAGACCCTGCCCTCTCAGCTCCTCTCTTTTCTTCTCTCTTATCTGTCTCACTTTCTCTCTCTCCCTTCTTCCTCTTACTTATTTCTCTCTCCTTCCCCCCCCCTCTCTCTCTCTCTCTCTCTCTCTCTCTCTCTCTCTCTCTCTCTCTCTCTCTCTCTCTCTCTCTCTCTCTCTCTCTCTCACTCCTCTCTCCCCCCCCCTCTCTTTCCTCTCTCCCTCCCCAGTGTACCAGGGCTGGGTCTGTGTTGTTTACCCAGTGAGTCAACACTGTCTTTATGAACCTGTTAACGGCCTGTTAGGTACATCTGACGCCACTTTTTTCCTGTCACTGTACTCTGTCTTATTTTCAGTCATACTCATTCCTGTTGGGCCCTGCTCTACTGTTTAACAACTATTGTACTACACTACTGCACTGGACTGTACGGGGCTTGTGCTATTTTCTATAATCTACAATTCAATACGTCTTTCCAACCTACTGTGTTAAATTCTGCTCTATTCTAGTGAGATGGCATCTCTCCCCTTAGTTCATTCCTCATCTTATGATTTCAGTCTCCCTATCCCAACACACACACACACACAAACACACCAAAAGCACAGCAACTTTAATAGTCCTCATAGCATGAGAACCATTTCTCATCTAGGCAGTCTATTTGTTGCACCATTTCGTCCAGTTATTTCCCTGTAGCATTGAGCTGTGTGTGTGTGTGGTTGTATGTGTGTGAGTCAACTCTACCTGCTAGCAGCTTTCTAGGGTGAGGTAGAGCATGCAGTGTGTGTGTGTGTGGTTGTGTGTGTGTGTGTGTGGAGCTGTAGAAGAGTGGATCTACGACTCTTAACAGCGTTAATGTTTAATGGGAACGGTGTATGTGCGTCAGCGAACAACCTCTAGAGATGGGAGTCCTCGACTGACTCATACACACACACACACACACACACACACACACACACACACACACACACACACACACACACACTGACTCACTCACTCACAAGCACACATACACACATGGCCACACACACTCTGCATGCTCTGCTTCCAGTATAAAGTGTTACTGTACAAAGAACAGAGAGGCCAGCTTTCTCTACCTCACCCTAGCAAGCTTCTAGCAGGTACGGCTGACTCATGGGCACACACACACGCACACGCACACGGCATGATGTCCATCATCCGAGCAAGCTGCTAGCTGTAGTTTTTTAACACAGCATACAGATCTTATGAAAGTCTGTAACTGGGAAACAGGCAGACAGACTGGCAGGCGGGCGGGCAGGTAGACAGACATTTCAACTATTCAATAGACTAGGAAGCATCTTTTTCTCAAGACTGAACAAATTACAACAAGTAGTTTGAACTTCACTGCATTTCTCCCGAGGGCTCTAGGTGAATCCAGACAGACATATTAGTTTCAGCTGCACGATAAGGACATCTTCTATACAGTATGTCACTTCAGCGCAGTTTCCCAGACATGGATTAAGCCTAGTCCGAGACTAAAAACCTTTTCAATGGAGATCTTTATGTAATTTTGCTCGTACTTTAGGACTAGGCTTAATCCATGTCTGGGAAACTGAGCCTTAGTGTTTAATCGAACTTTTCACTACACGGAGTCCCCAGTATGTTCCCTACTCTGGCACGGAGAAAGTGTGCCACATTTTTCCCCTCAAGCATAATCATCCAACTTGTATGCTGGCTAACTTCATACAGTCTAGACCCAGTTCTATCTTCATATAGGCTAGTCCAGTTCTATCTTCAGACAGCCTAGTCCAGTACTAGTTTCAGACAGGCTATTCCAGTACTAGTTTCATACAGGCTAGTCCAGTACTAGTTTCAGACAAGCTAGTTCGGTACTAGCTTTTTACAGGCTAGTTCAGTACTAGCTTCAGACAGGCTAGTTCAGTACTAGTTTCAGACAGGCTAGTCCAGTACTAGTTCCATACAGGCTAGGGTTAATACATGTTATTCACTGGACTTCTGTTGTGCTTTGATCCTGGGGGGCTCTGGGGATCTACGTCTGACAGCCCCTCTGGGAGGGATGAAGGGGGGGGGGGGAATTGGGGCGAAGTAGGGCAGAAGGAGGGGGGGTTGAGACTAACGAAAAGGAGCGAGGGCTAGATGAGGTGTAAACAGAGATGGGGTGTGCAGGATAAGGTGGGGGATTGAGGTGTAAGCAGAGTGAGAGATGGGATGAGAGAGAGAGAAATTCTGTGAGTTAATACATTGAATATGTATGGTGGGCAATGTGTGTGGGGGGAGGGAGAGAGGGAGAGAGGGAGAGAGGGAGAGAGAGAGATAGAGGGAGAGAGGGGGAGAGAGAGAGGAAAAGGGAGAGGGAATGAGATGGAGAGGGTATAGGACTTAGGGAAGGAGAGAGGGAATAGGAGTGTGGGAAGGAGGGAAGGAAGGAGGGAGCATGCATGCATCCATGTTAATTTTCCCAGCCAGACAGGCAGCCTCATAGTAAGAGTTCAGTCACGCTGAAACCAATCATCTGTACCTCCCAGACTGGTGGTGCACTGGAATGCCCCTGTCTCCCTACCCCAGCTATAATACTCCAGTTTTAATACTGCCCTCTGTCCTACCCCAGCTATATTACTGACCCTCTCTCTCCTACCCCAGCTATAATACTGCCCCTCTCTCTCCTACCCCAGCTATAATACTGCCCCTCTCTCTCCTACCCCAGCTAGAATACTGCCCCTCTCTCTCCTACCCCAGCTATAATACTGACCCTCTCTCTCCTACCCCAGCTATAATACTGACCCTCTCTCTCCTACCCCAGCTATAATACTGCCCCTCTCTCTCCTACCCCAGCTATAATACTGCCCCTCTCTCTCCTACCCCAGCTATAATACTGCCCCTCTCTCTCCTACCCCAGCTAGAATACTGCCCCTCTCTCTCCTACCCCCTCTATCCTATTATGTCTGTTGGCTTACTTAAGATAGTGTGTCTGTTAGAGGGGCTGCTAGCCTAGCAGAGATAATGTGTCTGTTAGAGGGGCTGTTAGCTTCACTGAGATAGTGTGTCTGTTAGAGGGGCTGCTAGCCTAGCAGAGATAATGTGTCTGTTAGAGGGGCTGTTAGCTTCACTGAGATAGTGTGTCTGTTAGAGGGGCTGCTAGCCTAGCAGAGATAATGTGTCTGTTAGAGGGGCTGCTAGCCTAGCAGAGATAATGTGTCTGTTAGAGGGGCTGTTAGCTTCACTGAGATAGTGTGTCTGTTAGCCTAAGAGACACTGGGCTGGCTCTGACCCACATGTGTGTTTTCTCAGGGAGAGATGGTGTGATTCTTGGAAATCCAAACAGCAGTGTGTGTATGTGTGCACTGGCCCTGTGGTTGGATAAACATTTAGGCCCCAGTTGAAGCCAAATCATTTCACATCTTGCAGATAGCGGGTTAGGCGGCGCGGCCCTCACAACGCTCCCCTGATGTTTGGCGCCTTCTTCATCTTTTGGAGCGAGTGGCAGTCTGACTTCTTTCGCCACATCCCTGTGATCAGAGGCAATAGTCAGTAGTAAAAGTGTTCACATTCCACATCCCACCACTGTACTTTTCAGACAAAGAGATCGAGTTGGTTTAGGGGCCTCCCTTCTCCTCTCTATCTCCATCTCCTCCTGCTATCTATCTCCCTCCCCTCTCCTCCTTCTCCTTTCTATCTCCTCCCTTTTCCTCCCCTCTATCTCCCCAACTCTTGCTATCTTTTTATACAAACGCACCCATCCCAAATTCTCAGCCCCTCCCCTCCCCTCCCTATCCCCTCCCCCCAACTGTCAGTCGTTGATTTAGAAGTGATGACTGTAAAGTTTAGAAGTGATGACTGTAAAGTTTAGAAGTGATGACTGTAAAGTTTAGAAGTGATGACTGAAAAAAGGCCCAAAGGCCTGCTGACACTAGCCTTCCAGAAAAAAATAGTGCGCTGACTGGTAAACAGGTTGTAAACAGTTGACTGGTAATCTGTAGAGGTCTCTCTGACTGTGTGTGTGTATGAGTCTGTGTGGGTGTGTCTGTTTGTGTACTTGTGTCTGTGTGTGTAGTACTTGTGGTAGACAGAGATGGCGAAACAGCATGACAGAGTTAATGAAGATCATTAATAACTGAGTGAAGCATGTCCTAACACACACAAGTAGACACCAGTATGTTACTCAGCTCCATGAACTGAACCTCCACAACACACTGTCAGGCAGAGTGTGCGTGCGTGCATGCGCGTGTGTGTGTGACAATGATTGCGTGTGTGTGCGTGCTGTGGTTGACCGCAGGAGAGCGGTTCAGGCCCTGGCCTTCCCAGAGAGCAGAGAGTGAGAGTGCTCAGCTGTATAGGAGTTTAAAGAGCTGCAGGCTCATGCTACAAACTGTTTGGTTTTACTGTAAACCCCTCCCTTTCATCAGACGTCTGCCTGTCTGCCAGGCACACACACACACACTCTCCTCACGGACACACACCTCTTCAGATTCTAGTTTGAAGGTGGACCATTGCCTACCAGTGAAAAATGAGCTTGAAGTGTGTGTGTCTCTCAAGGACAGTTCTGTTCCAGATCACTGACCTCACAGAGAACATGGTCAGAGTGACCTAGACGTGTGTGTGTGTGTGTTTATATTACACCTTTTACACCTTCCTTCTTCTCTACCCAGTCTGTACCCCCCCCCTCTCTCTCTCTCTCTCTCTCTCTCTCTCTCTCTCTCTCTCTCTCTCTCTGTCTCTCTCTCTCTTTCTCTCTCTCTCTCTCTCGCTCGCTCTACCTTCTCTCGTCCTTCTCCCTCCCTTCCTCGTCCTCTCAGAGCTCATCTAGATGTCTGTATTTGTATAACACACACTTTTCTTCCTTCC